>NW_022436948.1:16807616-17137420 GCF_009761245.1 Sapajus apella | reverse complement strand
AGGAAAAACACCAAAAAAAAAAAAAAAAAAAAAAAAAAAAAAAAAAAGAGAGAGCGACCACTAGCCATTTAAGGCCAACAGAATAGTCTTGTTTTAAAAGACACTATAACTATGTGTCTTTCCTGAAAATATTGGTAGAGATTATTCTTTTTGTGCATTATTTGTTGAGTTACAAATTTAGCCCATGCTCAATTTTTTAAAAGAATTTTTACCAGCATTTTAAATATGTATAGTATAAACAATCATGAGAAAATTGAGGCAAGGAGGAAATAAGTACAGGTGAAGTAATGCCCAAGGTGAAAGTTACGTCCCAAGCTGTATAATATAAAATTCTACTATATGGCTGGTGGCCTACACTTAAAATCTAAACATGCCATTAATAGTTAACAAAGCAGAGAAGGAAACTGATATTCTTTCAGAAAAGATTTCATTCAAATAAAGAAACCTAATAGAAATTTATTCCATGGGTCCTCATGAAAAGGGCACCATGTCGTAGAGTGAGCAACATTGCAACTTGACCTCCCTAAATAAATCCAAAGGCATAGTTCCAACACAAAACTTCCATAAAAATATTTTTAATATTTGTATAAGCAAATAAAAATGTGGTTTGATTTGGCATTACCTAGGCATGTAATTTTAAATCATTCAAAAACACATAGATTACAAATTCTTTAGTAAGTTATCTACGAAAACATTACTCAAACTGAGTTTTTGATAAAAATTACATGGCAAAGCATTTTAAGTTATATTATCTGGCTAAAACCTGAAGATTATACATGGCATGTAGGGAATAGCTAGCAGATTATCATGCTTTGACAATCAAATAGGCCTGCAGGGATACTGACATCGCCTTATTAAAATGAGAAGCCTAAGACTTCAAATTGGATAGACTCTCATCCAATAACAACATGGGGTTGATCCAAGGTAGTGACCCTGGGCAAAGCCAGCATTTTACTCACTTCTGGGGCTGCTGCATATGTGGGCAAATGAGTAACTGAAGGCCCAAATTCTCCATTAAAGACTATGAATGCCGGAATTTTTATGTTGACAATGTTATGAACAGGTGTTACAAATAACCAAAGTGCCCATTGATAATCTTGGTAAAGTATCCACACAACAGTGACTATTAAATCCTGAAATTAAACTATGTTTGTCTTCTGATGATTCTTTACAGTAAATCAGAAAAGCATTGGTACAGATTTTTCTCCAGCCTACTTAGAAGCCGAGGAATAGGAAAATTTGTTTACTTACCTTGGTCCAGAGTTTGAGATTGTCAAAGTGTCATGACTGATCTACCATAAATTTCATAAAACCACCAAAAGATATTAGATCTGAAGAACACAGCAGAGTTAAGAACTTGACAATTATGATGAGGGTTGAAGGACAGGCAAAAAGGGAGCAAGATAATTGGAGTGATAAAATAAAGTGTCCCTTTGTTAAAATATGAAAATTCTGGCTTTCAGTTTCCTAAGAAAATCAAATCTAGGGGTGAGAAATTTCAAGGCATAATCACACACATGAATGGCTATAGTGAAAATAAGGAAAGTTTACAGAGCAGAAAAGCTTAGGAATGGCGAGCCTAGAGGACTCAACGTCCAACAGCCAAAATATACTCACCTACTTCAAAAGAACTATAAGCTGAGCTTCAATTATTTGCTAGTTGTTATTTCTTATTTACTTATGTAAGTTACTTGAAAACAAACGCCAACAAAAAATGTGCAAATTTTTTAATAACTAATACACTTTGTCAAGCTAATTGAACTCTACATGCTAAGGACTTTGGCATCAACAATGATGACTAATAGCTGAAATGGGAGATGAAGAAAAGTTAATGTGAAGGAAAATAAAAACTTGGATTTATAGTGTAGTCCAGTTGACTAAAATTTCAAAATAATATTGACATACTGATAGCAAATGGACAAAACAAATGGTGGAGAAAGCAGTTACGATTTCACACAAAACCACTTCCAACAGAAATACCATTTTATATTGCTCATCTTCTAAATGGTTGTTTACAATAATCATTTTTAAGAGAAAGTTTTATTTCCATTGTGGTTACTAATGTATCTGAGTCACTTGTATGTTCTTCTCCAGTGTGATGTAAAAAAGGCCAATGAAGAAACAAATCACTTCAATAAAGACCAATGTTTAACAGAAGATCTTAGGAAGGTCATCCTTAAAGACCACATGTGAAGCTGGCTGAGTATCAATACAATGAGTATACATTGATTCACAAGGAACTTGTTTCCCTAGGGCTCCACTTTCTAAGAGTGGTCCACAGTGGTGGCTTCAAGTTGAACTCTGAACTTGAAATGAAATCCTGTATTATTTGAATTCTTTTTTTATTCTTCAAACTGTGAGATCCTCTGACAAATTTCTGCTAACAGTTCCAAGTTTAAAATTTGGGAAGTTAGAGACACGTTATTATTTTTTTTATTTCAACTTTTATTGTAAACACGGGGAGTACATGTGCAGATTTGTTACATGGGTATATTGTACCAGTTAGTGACCACAGAACCTAATGGGTAGTTTTTCAACCCACACCCCCCTTGCTCCCTCCCTGTCTAGTGGTCTGCAGTGCCTATTGTTCCCATGTATCTGTCCATGTATGCCCAGTACCATAATCCCAAGTAAATTAATGCAGGAACAAAGACATATTTTGTTTTTGTTTTTGTTTTTTTATTTGAAGGCTACATCTGGGGCTGGCTAAAATTGAGACTGTCTTACAGATATGTCAGTTCCAACTTGGGCCTCTTTTCTGTGTGTGTATAAAAAAGAAATTTTATTTCTTTATTTATTTTTAAATTATAAATTCAGAGGGTACATATGTAGGCTTATTACATGGGTGTATTGCCTAATGCTGGGATTCAGGCTTTTGTGAGCCCATCACCCAAACAGTGGACATAGAATCCAACAGGTAGTTTTTCAATTCTTGTCCCTCTCTCCACCCTCCCCACTTTTAGATTTCTCAGTATCTATGTTTTCCATCTTTATAGCCACCAACAGGAGTCTTTTGATTAAACAACACATGGCTGAAATCAACAATTTAAAACAACACTCCAGTATAGATTCTCATCTATATTCACGATCCCTGAAGAAGTGTGCTTGATGCGGCTAAACATCATCAAATGAGTAAGTCAACACAGTAGAAGAAAAGAACAGCTCTTTATCAGATTAAATGAGTGAAACAGCTAAATGTCAAGTGACAAAGCATTGGGACCGACGATATAAAATGCTAATAACATCTAGAGTATAGTTTACATTGTGCTGAACGTCTTATGCACATTATTTCTTTGATTCTTTTTAACACATTGTTGTGGGCTGAATGATATCTCCCAAGAAGTCTTGTTGGGATCCTGTCCCATAGTGCTTCACAATGTGACTTCGTTTGGAGTTAGGCTTGTTGAAAATGTAATTGGTTATGATGAGGTCATACTGGAGTGAGGTGGATTTCTAATCCAGTGTGACTGATGTCCGTGAAAAGGGGAAATGTGGACACAGGCACAGATATAAAAAGAACACATTGCCATGTGAAGATGAAGGCAAAAATCAGAGTGATGTGTCTACAAGCCAAGGAACACCAAAGATTGACAGAAAATCACCAGAAGCCAAGCGAGACATGAAACATTCTCCCTGAGAACCTTCAGAAGAAAGCCACCCTGCTGGCATCTTCATCTTGGACTTTGAGCCTCCAGAACTGTGAGGCAATACATTTCTGTTGTTTAAACCACACAGTTTATGGCATTTTGGTACAGCAGTACTAGAATACTAATGGATGCTGTATTGCATAAATATTTTAGGCATAGGTAGGGTAGATTAAAAACTCTTCATGAGGTTATATTTATGAATTAAATCAAATACTTGAACTAAATAAGGTATGGTGTATATATTCTTCAGGCAGAGTCAAGAAGTAAGACACTCCTCCGTTCTCATGGATATGCAGCAAATGAAGAAAATTGCTATCACAAGGAATGGCACTCTTGTGTGCTTTTTTTTCGGGGTCTTAGCAAGCTCAGATTTCAAGCATCTTCATTTGCTCACTTCTCTGCACTTATTCCAAGGCCAACTAAGAGAAAAGTAAGAGAAGAGTATTACTGTTCCTTTTCAGAGAGTTTTCATTCCACACAGTGAGGTAATAGGCTGTAGGCCTCTCAAGAAATAGGTTTCTATGATGGTTTGGGAGGGTTGATAGGCAGACACAGAGTTTTTAAAGCAGTGGAAATGCTCTGTATGATACTATGATGATAGATACACATCTCCATTCATTTGTCCAAATTCATAGAATGCACAACACCAACAGTAAACCCTAATGTTAACTATGCACTATGGGTGATTCTGATGTATTGATATAGGTTTATCAATTATAACAAAAGTACCACTCTGGTGGGGTTGTTGATAATGTGGGAGACTATGCATGTGGGGCAGGAAGGAGAGGGGAAATCTCTGCACCTGCCTCTTAATTTTTCTGTGAAACTAAAATTGCTCTTAAAAAAAATAAAGTCTTTAGAAAATTGCTATAGTGCCCATTAGCGAAAATTCCTTTGCCTTTGTGGCCCCTCTCTTCACCGAAGGATTGCTGAAAAGAGTGGGAAATTGTCCTACAGCGGGCAGTGAAAGACAGGGAACTGATATCATCATCTCCATTTGTAAATGAGAACAGCAATACTTAAAGTACTCTGCTCAAGCTCTCACAGTAAAAGGCCAGTATTTAAATCCAGAAGTTACTCTAATCTTACATTCATAACCACTGGATGATGCTGCTTCCCAAAAATCACTTATTAGCATGAGATAACGATAATGTTTAGAAAAAGCTTTTCCACTCCAGATGGGTTTTATGTAAAAAATTATACATGCTTATTGAAATAAGTCAAATAATACTGAGTCATATAAGGAAAACTTTAATGTTATCTGCTTCCACTTTCTTTCTAGAAACGCATTCCCTTTTAGTAACCAATGGCAACAGTTTGATATTTATCTTTCCATGTGTTTATCTACTCCATACAAATAGATCCCAAAAAAAAGCACAGAGGGGTTTTTGTTCCTATCTTCTTTAAATATTGGATGATATTCTTTACATTGACCATTCCTTCAGGGGCTGAAAAATAAATGAGACCATTTCAAAATCATGGGAAATAAAAATGTACGCTGATACCAACCTGCACCAAAAAAAAACAAACTTATAGCAACTGCCAACTACCTCTAGAGAATTTCTTACTGTGATATTGTGAAATATATGTTTGGTATCTGCACCTGGTTCCTGAGACAGAGCTCCTAATACCCTCATAGACAGGGGTGCTAAGAGAATCTCTTATTCTAATATTGGTCTTTGAGCCCAGTTTTGGCACAGAGCTGTGCTCATAAGACCTTTATAATTTCCTGAGTTATAAGACTACCTGACACAGAACTTCTAAATCTCTTGGAATTTCCTAGGTGATAGAAGCATCCTCTGTTCTAATGAGGTGACTCTTGGTAGATACTTGGATAGCCTCATGATTGGGGTTGGTGGCTGCCAGAAGAACAAATCTTTGAAGAAAGAACATACTCAAGTACAGGTGATGAGCTTTTAATCAAGCACAATGTGACAGTGTTGAATGGCAGGATGGGGGTGCTACCTGTCATCCTACCACAGTCTGATGACAGGGCCAACACCAAAAGTTGAGATCCAATCAAGGATGAAGCACCCATGCAAGGATGCTGTCCAAGCCAGAGACAGGCTATGGGGACTGCCAGTTAGTTTGCTAAAGGACATCCCTCCCATCCAAGTCTCTCCCCAGTCTCTGATAAGAAGAGCCACCTTGAAGCTTTGGACTCCAAACATGACTTTATGGTAGAACTTTAACACAGAGGTTTATATTCAATAGCCTACAGATACCATAATCATCATCACTACCATTATTTAAAAACCTACAGTTAATTACAACAAGGTATGACAAATCTATAATAGACATAGGCTAGGCTGCTGTGGTTGATGAGAGGACAGAGGAACAGCACTTCCCAAATTGGGGCAGAGGAAAGAAGGTTTTATAGAAGGCACCTAAAGGAGAAAAAACTTGAACCAAGTCTTCAGGAATGAATATGAGTTATTTTGGAGAAGAAAGTATGTGTGTTTGGCAGGAAGTACAAATGCTTGGAGAAGACATGAAACAGCACATCTAAACTATGGGGATGTGAAAGAATGTGGAGTGTTGGCAGGCTTATCAAAGGGTAGCGTGGGCCAGGACATAATCTAAATGTGGGAGAATGGAGAGAAAGGATGTTGTTCAAATTATGAATGGCTTTGGATACCATGTTGAATTGAGACTTTGTGTTCAATATAATAAGGAGACATAAAATGACTTTCAGGGTGGTGGGTGTGGGGAGGTCAATGATGTCTGTATTTTAGACTTCCTACTCAGAGAGTAGTGGGGAAGTTGACTGAAGGAGTTTAAGATCAGTAACCAGGAGCACCTCATCATGTCAATGCAGTAATCTCATGTGGAGTGGTGATGGCTACACTAAAGTAGCAACAACAGCAAGGAAGGAAACAATTAGATACACACTTAGGAGGTGGAATTGACACTTGAGACAACTGGCTGGAGAGCAAGGAAAACTCTTCAAATATTACCAGGTCCCTGTCCTGGACAACTGAGTTGATGTGGCATTATCATCAAGCATGAGATGCAGAACCCAGGGTTAGTTTGGTGAGTATGTGTAGACTCTCAGATGTCTGTGGAATATTATTCTAATGAGACCTGGAGCTCCCTGACACATATAAAACACATATAATCACATATAAAACACAACAGCCAAGCTGGGAGAAACCCAAATGGCCAAACAGAAAGACCATGTAGAGATATTTTCATCAAAGCCCCCAACAGAGGTTTCAGCCCACAGCTAGCCTCATCAATATAGTGATATTTTCATGATGTGACAGATGCGTATTTTGTCCCAAAGTTGCAGAAGGTCAAGTCTCTACGGAAAATCCCTACTGGTTTTTCTATCTGATTGAACTCTGACTGACAAAACAAATGTGGTCTTTATAAACCTCTTTTTCATTTTACACAGTTTGGTATACGCAGTCCAACTCTCCAGACACTTTGTTCTTTGGGACCAAAGGTCAGTAGTTTTAGAGTTCCATCAATCTAGCACCCTGCTGTTCAGTTAGCATTTAGCCAGTGGTCCATCTCCTCAAACTCAGAAATCATGTGTATAATAGATTGACAATCTAAAGCAGGGGTTGGCAAGCATTTTCTGTAAAGTGCCTAATACTAAATATTTTAGGATTTGTAGCCCATCAGGTCTTTATCACAACTATTCTTCTCCCACTGTTAAATAACAAACAGCCATGGACATATAGAAATTTTAAAATATGGCTGTGTCACCATAAAACTTTACTTACAAAAACAAACAGTACAGATTTGGCCTATAGACCATGGTTTCACAATGCCTAATTTAGACAAAATAGTATAAGTTATCATAAAATTACATTTAAAATGGTCACAAATACATTTAACATTGAGAAAAAAAATTAATTCGAGGTCAGACTGCCTGAGAGCTAATCACTGTTCTGCTACTCTCTGATGCTTCATTTTCTCATTTTAAATAGAGGCGAGAAAGTAAGTGCAGTGTTTTAAAATATATCCACAAGATTTTGGACATGCTTTCTTTCAAAAGGTAATGTCTAATTCCCTTCCCCCTGAGTATGGACGGGACATAATGACTCCCAATGAATAGAATGTTGCAGAAGTTGTATTTGCGTAATTCCCAAGGCTAAGTTAGAAAAAAAGATGATTCAGCTTCAACCTGACTCCCTCTCAGGATAATCACACATAAAACACAACAGCCAAGATGGGAGAAACCCAAGTGGCCAAACAGAAAGGCCATGTAGAGACGTTTTGACTAAAAGCCCCAGCAGCGGTTTCAGCCCACAGCTAGCATCATCTGCCAGACATACAAGTGATTGGGTTACAGATGATTCCAGTCCCCAACTTTTGGGGCAATACAATTGATGCCAAGTAGAGCAGAAATATTTGTCTACACAAGCCTCACCTAGATTGCAGAAACTCGAAACTTAAGTAAAATAAATTTTGCCATTATTTTAAACTGCTAAGTTTTGGGGTGATTTGTTACATAGCAACAGATTGCCAGAACATAAGGATTTCCAGAGACTCTCCAGTTATTACAATAAGAGAACTTTGTGGGAATCTCCCTAACCTCTGGACCTGCTCACTTGGATCTTAGTACCAAAGACAAGTATGTGTGTGCACTTGACTATTGACGAGAGCTTCTCAACCATCAAAGAGAACTCTGAGAAAGTAAGCCAGAATACCATCAAAAGCCACAGAGAGTATTTAAGAGGCTGAACCTAATGACCTAACTTGGAATTTGACCAATACTCTAGGGTTAACACTTCTAGCTCTTTTTAAAACGATGTCATGGGACTTTCAATAACCAGCCTAAATCAGGACTAGAGCTGGCCAAACCATCTTTATGTGAAATGGAACACCACTGCAGAAAAATAGGCCAATGAATTTTGAACTAGAAAGCTTTGGCTTTAATTTATTTTGACCAGAATTCTTTTGAACAGAAATGTAAATCAAATTTCTAAGCTGGCTTCTAAGAGACATGAATGGCTACAGGTCAGTTACAATTGGTTAATTTAAGGTTCATTCTGAAGTTCAACATTATAAGATGGAATGGGAAACAGAACGGCTACACTTTTTGTTCTGACTATTTGGATAAAAACCTCTATGACTAGGATAATTTTTTCATAAAGACAAAGATGATACTAAGAATAAAAGAGAAAAGAGAGAATAAACCAAGAAACGGGATTGTAGCTTGATGATACAATGTGTGGACATTAGGTATGAAAAGAGAAGGTGTTGGTTATATAAGTGAGTACGTGTGAGTGAATATAAATATTGAAATTAAAGAACAAGGCTTACAGAGAATGGAATGTCAGAAAGTCCTTCAACTTCATTTCTTTGCAGCATTTTTTTCCTTTCTGAAAACTACATGCTTTAGTGACACTGACCTACTTACTCATCCTCAGTTTGCCATTTTTTCCAAAATGACATAACTTTGCTACTCTAGGACCTTTTCCTAGAATGTTCTCAGAGCAGTGTTTTGAAGTAGAAGAAACATGGAGTCATGCAACCATGGATCCAGGGGTCACATCTGCCTCTATCTAACTGTGTAAACTTGAGTCTTCATTATTTATGAACGTTAATTTCAAAACCTGTAAAATGGGGATAAGATATCCAGCCATCTGGAGGTCATATTGTTCAAGTAAGACAATATTCATGGAACACTGGCCACAATACTGCAAGACAACATGTAGAAAAGTTTAATAAAGATTAATCTTCTCAGAGCCCCCAATTGACTACTCCGTGATTTCTACTTAGGCTTTATAATCCTGTTGCAGTATCACCTCCTCCAGGCAGTCCTTGCCAAAGCCCCCAAGCAAAGTTTGGTATCTTTCTCCAAGCTGTCAAAGCATCTTAGTTATATTACATGGTCTTAATATAATTACGTGTCTATCTACCCCCTGTGGATTTGGATTTTATCAATTCCTTGTGTTTCGTACCTTCCTCATGATAGTCTAGGGATTTTTGTTTTGTAACAAAGACATTAATCAAGATGACATTTATAAAAATTAGTATGTACTATTTAAGAATGTTGAAATGTGGATTACTCAGTTCTTGGAAGTGTTATTGCCTGTATTGCAGAGACCATTGCTCTCCCTCCTCTGGTTCCTATTTGCCCAAATATCACCCTTATTTGATTTATGGGGGACCCTGTTCTTCTTTATGACCCTGCCTCTCATCTTCTCTCAAGTTAGTTTCTTTTTGTAAAACTATACCTTTGTTAATGAAATATGACCAATGGACTCTATAAAATACTCTTGAAACATGTAATACAACACATTACACACTGCCCAAAGGGGTAGTTCTAACTACAAAGGACAGAAAAACTACTACTATAAAAGTTTACTTTTAGGAATGTGTTTTTATCCTATGTTTTCATCCCAAAAATGGTTTACACTCTGATCCCTTTACTTCAATCTACACGTTCTTAAACTGCTAAATTTCTAGAAATAATTATAATACAGCTAATGTTTACTAAGTATTTACTATGGCACAACACCAGAAAAGCTTTTTATGTGTCATCTCATTTTTATTGTTATGGCAAACTCACAGGAGACATATTATTATGTCGATTTCACAGATGAGGAAGTCCAACCATCATTAGAGTAATTCTAATTTAAAAGCCTGGTTTGCACATTGTACACTATTTATACATGGACTTATATATTGACACAATTAGCCACCACCTAGGATTTATGATTTTTCATTATTTTCTTTTCTATAATTTAGGTACATAAAGAGTCTATGTTAAGATTTTTCTAGCTATTAATAAAGTAGCTTTGCTTATCTGATTGCCTTCTGTCATTTTATAGGAATGCATATAAATAGGAAACCAAGCATATACATTTTATTAAAAATAGGAAGCAGACAAAGAAAAAGTCAGAAAAAGTTCAAGATGGATACGTCTTAGTACAGGCACTGAAGGGGAGGAACCATGGCAGTCAAAGGGTTACACAAGAACATACAACTTCCTGAGCAGTTGAAATAATCAAAAAGAAACAGAAGCTATCCTAATAGTAACATTTATTTACTTTTACCAAAGAAGTAGGTGTCTAAGATCTACAGTAAGCTACTGATTTTTGCATTTACTCTACTGACTTCCTTGAAATAAGCAGAAAACTAATCAAAGGTGGCCTTCTCAAATTACTTACATTTATTATAAGATTATTCTACCATAACAAACAAAACTCCAAAATAGAATAATTTGATTTTTGTGGACCAAATGTTGTAATGTATACACACTCGTTCTCCTTGACACACATTTGCTTTAGGGTAGAGGTAAAAGACTTTAGGTGGGTTCCTATCATGGTCCATTAATGCCTTAGGCCATTTGAGCTGCTACAACAAAGTACCTAAACTGAGTAGCTTATAAACAACAAATTTATTTCTCAAAGTTCTGAAGACTATGAAAAAGAAAGCCTTCAATTGTCAGCAGATTGAGTGTTTGGTGAAGGCTCAATTTCTGGCTCATACACAGTGATATGGTTTGACTGTGTCCCCCAAAAAATCTCATCTCAAATTGTAATCCTATGTCAAGGGAGGGACCGGGTGGGAGGTGATTGGATCATGGGGGCAGACTCCCTATGCTGTTTTCGTGATTGTGAGTTCTCACAAGATCTGATTGTTTAAAAGTGTTTGGCGCCGGGCACGGTGGCTCAAGCCTGTAATCCCAGCACTTTGGAAGGCCAAGGCGGGTGGATCACGAGGTCAAGAGATCGAGACCATCCTGGTCAACACGGTGAAACCCCGTCTCTACTAAAAGTACAAAACATTAGCTGGGCATGGTGGCGCGTGCCTGTAGTCCCAGCTACTCAGGAGGTTGAGGCAGGAGAATTGCCTGAACCCAGGATGCGGAGGTTGCGGTGAGCCGAAATCACGCCATTGCACTCCAGCCTGGGTAACAAGAGCGAAACTCCGTCTCAAAAAAAAAAAAAAAAAAGCGTTTGGCAACTCCCTGTCACTCACTTGCTCTCCTGCTTCCTTATGAAGAAGGCGTCTGCTGCTTCTTCTTTGCCTTCTGCCATGATTGTAAGTTTCCTGAGGCCTCCACAGCCATGCAGAAATGTGAGTCCAACCTCTTTTGTTTATAAATTGCCTAATAGTTATTTATAGCAATGTGAAAATAGACTAACACACACAGCACCTTCTTACTGTGTCTTCACCTGGTTAAAGGGTGAGGAGTCTCTCTCAGACCTCTTTTATAAGGGCATTGATCCCATTCACTAAAGCTCTGTACTCATGACCTACTCACCTCCCACAGCCCACACCCCACATCCTAATATCATAACCTTGGGATTAGTATTTCAATACATAAATTTGGGGAAACAAATACTCAGACCACAGTAAATAGCAGTGTCTTGTGGGGATAAAGACTTGGGGCCCTTTTTGCAATATATCAAATGAATGGTTTCTCCTGGGTAGCTTCCTAGGCCATTGCTCTAGATTGAATCCAAATAAGAAATCTCTCTTGGGAGCAAATTCCAAAAACTAGACCTTCCAGAAAGAGGACAGAAGACAGAGCACATACTGTACGTGTTTCAGTGGGACCAATTACCATGGAGTGTAAGATATCTTATACTTCTGTACCGTAATTAGTTCCTCCAAGAATTTCGCTGTTCACACCCTTGATAAGACTGCTTGCATGCAAATTATAAAACACCAATATATTGTTTCTAGATATGATTAGTTTTTATGCTGGTTCTATTATCTTACCAAAACTAGCCTTTATAGTCATGCAAATGAGGTATCCCTAATATACTGATGCTAATAAGTTTAGTGGTGTTGATTAGTGGTATGGCCAGAAGTGGACTTACAATCATAATTCATACAGTCAAACACTCTGCAATTTTGCAGTGAAACACTAGTAAAAGACATCATCTTTGAGATCAGAGTGCCCTAGACTTAAATACAGCTTTTGATATTTATAAGGTACGTCAAAATAATTAACCTCTTTGCATCTTATTTTCCATCCATTTAAACCAAGAATAGTAATATTTTCCCTACAATATTATTCTGAGAATTAGAGATAAACACTACAAAATTCATGATACACACATTTGGAATATAATAAAAAAAATTAATATTATTGTAAAAGAAAAAATAAAATAGAGAAAGTCAAAACACAAATGAATTTAAATGATTAACAAAAACCAATAAATGCCTAGAAAGGAAGGACACATTAATAACCAATTACCAATATCAGAAATAAATGTAATGATATCACTATATATCTTACATACATCCAAAGGCTAATAAGAAAATATTTTGAGTAAATTTATGCCAATAAATTTGATAAGTGAAACAAAAATTTTCTTGACAAAACATAGCTCCCCAAAAGTGACACAAAAAGAGACAACGTGAATAGCACTAAATAAATCAAGGTCATAATTTAAAACTTTTCTACAGTGGCACAAAGAAAGCCTCAAATCAAGATGGCTACACTGATGGATTCTATTAAACATTTACAATCAGTTTTATATAAACTCAGAATATAGGAAATAAGGGACTACTTCCCACATGGTGTTACGAGATTAGAAGAACTCTGATGCCAAAATATAATTGCTCAGTGGGTCCCACCCCCAGAGAGCCCAGCAAGCTAAGAACCACTGGCTTGAAAGTCTCACTGCCAGCACAGCAGTCTGGAGTCTTCCTGAGATGTCCAAACTCTCAGGGGAGGGTTGACCACCATTGCTATGGCTGTAAGTCAGTGGTTTTCCTCTGACAGTGCTAAGGAGATTGGAAGATTTGGACTGGGTGGGAATTCCTCACAGCACAGAAAAATGGCTTACAGACAGAACTCTTATCTCCCTAGGACAGAGCACCCCGTGGGATGGGCATCCGTGGCCTTGGGTTCAACAGGCTTATCTTTCCTCCCTGCCAGCTCTGAAGAGACAAGCTGATTCTGATGAAGGGGATTCTCCCAGCACACCACACCAGCTCTGCTAAGGGACAGGCTGCCTCCTCAAGCAGGTCCCTGATTCCATGCCTCCTGACTGGGTGAGACCTCCCAAGAGAGGGTCGACAGACACCTCATACAGGAGAGCTCCAGCTGGCATCAGGTTGGTGCCCTTCTGGGACAAAGCTTCTGCAAAAGAAGCAGGCAGCAATCTTTGCTGTTGTGCAGCCTCCACTGGTGATACCCAAGTGAATAGGGTCTGGAGTGGACCCTCAGCAAACTGCAGCAGACCCGCAGAAGAAAAATAAACAAACAGAAAGCAAAACAACCATACCAAAAAAAAAAGACCCCCACAAAAACCCCATCCAAAGGTCAACAGCCAGCCTTTGTAGATGAATCCACAAAGATAAGAAAAACCCACGCAAACATGCTGAAAATCCCAAAAACCAGAATGCCTCTTCTCCAAATCATCACAAGACTTCTCCAGCTAAGGCACTAAATAGGGCTGAAGCTGAGATAGATGAACCGATAGAAGTAGGCTTCAGAAAGTGGAGATTTATAGGACTAAACGGCCACATCAAAAAGCTAGAAAGATCTCAAACATCACAACTAAAAGAACTAGAGAACCGAGAGCAAACAAGCTCCAGAGTTAACAGAAAACAAGAAATAACCAAGATCACAGTGGAACTGAAGGAGATAGAGACACAAAAAAACCTTCAAAAAATCAATGTATCCAGGAGCTGGTTTTTTGAAAAGATCAATAAAATAGATAGACTGTTAGCAAAACTAATAAAGAAAAGAGAGAAGATTCAAACAAACACAATCAGAAACGATAAGGGGGATATAATCACTGACCCCACAAAAATACAAATAACCATCAAAAGATACTATAAACACCTCTATGCAAATAAACTGGAAAACCTGGAAGAAATGGATAAATTCCTGGACACATATGCCAGTTCCTAGCATATGCCCGGTTCCATGATTGGACCAGGAAGAACTTGAATCCCTTAACAGATCAATAACAAGTTCTGAAATTGAGGCAGTAATACACTGCCTACCAACTAAAAAAAAAAAATCCCAGATCCAGATGGATTTACAGCTGAATTTTACCAGAGGTACAAAGAAGAGCTGGTACCATTCCTTCTGAAACTATTCCAAACAACACGAAAAGAGGGAATCCTCCCTTACTCATTTTATGAGTCCAGCATCATTCTGATACCAAAACCTGGCAGAGATACAACAAAAATAGAAAACTTCAGGCCAATATCTCTAAGGAAAATTGATGCAAAAATTCTCAATAAAATACTGGCAAACCGAATCCAGCAGCATGCATACGTTCACTGCAGCACTATTCACAATAACAAAGGCATGGAATCAACCAAAATGCCCATCAATGATAGACTGGATAAAGAAAATATAGGACATATACATCATGGAATACTATGCAGCTATAAAAAGGAATGAGATTATGTCATTTGCAGGAACCTAGATGAAGCTGGAAGCAATTATCCTCAGCAAAATATTGCAGGAACAGAAAGCCATATACCACATGTTCTCACTTACAAATGCAAGCTGAACAATGAGTACACGTGGACACAGGGAGGGGAACAACACTTACTTGGCCTATCAGAGAAGGGTGGTGGGAAGGAAAGCATTTAGGGAAAAGAGCTAATGCATGCTGGGCTTAATAGCTATGTGATGGGTTGATAGTTGCAGCAAACCACGGTGGCACACTTTCTTCTATGTAACAAACCTGCACATCCTGCACATGCACCATGGAACTTAAAAAATAAAATATTTATTTTTTTAAAAAAGACAGAGTTGCCAGTGGGATTTTAAAAAAAGAAAAAAGTTATCCATCTGCTATCTTCAAGAGCCCCATTTTACATTTAATGACACACATAGGCTCAAAGTAAAGGGTTGCAGAAAGATTGACCATGCAAAGGGCAAACAAAAAAGAGCAGGGGATGCTATTTTTACATCTGATAAAGGAGATTTTAAACTTACAACAGTAAAATAGGACAAAGAAGGACATTACATAATGATAAGGAGTTTAATTCAACAATACTTAATTATCCTAAATATATATGCACCCAACACTGGAGCACCTAGATTCATAAAACGAATTCTTGGAGACTTAGGAAGAGATCCCAATAACCATATGATAATACTGGGAGATTTCAACACACCACTACAATTTTAGACAGATCATCAAGGCAGAATACTAACAAAGATATTCAGGACCTAAGCCTGACACTTGACCCAACAAAAACAGAATATATATTCTTCTCATGTACACATGGCACATACTCTAAAACTGACCACATGCTCAGCCATAAAGCAATTATCAAAAAAGTCAAAAAACTTTCAAAATCATACCAACCATACTCTTGAACCAGAGCAAAATAAAAACGGAAACCAATACCAAAAAGACTTCTCAGAACCATGCACTTATATGAAAATTAAACAATCTATTCCTGAATGACCTTTGGGTAAATAGTGAAATTATGACAGAAATCAAGAAATAATGAAACTAAAGAAAGCAAGATACAACATACCAGCATCTCTGAAACACCACTAAAGTAATGATAAGGGGACAGTTTAGAGTGCTAAATGCCTACATCAAAAAGTTGAAAAGGTCTTAAATTAACAACCCAACATGACACCTAGAGGAAAAAGAATAAAACGAGCAAACCAACTCCAAAGCTAGCAGAAAAAAGATAGCTAAAATCAGAGCTGAACTGAATGAAATGAAGATGAGAAAAACATGATATTCCAAAGATCAGAATGAAACCAAAAGTTAATTTTTAAAGAATAAATAAGATTTAAAGACTTGTAACTAGACTAATAAAGAAAAAAAGGAGATGATCCAAATAAGCACAATCAGAAATAACAAAGGGGATATTACCATTGAGCCCACAAAAATACAAAATAAAAACCTAAGAGACCATTAGGAACACTTTCATGCACACAAACTAGAAAATCTAGAAGAAATAGATAAATTCCTGGAAACATACAACCTGTTAAGATTAAACTAGGAAGAAATTGAATACCTGAAAAGAACAACAACAAATTCTGAAATTGAATCAGCAATAATTCACAGCCAAATTCTACCAGATGTATACAGAAGAACTGGTACCAGTCCTACTGAAACTATAAAATATTGAAAAGGAGAGACTCCTCTCTAATTCATTCTATGAGACCAGAATCATTCTTATACCAAAACCTGGTAGAGACACCACAAAAAAAATAAATAAATAAAATAAAAAATCAGGCCAATATCCCTAATGAACATAGATGTACAAATCCTTAACAAAATACTAGCAAACCAAATCCAGCAGCACATCAAAAAGCTAAACCACCAACATCAAGTAGGCCCTATTCCTTGGGTGCAAGGTTGGTTCAACATATGCAAATCAATAAATGTTGTTCATTCCATAAACACAACAGCAAACAAAAAACAATGATTACCTGAAATTGACACAGAAAAGGCTTTTTATAAACTCATCGCTTCATGTTAAAAGCTCCAAACAAACTGGGCATTGATGGTACATACCTCAAAATCATAAAAGATACCTACAACAAATTCACAGCCAACATCATATTGAACAGGCAAAAGCTGGAAACGTTCCCCTTGAGAACTGTGACACGACAAAGATGTCCACTCTCACCACTCCTATTCAACGCACTACTGGAAGTTCTAGCCAGAGAAGTGAGGCAAGAGAAAGAAATAAAAAGCATGAAAATAGGAAGAGAAAGTCAAACTATCTCTCTTCATAGGTGATATAATTCTAAGCCTAGAAAATCCAAAGGCTCCAAGATCTGATAATAAACTTCAGCAAAGTTTTAGAATACAAAATCAATATACAAAATCAGTAGCATTTCTATATAGCAATAATGTCAGAGCTGAGAGTCAAATCAAGAACACAATCCCATTCACAACAGCCACAAGAAGAATAAAATGACTAGGAATACAGCTAATCAGGGAGGTGAAAGATCTCTGCAATGAAAATTACTACTCAAAGAAATCAGAGATGATACAAACAAATGGAAAAACATTTTATGCTTATGGATAGAAATAATCAATATTGTTAAAATGACCATACTGCCCAAAGCGAATTATAGATTCAATGCTATTCCTATCAAACTCCCAATGACATTTTTCATAGAATTAGACAAAAAAAATTCTAAAATTTCCTTGAAACCAAAACAAGAGACCAAATAGCCAAAGCAATTCTAAGAAAAAAGAACAGAGCTGGAGACATCACATTGCCCAACTTCAAACTATAATACAAGGCCATAGTAACTAAAACAGCATGATACTGGTACTAAAACAGACACACCAACCAACGGAACAGGCTAGAGAACCCAGAAATAAAGCCACAAACCCACAACTATCTGATCTTCAACAAAACAGGCAATAACAAGCAATGGGGAAAGACTCCCTGTTCAATAATGTTGCTGGGATAACTGGCTACCCATATACAGAATATTAAAATTGAACAACTACATTTCACTATATATAGAAACCAACTCAAGATGCATTAAAGGCTTAAATGTTAAACCTAAAACAATAAAATCCTGAGTAGAAAACCTAGAAAGTACCATTCTGGGCACCAGCCCTGGCAAGACTTCATGAAGAAAACTTCAAAAGCAGTTGCAACAAAAACAAAAATGACAAGTGGATTAAACTAAAGAGCTTCTGCACAGCAAAAGAAACTGTCAGCAGAGTCAACAGACAACATATAGAATAGGAAAATATATTTGAAAAATATACATTTGATAAAGGTCTAATATCCAGAATTTATAAGGAACTTAAACAATTGAACAAGGAAAATACAAATATAACCCCTTTAAATAGACAGTAGATATAAACAGACACTTCTCAAAGGAAGACATGCATGTGGCCAACAAACATATGGAGAAAAAAATGCTCCACATCACTAATAATCAGAGAAGTGCAAGTCAAAACCATAATGAGATACCATCTCACATCAATCAGAATGGCTACTACTAAAAACTTAAAAAAAAAAAAAACATGCTGGTGGGGCTACAGAGAGAAGGAAATGCTTGTACACTTTTTCTTCCAGCCACTGTGGAAAGCAGTCTGGAGATTTCTCAAAGAACATAAAACAGAACTACCATTGGAACCAGCAACCCCATTACTAGGTATATACCCAAAAGAAAACAAATTGTTCTGCCAAAAAGACAAAGGAACTCTGGAGCTCACATATTTATCCCAGCACTATTCACAATAGCAAAGACATGTAATTAACCTACGTATGCCTCAACAGTGGATTGGATAAAGAAAATATGATACGTATATACCGTGGAATTCTATGCAGCCATAAAAAGAATACAATCATTTTCTTTGCCACAACATGGATACAGGTAAAAGCCATTATCCTAAGCAAATTATGCAGGAACAGAAAACCAAATATTGCATGTTCTCACTTGTACGTGGGAGCTAATCATTGGGTGCTCATGGACATAAAGATGACAACAATAGAACTGGGTAATACTAGAGGGGAAAGGAGGGATGGTCACAAAAGTTAACAAACTAGCTATTAGGTTTCATGCTTACTACCTGGGTGATGGGATCATTCATAACCCAAGTCCAACCATCTCTCAATATACCCAGATAGCAAACCTGCACATGAACCCTCTGTAAAATAAAAGTTTAAAAAAAAGAGAAAACAATAAAACAAAAATCGACTTAAAAAGTAAAGATTTTGTGTTTTCATGGACACAGGGAGGGGAGCATCACACACTGGGGTCACTTGGTGGGGGGGCTAGGGAAGGGACAGGAGGAAGTGAGGAGGGATAACGTGGGGAGAAATACCAGATACAGGTGATGGGGGGATGGAGGCAGCAAACCACCTTGCCATGTATGTACCTATGCAACAATCCTCAATGATCTGCACATGTACCCCAGAACCTAAAGTATAATAAAAAAAAGATTTTATGTTTTATCCAAATGACTTGCTTTGTTGTCTTTATTAGATTTTTGATTACTTAGGAAAATTGAGCTTTAACAAAAAGTTTTTTATATCTAACTTTATTACTTTTGAAGTTTTTTACTTATAACTCTAATTAAAGTTTCACCACCACTTATGATCCTGTTTTGATCAAGTGTTTTAAACTTTTGAGCATCTTTTATAGGCTTCTGCAATATCAAAATTCTATACTAAGTCTTTTTAACCTAAGTTAACTTTGAGACTTTCTTGTTGGTCTCCTGAAGATCTTCAAAGGATGTATGCATTATTTGGGGTAGATAATAAATGATTTGTATTATATAGTAAATTATATGAGAAGTACTTATTGTCAAATGATGTGATACTAGACCTTTCAGTTACATTTATGGATATGTTATTGATATAAATTTTCCAATTTGTATAAAATTCTTAAGAATCTGATATGACATCAGAAATAATTCTGGTTATTATGTTATAACCGTAAAAATAACCAAAGTCGCCTGTCAATTGCTAATTAGAGTAAACTTTCATCAGATTTTTAACCATTGCTATTTTAAGTCTCTGTTACCCCTAGTTATTGTTTTTCCTTTTCACTAAAAGCATTTGCACTCAGATTGATGGAAAAAACTCTTAACAAGTACACTTAAATATAAATTTTTAATAATGTTAAGATTTATTAACTTAAAAAATTTTCCAGAACTCTAAGGAAGAAATTGATGGGTTCCAACAACTGCAAATTAAGACCAAACAAAATTTAAAAATTAATTATGTAATATAAAATACCATCCAAAGACAATATTTTTATAAATTTTATTTGAAACGTTGGTTCTTCAGTGTTCTGTTTTTCACATTGAGGGAAATTTTCTCTCTTAAGGTATGTGTTGTTTACGTCAGTTTGGTAAACTACATTTTTATCAACAAAACTGGAAACATCTGTTTTTTCTCCTTACTTGATTCTTCCAAAATTCAAAAGTTATTTATGTGTATTATTTGGTTGGGGGAGGAACAAAATCATTATTTTTATAAGTTTAATTAGAATCTGGTAACAAGATTCAATTGGAAACATTGGTTATATTACCAAAGCTTGGATTAAAATGTTATATTTGCAAATATGCATTGAATGTCTAACTTCAAGGATTCATAACCCTACAGTAAGCGAATAAAAGTTATCAATTCCTGGCAGGCCCAGAAACCTTAAGACTGTGGGTAGAATCTAAAGTCTGTTTTGCTTTGGCTTTCTAACCTCAAGAGGTTTTTAAATCTGAGATCCGTATGTGATCGGTGTATAGAGAAAAAGTTGTTTCTAAAAGGAAGATTATAATATACCTGTTATAGGTTGTAGTCCTGTACACGCCCTTCAAACCTCCCTTATTGCTCAAAGATGGCTAAAAGGGTTTCAACACTGCTTCTGTCATTCACTCTGTCCAACATGGAACCAGACCAGCAACCAGAGACAGGTTCATCCCAGCACTGAAGAACAACTGAAAACTAAACAAAGAATGATTTGCCAGAGATGCTTTTGGGGGGAAATTTTGATCAAAAGAGGAAATATTAAAGTTGTCAGAATCAAAATAGAGTTACCTATGATACACACACACACACACACACACACACACACACACACACACACACTAGAGAAGGGGAATGCTATGAAAGGAGATTTCTTATGCGTAAATGACTGACAAGAATTATCACAAAGACTCAAGAATTATCACAAAGACTATGCAAAAATTACCACCTTGCGAAAAGGCTATCACAAACTTACACACACACACACACACTCAAATACTTCTGTAAGGTTATCTGCTCAGCAACAGCTTGTCCAACCTTGGACTGGAGCCACTCTTATTGATCCTTGTGGCCATGGATAATTATCCCAAAGTAGTAATGTAATCCTGCCTATTTTTCCTTTAAAGTACTCTGTCTTCCTTTACCCCTCTGCTTATACACATAGTTTACTATGGCACACATATTCCCATTGCAAACCTCTATTTTATATAAAATAATTTTTCTTTCAGAGAGCCTCTCTTTTATTTAGGTTGAAAATTCAGCATGCCCCATAGTAAACTGCAAGAAAATCCTTGAACAAAGAGAATTGGTGTGCTTTTATTGAAGGCAGCAAATAAGCAGGGATTTTGGGAAACTATTCCTCACACTGAAGTCAAGCGATGGAGAAAAGAACTGGAGGATTTCTCAAGCAGAAATGATCAACAGGCTGAGTTCTGGCACCTGTTTTATGCTTCAAGAAAGAAAAAGAAGGAATTGGTCCAGATACAGGAACCCAAACACCAAGCAGTTGAAAGTAGGTAGGTATGTGCAGGCTCCTCACACATGTGACAGAGGAAAAATGACTTGCATAGTTACGAAGAGCACTGTCTCTGTCCCCTCATTTATGGCTTAGTTTGTGCTTCTTAATAAACTTACAGCATGGAAAAGCCAGAGCTTCAGGTGATGAGGCTGCAGCCACTACAAGAGTTCTTACCAGAAATTACAAAAAACAAATAACAAGGGTTATTTCAGTAGGTATAACTGGAAAGTTATAGAGGATATAGTTTTACTTCTTTCTTTGTATAATTTCATGGGGTTGAACGTAATGCAACGGAAGTCATTTTTACTCTATGTGTGTGTGTATTCTTTTGTATTTTTAGAAGACAGTGATTAAATTAGTATCAGCAGAGTCAGCAAAATAGAACATAAAAAGGGCAATACAAGTATGTCCTTTCCGCCTTACTGCCATTTCACAATATAAGGGACTCTTCTAAGCTCAGTTAATATTTGAGGCATCAAACTCTGTTACCTTGCTCTGTTTCTATTAGTATTTCTATTATTATATTTATTATTATTTGTATTACTATAACATATAATATATATTATACAATATATATTTTAAATTTTATATTTGATAACTATAATACAGACATACAGTATTATATTACAAATTATTATTCTATTTTATTACTGTATTTTATTCAGTCACTTTCCTTTGCTTTGATCCATAATAGCCCTTGCATATTTCAATATCTTATACCCCAATATATATATATTTGCATTTGGGATGTGTTAGATAAATAAGTCCATTTATATAGGAAATAAAATTTTGGTTTATAAGAACTGAAAAGCTGCTCCCTCCCATATGAGTGGAAACTCACTTCAGGGAAAAAAAAAAAAATGCAACCCACCCTAAAATGTTGCAAGACTTGCCTTTGGCAGTGACCTTTTTTGTGCTGTGTATTCACTAAATTATCTGAAGCCCTGTGGTGTGGGCCAGAACACTTGAATATGTTTTGATAAGTCAGGTTCACTGTGACCTTTTATGTTCTCAATTCTTAAGAAGATTACTAGCTTAAAATGTCTAGGAATATTTTGTAGAAGGGAAGACAAATGGCTGTAAGCAACAAGATAAATAATTACTATTCCAAAACTGAAACTAGACAAATCAGGTTGGAAAAGGTGGTTTATTGCTCCAAAAATTTCAAGAGGAGATTACATCAACATAGATTTATGAAAGTGCTATCAAATAACTGAAATATCTTGCATGTGATCATTATTTTGGACATACTTATCATTTTAATTATGATTTCTTCATATTAGCTATCAATGTGTTAATTTTTTTTCCTTAAATGAAAATCAGTTGTGAAAAGCACCCAGAATATTATTAGTCATTGATTAGTCAAGAAAAAAACCCAGTGCTCTTTTTGTCCCATAAACAAAATTCAGTTCTGGATGGTCACAAATGTAGGCAAGCTAAAGCATATAGAATTTAAAGCCGAAGAGACTGGAAAAGTTAGAGCCATCTTCCTGAAACTGTGTATGTTCAGTTGCTTTTTGAGGAAGTCATGAAAATTGGGGAGGTTTACTGGGGAAATTTAGAGGAGACCCAGAGAAAAGGTTTAAACACATTTTTATAACTTAAAGAAAAACAATCAAATTATGTTTTATACTGTATATAAAAGCAAAGCCTTGAAGCCAAACAAGAGTGGATTTAAAACCTAGCTTCCAGGTAAAGCATGTATTGCTTGCTTAATATATTCACTCTGAGCCTCAGTTCACTTATGTGCAAACTGGGGATTAAATAGCTAGTTGCTTCTCATTTTTTATCTTGTTTATTGCACATGCCAATTTAATGGAGTTGGAGTGTCCCAGTCCAATTTAATGGTGTGTGCAACAAATGAGAGAGAAATGAGAATCAACTAGCTATTAATTTTTAATGTTTTTTACATAAAAATGAATTTCTGTTGTTATAGAAACATAATGGGTGATAATTTTTATTATGATAATTGAAAGTAAAGAGTCAAAGATACTGCTATTCACCTATCTGATTGTGTTTTTTATAAAGCCTACATTTAATAATATATTTTCCTCCCAAGGACAAAAACTTAACATTTTGCTGCTTCTTTTAATCTTCTCTTTGTTTCTTCTACTCATTTTTTTTTTTTTTTTATGGTGCAGGATTTTATTTAGGAGCAAGTTTAGGTGCTTATGAGGTACCATTTGTTTTTTCATTTACAATAGAAAAGCATCACATTTAACAACCAAAATAACATCACTTAACAAGATAACTTTATTCCTTTCCCTAAAGGCGATTAAGCTGTGCAAGGTAAATGAGAGAAAGTTCAGCACCTGTTTTGCAGCTTCTAAGAGAAAGGAGTACAGGGATACTTGTCCTGGTCACTCCCTATATTTCCCATGACTGAGATAGCTTCCATTCTTAATTATATTTTTTAAACTTAGGATAAAAACTGATATATAATATGAAAATAAATATGCATACATGTATACATAAAATAAAGGCATGCCTTATGGTGAAATTAAAACATTAATCTTATTAAATTCAGCAAAAGGCAAAGATGCCTATATTTTTTATTTAACATTTTTCTACAAATGCTAGCCAATGAAATATAACATTAAAAATAGATGAAATATAAAACTATAAATAGCAGAAGGAAACACCATTGCAATTGTCAATCATACGTTACATATCTAGAAGCCCCAACTGAAAATCAATGAAAAATTCCAAGCTCAGAATGGTGACAGAGAGTCAACTTAAAATAGCTATAAATCAGCTCGGTTGGAGTGTCCCAATCTCTTGAAATTCAGTTATTATGAACCATTTTATGCACTGTTGAAGTTCAAAGCTTACCTTGATTCCTTTTTAACTTCCAAGAGGTTTATGTTACTACCCTGACACTTGACCCTGGGCCCTTGTTTTTATATTTGCTGTGTTTCTCTCCTTACTCTATCACTTTACTTGAGTTTGAAGATCATAGGAAATATTGAATATATAGGCTTTAAAACGGAAGTATGCACAGAAACATAATTTATGAACTTACTCATTTTTCATCCATGCAAAAATCAGATAACATTTATAAAACTGTTAAATAAAAGAGCAAAACATAGTCTCTCTGCAATTTTTGTCCATTTATTACTGGAGAAATGATATAATATTTAAAATTGAAATTGGATGTCTCTTATTCCTCATTTGGTAGAGTGCTTATTTTATAAGTATTAAATTTACTGAAATGAAGGAAACTGTCAACTCTATTAAAGAAATACTTATGCCATTGGAATCTTTGTAAAACAAGATTTCTCTTTTACACCTCCCGGAAATCCTCACTACAGATATTAGAAGAGAGATATTTGAATTGAATCTTTAAGCCGTAAATAGTATAATCATCATTTCATGAACACATTAATATTAACTCAATGTTACAAAACCATGTATTTTTTCATTTTTACTTCACTTCTGTTATCTTAATAAATTGATATGCCTAGCTCAGTATTCCTAGACAAGCTGTGAATATTCTAAATTACTAAAACTATACTTAAAATACCTTCTACAGAATACAGGGCAGAGATTCTTGGCAAGAATATCCTGAGGGAAAAAAAATGTTGCTTAAAGTAGTCCTTTTTTTATCAAGGTTAACAAAGTTAAGTATAATTTTAATTAGTGCTTTGAAGTGCAAGGTTCCTTTTTTTCTTTTTATTATACTTTTATTTCTTTTATTATACTTAAAGTTTATTGTACTTTAAGTACAGAACATACAGGTTTGTTACATAGGTATACATGTGCAATGGTGGTTTGCTGTACCCATAAACCCATCATCTACATTTGATATTTCTCCTAATGCTATCCTTCCCCTTGTCCCCATCCCCTGCCCAACAGGGGATGTTATGTTCCCCTCCCTGTGTCCATATGTTTTCATTGCTCAACTCTCATTTATGAGTTGGAACACGCAGTGTTTGGTTTCCTGAGATCATCACTGATTCCACAGAAATACAAGTTACCATCAGAGAATACTATGAACACCTCTATACAAATAAACTAGAAAATCTAGAAGAACTGGATAAATTCCTGGACAAATACACTCTCCCAAGTCTAAACCAGGAACAAGTTGAATTCCTGAATAGACCAATAAGAAATTCTGAAATTGAGGCAGGAAATAATAGCTTACCAACCAAGAAAACCCCAGGACCAGACAGATTCACAGCCAAATTCTATCAGAGGTACAAAGAGAAGCTGGTACCATTCCTTCTGAAACTATTCCAAATAATAGAAAAAGAAGGATTCCTCCCTAACTCATTTTATGAGGCCAGCATCATCGTGATACCAAAACCTGGCAGAGACATGACAAAAACAGAAAATTTCAAGCCAATATCCATGATGAACATCAATGCAAAAATCTTCAATAAAATACTGGCAAACCAAATCCAGCAGCACGTCAAAAAGCTTATCCACCACGATCAAGTGGCTTCATCCCTGGGATGCAAGTAGTTGGTACAGAAGAAACACTTTTGAGTAGACCTCTTAAAAGATTTTAATTAACTTAAAATCCAGTAATTAACCAGAAAAATATTTCAAAATGATGCAATGTGAGTTTTAAGCACAAAGCTCCTTAAAAACATTTAAATTTTCTTCCAAGACTTTCTCTTTTTGTTTCTATTGGGTTGATTCTATGTATGTCTGATATCAACCCTGTGTGCTTTGATCTGGACAAATTCTTCAAGCTGGTTAGCTGGTCACTATTCAGGACTGTAACACAAAGAGGAAGATAAAATAACTGATATTTACTGAGTATCTACTTAACACTTGGGCTTCTACCAAGCCCTTTTACATATATGTTTTTCACATGGTCATAGAGCACTGGGCTTAAGAAACCTGGATAAGATTAAGTGAAGCCAGAGTACAAAATAAATATCAATAGATATATAACGAGATTTATTATAAGGTAAGGGCTCACATGACTATGGAGGCAGAGAAGCACCATGATCTGCATTCTACGAGCTGGAGATCCACAAAATCCAGTTGTGTAATGTGAAGGCCTGAGAGTTGAAGAGCAGAGAGCAGAAGACCAACGGCCCAGTTCAAGCAGTCAGGCAGAGAGTGAATTAAACCTTCCTCCTCCCTTTTGTTCCAGTCAGGCCCTCAACCAATTGGATGATGCCAATGGTGGACTGAGTAAGGCAGATGGCTCTGTTTTACTCCGCTTTTACCCAGTCCACCAATTCAAATACTACTCAGATTCGAAAAGACTTTTATAGATACACCCAGAAATAGTGCTTAACCAGCTATCTGGGCATCCTGTGGCCCAGTTAAGTTGATACGTAAAATTAACCATCACAATCACTCTAAATTTTTTCTACATTTTAATTGAGGTATTATTTACATCTAATAAAATGCATGGTTCTTTAGTATACACTTCAATAAATTTTGACAAATGTATATCCCCACGTAACTACCACTCAATGAAGATACAGAACATTTCCATCACTCTAGAGTTTCCTTCCTTCCTTTTTCCAATCTATCTCACTTCATACTGCCTCAGAGGTGGTTGCCTCTGTTTTTATTTCTGTAATGTCTTATAAGAGAACCACATAGTATGTTCTCTGTGTCTGTTCTTTCACTCAACATAAAATTTCTGAAATAGATCCATGTTGCTCCAAATATAGGCAGTTTGTTCCTTTTACCATTGAATGGTACCCTTTGTATGATCATACCACACATTGTTTAATTATTCACCAGTTGATTGATACTTGGATTTTTTTTCTCTTTGGGGTTATCATGAACAAAATTGTAATGAGCATTCTTGTATAAATTTTTTATGAGTATATGTTTTCATGGCTCTCATATAAATACACAGGAAAAGAATCTCTGGGTCATATTGTAAATATATGTTTAATGTTATAAGAAACTGCCAAACTATTGCCCCAAGTGTTTGTACCATTTTATTCCCCAGCCAGCACATATGAGTTCCAGTTCCCTCAGGACTCTGCCATTAGAACTGTTAGTCCTTTTAATTTCAGGCTTTCTTTTGGGTAAGTGCTATATTATTGTAGTCTTCGGGAAAATACATTTCCTCAAACACTAATGATATTGACATCCTTTCAATGAATTTATTGACCCTTCATATATTTCTCTTGTGAAATATCTTTCAGTTTTTTGCCTATTTTAAATTAGGTTTGTCTTTCCTTATTGAGATTTGAAGTTTTAAATATATTCTTAATACAAGTTATTTGTCAGGTATATGTATTTTTAATATTTTTCTCAATCTCTGTCGTATCCTCATTTTCTTAACAATGTCTTTGATAAATAGAATTTTAATTTTTATAAAATTCAATTTATAACTGTTTTATGGTCTTTCTGCATCCTATTTAAGAAATTTTTATCTGTGCCATGTTTATGAAGATGCACTCTAATGTTTTCTCCCAGAAGCTCTGTAAGTTAACTTTTAATTTTTTTTTTTTTTTTTTTTTTTGAAATGGAGTCTCACTCTGTCACCCAGGCTGGAGTGCAATGGCGCAATCTCGGCTCACTGCAACCTCCACCTCCTGGGTTCAAGCAATTCCCCTGTCTTAGCCTCCCAAGTAGCTCGGATTACAGGCACCTGCCACCATGCCTGGCTAATTTTCATATTTTTAATAGAGATGGGATTTCACCATTTTAGCCAAGCTGGTCTCAAACTCCTGACCTCAAGTCACCTACCCTCCTCAGCCATTCAAAGTGCTGGGATTACAGGTGTGAGCCATCACGTCCAGCCCTAGCTTTTACTTTTTGGTCTATAATTCCTCCCAAATTAATTTCTGTAAACCATTACCTTAAAATGCTGAGATTTAACATCCAGAATCTCACTTGTTCACCTTTGAAAATTAAGAAACCCAGGCACAATGTTGACTAGAGCTATTTCCATTAATAGAAAGTAAAGCTCACATATATCCATAATGAAAAACAGAAACAAGCATAACTATAGTCACTTGACAGTTTAAACATCCAAGTCCAGGATCTTCTCAACTCAGGCCCCACTCACTCCACAACAAACTTCTCTTCCTCAGCATCTACTGCTTGTGCTGGGACCTTGGTCCTCCCATCACTCACTTCTTTCTTTTCCCCAGTTCCCATTCTTTTCTCTCTGAGATAAAGAAACTTCAAAATATACCATGTCTCATGAAGAGGACAAAATTGTAAAACTGCCTTCAGGAAGATATGTTCTGATATGTTTTATTTATCCATAAGAAACTGATAGATTTGCAATAAGCGTTGATATTCTGGGAAATAAAAAACCCTTGTTTTACTCCCTGACAACTTCTTATTTCCAAAACACAGAACCCATCCTCCACTCTTTCATTTTCCTCAACCACATATCTAGGACTGCCAGGTAAAATGCAGGTTTCCCAGCTGCATTTGAATTTCAGTTAGGCAATGAATAATTTTTCATATCTATCCTAAATATTGCCCTCATATTTTTTTAAAACGTGGTTTATCTGAAATTCAAATGTAACTGTACATCCTGTAGTTTTATGTGATAAATCTAGCTCCCCTACCCACGTCCAATTCTTCATTAAACCCTCTAAATACTACTTCCTCAATATTACCCAAGTCAGTCCATTTATTTCTATCTCTAGTACCCTTGCTTTTGAAGATGACACCATGTTTATATCCTGATTGTTTTGATGATCTTTTAATTGGCTCCCAAACTCCAATCAAAACAACCTTTATTCTCTGTTAAAGCTAAAACAGTTTTTCCAAAACAAAGCTGATTGTATCACACCTCTTCAATTGTTTCTATTGCATTTAAGATCAAATCTAAGCTCCTAAACTCAGCTATCATTGCTATATCCTACCTCTAAACAATCACTGTCTTGCACTCTGCATATACTCCAGCCACTTTCAAAAATTTTTCAGAATCTGGAAAAAGCTTGACTGTGCCCTTTGATTCTAATATTTACATAGAAAATTTTTTCTATCTAAAGCATTCTTTCAGCCAATAACATAAATCTCATTACCCCTTTCTGCTGAACCTAGATCTTTTTGCTCTCAGATCGACTATTTTCCCTTCCCATGCTCTGCTCTGATTCAGTTCTCCATAATAAGATTGTAATCACCTCCTATTCACCCTTCTGGAGAAGAAAGGATTTCCACCCTCAGGTGATGGGGATCATTGAGCATCCAACCCTGACACAGGACAGATGATATTGACAGTTGCACATACTCACAGACCAGTGGAAACAGACAAAACACACAGGGCCACAGGGGGTTGCATTGAGGAACAGAGTGAACAATCAGGAGGTGTGGGAGGCAGGCTTTGTAATTTAAAGAGGTAGGTGCCCCTGGGTCCCATGGGAGGATCAGATTGGCTCATTTCAATTATCACATGGGCTAGCAGGGAACTGAAATCTTCCACTCAGGAATAAGCAAGAACTGTCCCTAGTTTCCTTGACACAAAGGGTTGTTTGACTAGGGGACTTTATCCCTGGAGCAGAGTGGACCTTATCCATGGGAGCAGGTATTTGTGAACTTGTGGTTAAGCCATTCAAGGCCCTCCCACTTTCACCAGATGTTACCAGCACTTAATATTGGGACTTAATTTTAGGCATGACACACAACTAATAAATTTGTAAGTATGTGCAACAGTTCATGCTTGCTTCCAGAAAGGCACCTAAAAAAATAGATTTATCTCTCTCCAAATTCAGATGTGGAATTCAATGTAATGTCAGAAAAATTGTCCAAGAGTTGGAAATGGGAAAAAGATGTTCCTTCAGTGGAGTTACGGCCTCCAGAGGTTATCAGATTCCATTGAATGACATATTTTTTATTGTATTTGTAACAATTGGGCTATATGTGAACTTGGTAGGGGTAGAAGTTGAGTTGTAGAAAATAGATGTAATAGATATAATTGAAGTGATTTTTGTCCATATCAGTGAAAATAAATTCTGTTGGAAGAAGTATTTATTTCCACCTGTAGATACCCTAAACATATGTCATTACATTATATTTTATTGCCTTATAGACTATTAACCAACTTTGGATTATACAGTAGCAAATTTATTTCAGCATTCTTGTGTGTGTGTGTTTGCATATACATGTGCATATGTATTTAAGATATATAATTGTATATTCTTCAAGCTCTTCTTTGAACACGTTTGAACATCTTATTATTTCTCTCATTAAAGAGTTTAATAACACCTTTAATGTATGTCTATATTTTCATGAGAGCCATGATTTTACCTTTCTGGAAGTAATACTTCAGCAACCATGCTTTAAATAAACCATAATTTAAAATAGGGATCTTAGAAAAAGAAAATAAAAGTATACTTAAATGTAAATGTTGTCTATTTTTTAATAATGTTTTTAATAATTTGTAAATTTAAAATAATAAATATTTAAGAGAGCTGGGTAAACATATCATAATACAAAGAGAATGGAACAGGACTGACCCATGTTAAGGCAGTGTGGCAATTTTTACTTATTCAAAATTGTGCATATTTGTTAGTCCGATTTAACACTAAGAGCATTAGCTCAGATCCAATTATTTGCTCAGTGATGTTGAAAGTGATGCCCTTGAGGCATCCAAAGGGCCCCAGTTTTGCTTCCCTTCATATTCAAAGTTTGACTGCTCACTCTGGTGATTAAAGTTTCTGTGAAAAGAGCTTAATTCCCAAGTTCTCTTCATCCTGTAAGTAGCTTACATCATGACTAAAAATTTCAAGCATCAATTTAACTGACAAAGCATAAAAGAAGGGAAGTAGTGAGTTTTCTTGTGCAAACAAAGAGTTGCTAGTTCACAATTCTGAATCTCCAAGAGATCATTGAGAAATCTGACTGTAGGCAAAAACTGAGATTTTCTTGTCAAAAGTGAACACCATCAATTTCTGAATATAGTTGATATGTGACTTGGCTTCTATTACTTTGTACACTTCTTATGTACACGAACTGATGAGAAGCAGTGTCTGTAGGCAGCAGGTGGGTGAAGCAAGCCATTATCCCTCTCCAGCACGAATAGAAGAAAGAAGACCCTGGAAATGTACTCATTTCACAGTCTCTTGGCCTGTTCCCATCATGCTTGGGGCCCAGAGAGTTGTATTTTTCCACCTTAGGGCATGGGGGCAGTTCTCTACAGAACCCAGCAAGGTCACATGGTTCAGAAAAGGAATGCAACCTGGGGGAATGGCTAGCAAGGGCAGAGTAGAGCTCTCCAACAGGTGGCTCCCTGGATCCCGTTTAGCCTCCCACCCTACTCCCCACCCATTTGAGCAAAACACTATTCCCTGGCTTCTGGTGCACCATCTCAGTCATTGTTACCAAGTTTAACTGGCTTGGCTAAAATGAGAAAAGTGTAATGCATTAAAAAGAAGAAGAAGCAACAGCTTTAGTATGAGCAGTGAAAGTGCCTGCCCTGTTCCCTGCAAAATCAATGAAAAGAAAATATCCTGAAATTCACCACACATTCGGCCTCCTCCATGAAACTGCTTCCAACCGAGTAGTCAACAATTATCCACTCAAGCCTGGATATCTAAAACAGTAAGTCTCCCCTGCCCTCTCTCTGCTGTGTGACTATCCCATTCTTGTTGTGATTCACAAGTTTCTCTATAGATGTTTCCCAACTAAACAGCAAAGTACAAAAAAAATCCTGATAAATCACGGGTTATGCCTCTTATATCCCCGGTTCCTAGTATGGCCTTGATCAGGATCCATACATAAGCAAATAAGGGTTTGATAATGATGAATTTACTCACACCCTCATCCCCAATGTGAATAACAGCCTTTGTTCTGGTACCCGGGAATCTTATTTTTTTAACTTCAGAAAAAAGATAAAGAGTAAATATCTTGTCCCTTAATATCAAAAATAAAGTCCTTTTTGTCAAGCAGTTTCACTGTGCACCAGTTACTACCTTGTCTGAGTCTGGTGAGACAGAACATACTTATTCATACACGAGTTGCATGGAGTGGATTTATTATTAGGTTGGTGCAAAAAGTAATGGCTTTTTTTTTTTTTTTACAACTAGGCAGCAAGGAACAAAAGCAGCCCGGGATTCATTATGAGCAAGTCCCCTAAGACTCAAGAAAGGTGCCCAGGGCAGAAGAAATCTGGACTGGGCATGCTACAATTACACCACAACTGAGGAGCCTAAACAGCAGCCCACCCTGGGTTATATACCTCAAGGGCAATGTCACTCACTGTACTAAAGATTTGAAGGATATACTGCTTCCAGGGAAAGAGGAATAAAGCCTGTTTTCCTGAGCCATTTCTCCCTAATTCAAGATGTGATATTCCCTGGGAGAGACAAGGACCAGGCCTAGATTGGTCCAGGCAGCTGCTATCTATCTCAGGGTCTTGTATTCCCAGCATTTTCTGTAGTTATTCTTGAGAACTACAAGTAAGAAAGGGGCAAAAACTAAGTTGGTTTAAAGCCACCTAGAGAACTGCCCTGTACTTTTGTTATTGCAGACAAATTAAAAAAGAAAATTGAATCCAGTGATATTAGTGAATTCTGGAATCAATATGAAGCTTGCAATGGCTGATACATTTTAAAAAGGGGGAAAATGTTTAAAACACCCTAACAGTCATTACTGACAATGTAGATATAATCATTCACTATGTTCCTAAAGACTACAGAAAGTATTTACAACATGCAAACTGTATGGGTGTTATTTTTATGCTTTTCATATTATATTATAACCAGCAGAGTGTGATCCAAATTAGCTGAAAAGGAGCCACAAACACTGAAGTGGTTTTTTCACCAGTTGGGATTACTTTATTGCTGAGTGTAATGGAAACTGGAATAGCAAAGAACTGAGCTATTCAGTTTTCTGTTTGGGGACCACTCAGTTCACGCAGTTTAAACTGAAGCTGACACTTTAAATGAATTTATTAGTCTCACTTTGTTCCAGGACCAGACGGTAGTCCAGCTCACACCCATAGACACCTCTGGTCTAAATAATTTAATCCAGAAGGGACATATTAATATCATTTCTTTTTCTCTGATGGTAAGCTTTCCAAGGCCAGTTCTTTGATTTGATGTCATGTTGTCACTTGGAATTGAAACTTCCATTTAAACCACCTGGGGAATCAAGTATGTTTTACCAGCAACATATTATTCTGAAAATTGCATATCACAGCCTTCAGAGTGAGACTTTTATAAGACAGAGGAGTCACCCTCTAAAGTTCTGCAGAGGGTCTGCCAAAGTTCTCAGTCTTAGACCTAAACATTTAAAGTAAGAATGAAGCCCTCCCAGAGGACTAACAAAATCAAGTTAAGAGAACATAGTAGAGAATAAATTAGAAAAAATTGAGAGGAAATACTATAAGCAGTAGCTTTTGTCATCCAAAATATTTTATTTCATTGACTCCAAGATACACAATTAATGGTATCTTATAAACAGTAGTAGCCAGGCTGTTGTCACAATGTCGTTGCTATTGTCTACATATAGATAAATTTGGTTATTTTCCCTGCTGGTATAAAAAATCAGCCAGCAAACTACTTAAGGACTATTTGAGAAAGAAATATGGATCCTGGTTGTTATGTGAAAACCTTTTCTTTTATACTAGTTGATAGTATCAAGACAGTACAACAATCAAAGTTTACAAAATGGATGTCATTGGAAGAGAATTTCACAGACAATAGAGGAACATTCTCAAGAAATGTGGTACTATCAGTGCTCTTGATGACACAGAGTTATTATTGGAAAAACAGTATCAATGAGACTGAGTCAAAACGTATTTCTGAAAAGTTGCTATCTGAATTGAAAGCATTTTTAGAATACTTTTAACAATTTATTTTATTTTTACATAGCTAAATAATTATATAAGATGAAAATATATCTTTAAATATAAAAGATATTTTAGTGATTACAAAATAAAAATTCTAGGTGCAAAAGAGAGTATTATTACATGATTCAATTGGGAGTGTTTGTTAATAGTACACAAAATAATGGAGCCTCTTCCAATAGTTGGTGTCTTAATTTAACAACATGCAATGGCTGTAGATTATTGAGTCAAATGGCAAGACCCAAGCTGGAAGCCCTTTAGAGAATTATTTTCTCTTTTTATCCAAAGCATGCAGACCTTGTGAAAAGTCTTCCCTGACCTCTGGTCACCCCTGAATGAGAAAGTTTGAAGTTATTAAGGGGATCACAGAAGAACACAGACCTTGAAATAGGGCTATGGCATCAAAACGAACATCTGAATAAAATCATTTCCTGAACACCTCATTTCAAGTTTTGCATAAATCATAGTGCTCAAGAATGTCTCATCAATTTAATTCTATTAAATAATTTCAGAGAACCCTTCTATCTTTATACCATGATTAGAAGTCTTGTTAAGAAAGGTGTGTTTAGTACCATAGCCGTATTTTGCCCAAATTGTGCGGCACTGCATGGTTCTATGAATGATTTCCCTTTGTTATCATTAAGTTATCATAAACAGCTGCCATTTTATGCCAAGAACAGAAAGCATATCATCTGTACCCATACAGCTTAGTATTTACATTAACAGGACTTTATTCTTTCACTATCTCCATTAATATAACTTTACTATTTCAGGAGTATAAAAGTTGCTAATCACTTTATTTTTCATGCTAGGATCATTTTGAACGGCCCTTCAAATTTTCAATAAAAAGAATCAAAAGAAAATGTACAGGAGTCTCTGAAACATACATGCCAAAATCATCACAGTGCACACAAGTCCTACACAAGCATATCACAGTCCTTACCCAGTCCTAACCTGTACCCAAAAATTTACCTTAAACCGACTTCAAAATCTCATAAATATTCCAATTTTACCTTTTCCAATCCAAGATACTATTAAAATTATCTCAAAGTGGTGCTTTTCTTACCCCAGTAAGAATAAACTCAATTTTGACTTATCAACAGTTAATTTTGGTGATATTTTGGTGGAGCTGCCATTCAACACAAAAGATTATTTTGTATGAGTTATCAACAAATTGAAGAGGCAGGAACTTGAATTTAAGTTGTAAAGATTTTGTTTACAAAAGCAAATCAGTAGTAACGGAATCAGTACTTACTAGTACATTGAAGACAGTTATAGTTCAGCTCACAGCTTCTGGGTATGATTGAGGGAGATAAATAATTAAATTAATTCATTATCTCTAAAGCCAGTTGAAGAATTTCTGCCTATAATATCTTAGGTCAAAGTCTTTATAAAACATATCTCAAAAATGTCAGGAAAGCAAACCCTTTTAATTTAGGGGAAGAGCGTATAAGAAAGTAAGCAGGGTCACGTCTTATTAAAGTGAAAACACCACTCCAGAAAGTAAAGTTCCTCACACTCTCAGGATTTCAAAAGGGCCTGGTGGAATGGTAATCAGCTGGCCTGGGGGAGCAGGGTACTGTGGACTAAGTCTTGGACTTGGGCAGAGTAAGAAAGCAAACTGGAGACAACCCTACATAAAGGTAGAGCTAAGAGAGAGCTCCACTATAAGGCAGGGAGCGAAATGGATAAAAAGGGTCATAACAGAGATAGGAAGCAAAGAAAATCATCTATCTCTGCAAAAGAAGAGAACGAAGTCATCTACCATAACACAAATGTTTACTATGTACCAAAGAAAAAGCCAAAGCTGAGAAGTTTAGTTAAAAGTGGATACCAGCTGATAGCAGCCATGAGTACTTGGCAGAAACAAAGGCAATTCTTTTCCAGATAAAAATATCTTCTACCCAAGCCTCACAGGACTTAGAGGTGATTGCCACTATACGCTCACAACTGTTTTAAGAATCAGAAGTAATCCAATAAGTGTATCACCTTCAGTGAAAATCAGCTAAAACACCAAACCAGACCCATAAAGGCTTCAGATACTGAAATTATCAAATAAACAACATAGAGTACCTATGTTAACATGTGTAAGGAAATCAGAGAAAAATCAAAGCAAACCTATAAAAAAATGACAAGGCAGACTTTTTAAAATAATTTCTAAAAATAAAATTGTAATAACTAAAATGGGACACTCAATGGAAACATAAAGCAGCAGATTAGACAAATCTGAAGAGGGAATTAGTGAGTTGGATGACAAATCTAAAAAGTATGTATGGACAATATGAGAGAAAGGTTCAGACGCAAGGAGGAAAGAATAAGAAAGCCCAATATTTGTCTATTCTGAGTTCTAGAGGTAAATTATAGGAAGAGTGAGGAAGGGGAAACATAAAAAAGACAATGGCTGAAAATTTTACCAAATTATTGAAAGATATAAATCCTCAGATAAGTGAAGTCCAATAAATCTTGAATAAAACTAATTATGATATAACCATATTTAAATGAAGGAAGAAATCATAAGGTACAATATCAGATAGTTCAATCCTCAGCCTCAATAATATCCAGTAAGTATATATGCCCTTAAATTCGTGAATTATAAGATGGCAGGATGCACGTATTATTTACAATGCTAGTGATGCACAACTGTTTGGCAAAACAACAGAACAATGTCTTTAAAAGGTTGCCCCTCAGAAAGATTTGGGAGCAAGAAAGTGCTGGGATAGAGAAATGGTGCATTTGCAATAAGCAACTTTGTGATGTTTGAATTTCTAAACTATGAGCCTGCATTAAAAATTAACTTAAAAAATAAATTAGTGGAGCTAAACATTATGCATATGTTTGTGAATAAAAAGTGGACTAAAAATTTCTATCACAGTTTTCAAAGAAAAAGTCTTATACTACCATAAAAAGATTACAAAAGAATCCACATCTGTCTATTCAGGCTGCTTCAACAATATCTTAAACTGGTGTTAAAGCAAAATGAGAACAACAAAATAACTTGGGTTATTTCTTGCAAATACCTCTGATAATCATAAATAAAGCTTAAGTTGTCTTCCAAAAATAGTGTAAGATGATTTCTTGCTGCCGATACTCTGCCATCATGAAACCCCCATGGTAACAACCAATCACTGCAAAGGCTACACAACTACCTCATTTGCATTTCATAAGCCATCCTATAACACCATCACTTTCATCTAAGGATTCCTGGCTTGCAAACTATTCTTTTATATCCACAATAAACTTTTAAAACTTTCAATTGTATCTGATTTTAATTTTGACACTGAATAGATTATAAGTAATAGAAATCCATTGTTCATAGATTTTAACACTGGACAGTTCAAGACACAGTCTCTGGTAGAGTCTGTGTCTGGGGAGAGTCCACTTTCTGGTTCATAGGATTGTGTTTTCTCACTATGTTCTCACATGGGGGTGGTTATGAACTCCCTTGGGCATTTATAAGGACATTAATCCCACCTAGAGGGCTCTGCCCTATGACCTAATCACCTCCCAAAAGGTTCCACCTTCTAATACCTTGGGGTTAGAATTTCAACATATGAAATGTGAGAGGATGCAAGCATTTAGACCATAGCAGCATCTATGTATTTTGTGTAAAAATAAAATATTTATGGTTACAAAAAAAACTAAATTTAAGAAAACTCAATGGATGATAGTTTAGCCATAAAAGATAAATTAGCAATCTTAAAATTGCAAGCCATCCTATTTTATAGCAACACATGGTAAATGGAGTAGCCATATCAGACAAGGAAATAAACAAAAAAATACTTCAAACCCAGACTTTATGATTCCACAACTCTGCTCTAAAGTATTCATGCCAATTTTTACCAAGCCCAATGCTTCCTTTAGAAGATTCATTTACCCAAAGTGGGTTGTGGGTTGTATTCAATTGATTTTTTATTATCTTACTCCAATCCTTATAATAGTTATGATGTATTTATATGGTAAATTATAAATATATTAATTGGTTGGTTTTTAATAAAATAGATTAGTTGATTGATCTACTCCTGGTGGTACAGAAAGTATATGAAATTACTGTCACAAATTGCTAAGACACTCATTAGTAGTAGGCAACCTAAGAAACTAATTTACTACATGTGTAAGCCAGCTTTTCCTTCTGGGATAGGTTATTTGTCCTTTCTTTCCACAAGTTTCCAATTGTGATTTCTAATGGGTGTGTCCAGCCCATTTCTTAATAATTTACTGTTATCCCACTAAATGGCATTTTCAACTATCTACAAATGCCAATGAGTTCGGATTTTTTTAATTTAAGAAGTTGATCTACAGTCTATCATCTCTTTACCTACTATATAATGAAGATTCCAGAAATTCAAAATGCAAACTGTTCAGAAACTCTTCTAAGCCCAAACAGATAAATAAATGATCAAGTTTTATTGACCATCATAGTCCCTTAGAGGTGACTCATTTGCTTGCAGAGATTATAATAGTGCACTCTGGTATTCTCCACATGCAGAATATATTCAGAGAGCATTCGGGTCAAAAGACAAGGAAAAGTGTGATGTTGCAAGACAACTTGCATGCCAACCCCAGCTGTGGCTGGCAAAAAGACCAGTTATTAAATGCAGGGTGTTCTCTCTTCCTCCCCAGTGAGCATCTGAGACTAATATAAGCTCTTGAATAGCTAAACATTCATAGATTTCGAAAGACAACCTCTTACATCTTTTAAAGGTAGACATAAATTATGAGGCAAGTAAAATTCGCACATAGTAAAAAGAGACTCTCTGCATTCTTGAAGTAATATTTAGGCAAAATGGACACAAAAAAGAGTAATAAGAAGCTGATTTGGGCACCAAAAAGGCCTGTTAAGCTTCGTGCTCTACCCATTACTTCATTTAGTGGAAACTATCACCCTCACACTACAGGCTTTGCCCCAGGAGAACTTTCGGCAGTTCCTTACACATCGATGCTTTATTCTGTAACAGCTACACATCTTTTCTGTGACCCAACACACCTGATTGATCCAGGACAGCCAAGAGCCGAAAATCTCAAAGTTTGTCATCCCACTCAGTAGGTGAGCAGGAATTAAACAGAAATTCTGCCCAATCAGAGATGACGATAATCAATTTACCTGATCAGATTGTTGGGGCGGAGAATTCAAACCAGAAACAAAAGAGGAAAGTTAGTTGATTGATAAAAGGTACAAAAGTTGAAAAATATACAAAGAAAGAGCAACATAGATGTAACAATGCAATAGAAGCCACAGATAAGACAGAAAAAAAGACCTAAAAAAGGAAAAAAATAAGAATATATGGGAGATAGATGAAATTTGCTAGCAATGAGAGTATTAGAAAGAGAGCTCAACGTGGCTGGGTGCAGTGGCTCAGCCTGTAATCCCAGCACTTTGGGAGGCTGAGGCAGGCAGATCATGTGGTCAAAAGATTGAGACCATCCTGTCCAACATGGTGAAACCCCATCTCTACTAAAAATACAAAAATTAGCTGGGCAAAGTGGTGCGTGCCTGTAGTCGCAGCTACTTGGGAGGCTGAGGCAGGAGAATCACTTGAACCCAGGAGGCAGAGGCTGCAGTGAGCGGAGATTGAGCCATTGCACTCCAGCCTCGTGACAGAATGAAACTGCATCAGAAAGAAAGAAAAGAAAAGAAGAGAGAAAGAAAGAAAGAGAAAAGAAAAGAGCATCAGGTCCCTGTTGCTAAAGAAATAAGACCCACTGTCTATTAGAGGCACCATGTTAGGCACTTCCACTTCCTCAACTAGGGGCAGTCACCATAAGGGCAGACTTCACAGTTATTCCTAGGATCCCACACACCTGGTTGTGAAGGGATCTTGGGAACAGAGACTTCTGCCTTCTCTATCTCCATGTAATTCCTTATATATTTAATTTTGTTTAATGATGAGATAATTTGAGAAAGTTATCATTGCCATCAAAAGAGATGAACACTCTCTGTCTCACTGGTATATAGAACTAATTTCTTCTATAATCATACAAATAAACCCCAGTTGTCCCTGTCTACTTTAACTTCTTCAAGAAGAAAATTTGTTATAATTTTTAAATTTAGAAAAAAAATATTTTATAATGTGTAATAATATAACAATTATTTTATAATGTTTTTACTTTTCACTCAAAGTTTTATTTTGCAATTCTTCAAACCATTGGAAAAGATGAATGGCTCATACAATAAACACCACATATTTCTCACCTAGATTCATCAATTGTTTAAATTCTGCTACACTGGAAAATAAGTTACAGACAATGTGATATTCCAATTGAAAATGCTTCAGCAAGTATCTCATACAGACAGCCTTCCACATAACCACAATATCATTACTATACCTGAGAACACAACAGAAACAGTTATCTCATGTATATGAGATCTCATATGTGTATGTATAATCTGATACACATACCGTATACTAACAAACATAACTTTTTCTTTTTTCTTTTTATTAATCCAGGCTATAATCAAAAGGCACACATCAAGCACAGCTGGTATCTTTTGTTATGTAGAACAGCCCCCCAAAGAGTCTGTTATTCACCTTATAAAATATTCCGGCTGGGTGTGGTGGCTCCTTCCTGTAATCCCACCGCATTGAGAGTCCGAGGCGGGTGGATCACCTGAGGTCCTGAGGTAAAGACCAGCCTGGCCAACGTGGCGAAACCCTGTCTCTACTAAAAGTGCAAACATTAGCCGGGTGTGGTGGCAGGCGCCTGTGATCCCAGCTACTCAGGAGGCTGAGGCAGGAGAATTGCCTGAACCCAGGAGGAGGAGGCTGCAGTGAGCCGAGATCGCGCCACTGCGCTCCAGCCTGGACGACAAAAGTGAGACTCCATCTCAAAAAAAAAAAAGAATTCCACATTTTGGATTTGTCTTATTATTTCCATTTGGAATCATTTCACCTGCACCCCTATTTCCTGTAACCAGGAAGTTAGGTTTAGAGTCTTGATTAAATGCAGGCAAACATTTTTTGAAATAGTGTGGTAGTGTGTGCTCCATACTACATCATACCAGGAGACGTACAATGTCAGGTTATCCCACTATTAATGATACTGAATTTTATCACTTAAATCTCAATGTTTTCACTTGTCCACCATTACATGGGTACGTATTTTTCTTTGTAATTGTGAGGTGATAGTTCTATACTGTGTCTCATGACCTTTTTAACCCAATGATTATAATAGCATCTATAATGACATGAACCAAATATATTATTTCATTCATATCAAATTTTACTCTACATGTGTTAACTAGAATATTTTACTTATTAAAAATAAATACTTTCTTGCCGCCACTTTTTTCTCTCTTTTATTATACCTAAGTATTAATGGATCTTTTAAAAATTCAATGTATTATGATAAATTACTAATTTTTTTTTTTTTTGGTGCTTTAATTTTCCCAAAACAGGCTAATGGCTGACTTTCTGAAATGACTTCCTCTGGCAAAACCCCATTCATCTTCGCCCAATCTCAGAACTAAAATCAGTAACTTCTTTATGGTTATTTTCTGTTTATGTTTAGAAACAATAGTATTAATTCTATAATACCACTTTGGATTTTTTGCTAGCAAACTGGAAGCAATTATAAGTACTACCATCTTTATGACAACCACAAAATTCTAGAAGTTTTCCCATAGTACCTCATCTCATCCTCTTAGGTGAGATAACTAATTTATTTATTTTACAAATAAGAAGATAGAGCCTTGGGAAAATTAAAGAACTTGCTTGAGGCCACAGAAGGATGTTCAGATCTAATATCCATATTCTCCCTTTAACTTTGCCAAGGTATTTCTCAGAGATTTACAAAGAAGGACCCATCATAGAAGTTTGCCTAATCTGAAAAGTCCATCAGGGTGAGAATTCAATGTCATTATTGAGTAGGCCAGGTACTAAAACAACCACATTTAGTATTCAATATTAAAGTCTTAAAGTCTATTTAAAAATCATCTGCTTAAAGACCTAAAGGCCCAGTGTATTATCCCCTAATAATGTATGTTTCTACTTTAAAAAATGCAATGCCTCCATAAATACAAAAGAAACTCCTTTCAGAAGGATCTAACCAGTATTCAATTTATATTGGAGTAAATCTATACTGGTGAGAAAAGGGTCTCATGCCTCATCTGAATTGAAAAGTTAGTCCTTTTGACCATAATTAGAGGAGTTAAAAATTATAGTATAAATTATACTGCATAATTTTCTTAAAAGATTTCAAAAAACATAATCAATGGCCACATTATCCTGATTAGGATATCATTTTTCAGGCATAAAAGCCACCTAATATATATTCCTATAATTAAAATTATTTACTTAAACCACCAAAGCCTGATCTTTTGAAAACCATAACCACAGTAACCACCTCTGGTCAATTTCTGCAAATAAAGACCAATATGACCATTCCAGAAAAACAGAAGCCAAAACGTCTCTATGGCATTCATCACTTGGCTGTCACTGTAGAGTTACTTTTCCCACAAGCCTGTGTCTTTTATGTCATATCTCTACATACAGCAATTGCTTTGCACTTAATAGGTGATTTTAAGAACATTTATTAGCCTGGTAACATGACAAAAAAAAAGTGTTTGTGTGTATAGATATATATGTATGTGTGTGCGTGTGGAGATGTATGTACATATATATCAGCACACCCTGTAGTCCCAGCTACTCAGGAGGCTGAAGTGGGAGAATCACTTGAGCCCAGGAAGTAGAGGCTTCAGTGAGCCATGTTTGCACCACTGCACCACAACCTGGGCAACAGAATAAGACCTGTCTCAAAAAGAAAAAAAGAAGAACATTTATTAAATGATTAGAAATCAGAAGTCTAAGTCTTCGTCAATATTTTAATCAGGTTATTTGGCTTTTCTTGCCATTTAATGGTAGGAGTTCCTCACATATTTTCAATATTAACTGCTTATCAGAAAAATGGCTTGCATTTTTTTACTTGTTTTCTTTGCTGCACAGAATCTTTTTTATTTGATACAGACACATTTCTTTATTTTTGCCTTTTTTGCTTTTACTTTTAGTGTCATGTTTAAGAAATTGTTGCCAAAGCTAATGTCATGAAGATTTTTCACTATTTCCTTCTAGAACTTTTACAGCTTTGAGTTTTACATTTAATTTTGAGTTAGTTTTTCATATGGTGTAGAATAAGTGCCCAATTTCATTCTTTTGCATGTGAACATCCAGTTTCCCCCAAAATCAGACCATTTATTGAAGAGACTGTTCTTTCCTCATTGTGTATTCTTGGTATCCTTGTCAAAGATCAGTTGATCATACATGCATGAGTTTATTTCTGCGATCTCTACTGTATTCCATTCATCTTTATATCTCTTTTTATGCCAGCACCATGCTGGTTTAATTACTATAACTTTATAATATATTTGAAAATCAGGAATGCAATGCCTCCAGTTTTTGTCCTTTCTCAAGATTGGGTAGTCAGAGTCTTTGGCTATTCAGAGTCTTTCATGATTCTATATAAATTTTAGAATTTCTTTTTCAATTTCTGTAAAAATATATCATTATAATTTTGATAGATTGCATTGAATCTGTAGATTACTTTGTGGAGTATGGACATTGTAAAAATATTAATTCTTTCTAGCCATGAACACAGAATGTCCTTCCACTTATTAGTCTTCTTTAATTTCCTTCATCAATGTTTTGTAGGGTCTCAGTGTGCAAGTCTTTCACTTCTTTAAGTTTATTCATAATTATTTTATTATTTTTGATGTTATTAGAAATGGGATTATTTTCTTCATTTTCTTTTCAGATGGTTCATTGTTAGTGTATAGAAATGTGACTGATTTTTATATGTTTATTTTGTATACTGCAATTTTGCTGAATTGGTTTAGTATTTGGAAAAGTTTTCCTGTGTGTGTGTGGAGCCTGCAGGATTTTCTACATAGAAGATTATGTCATCTACAAAAGATCATTTTGCTTTTCCTCTCCAATTTTGATGTTTTTTATTTCTTTTTCTTAATTGCTCTGGTTTGTACTTTCAGTACTATGCTGAAAACAAGTGGCAAGAGTCAGCATCTTTGTTTTTCCTAATCTTAGAGAAAAAAAAAAAAAGAACTTTAGTTTTTCAAAGTTAAGTATAATGCCAGCTGTGGGCTTTTCATATATGGCCTTTGTTTTACTGAAGTAAATTCCTTCTCTACCTAGTTTCTTGAGAGTTTTTATTATGAGTGTTGAATTTTATCATATGTTTTTTCCTGTATAATTTTCTGACCATGTAATTTTAATTCCTCGTTCTGTGGAGGAAATAAACATTTCTCCAAAGTAGACATACAGATGGTCATGAGTACATGAAAATAAGTTCAACATCACTAATCATCAAGGAAACACAAATCAAAACCATGGAACACGACCTCAGACTTGTTACAATAAATATTATCAAAAACACAAACTATAAGTCATGGCAAGAATGTGGAGCAACTCTGCAAGATTAATAAGTTTTAGAGACCTGCACAACATTGTATCCATGTTTACAATATCATACTAGGTGTTTAAAAATTTAAGAGGGTAGATCTCATATTGTGTTCTCACAACATTTTTTAAAAGACAACAGCATTTTAAATACCAATATTGTAAGTAGAACATATGATATTATTCAATAATTCCATTAATCAAACAATATTTATGAACATACTCTTGGACATACCAAGCCATTAAGAATCAGCCTATAGTTTTAAAAACTCTGGGATCTCATAGAGAATTTCAAACAGGAAGTGACCTCAACCAGCTGGAGACATCAAGAAAGAGTTATTTGGGTAAAATGACATATTATCTGAGTTTGCAATAAAACTCAGATAATATGTCAATATTTGAATGAAAACTGGCTTAAATCTTGAAAGGCAAAGATGTGAAACATGGTATAGATTACAGCGATTAGAAATTTAAAGTTAGTTTATATGAGAAGGCATCTGTATTAGTCCATTTTCACGCTGCTGATATAGACATACCCGAGACTGGGAACTAAAAGAGGTTTAATTGGACTTACACTTCCACATGAGGCCTCAGAATCACAGTGGGAGGTGAAAGGCACTTCTTACATGGTGGCAGCAAGAGAAAATGAGGAAGAAGCACAAGCAGAAATTCTGATAAATCCATCAGATCTCATGAAACTTATTCACTATCCCAAGAATAGCACAGGAAAGAACAGCCCCGTGATTCAATTACCTCCCCCAGGGTCTCTCCCACAACATGCGGGAATTCTGGGAGATACAATTCAAACGGAGATTTCGGTGTGGACACAGCCAAACCATATCATTCCACCCCGGCCTCTCCAAATTTCATGTCCTCACATTTCAAAATCAGTCATGCCTTCCCAACAGTCCCCCAGTCTGAACTGATTTCCCAAAAGTCCATAGTTTTAAGTCTCATCTGAGACAAGGCAAGTCCCTTCTGCCTATGAGCCTGTAAAATCAAAAGCAAGGCAGTTACTTCCCAGTTACCATGGGGTACAGGTATTGGGTAAATATAGCCATTCCAAATGGGAGAAATTGGCCAAAACGAAGGGGTTACAGGCCCCATGCAAGTCCGAAATTCAGCAGGGAAGTCGAATTTTAAAGCTCCAAAATGATCTCCATTGACTCCAGGTCTCACATCCAGGTCACCCTGATGTAAGAGGTGGGGTCCCATGGTCTTGGGCATCTCTGCTCCTGTGGCTTTGCAGGGTATAACCTCCTTCCCAGCTGCTTTCATGGTAGCATTAATTGTCTGCAGCCTTTCCAGGTGCAGAGTGCAAGTTGTCAATGGATCTACCATTCTGGGGTTTAGAGGACAGTGGCTCTTTTCTAACAGCTCCTCTAAGCAGTATCCCCATAGGGACTCTGGGTCGGGGCTCTGACCTCACATTTCCCTTCGCACTATCCTAGCAGAGGTTCTTCAGGAGGGCCCTGCCCTTCCAGCGAACTTTTGTATAGGCATCTAGTAGTTTCCATACATCTTCTGAAATCTAGGCAGAGTTTCCCAAACCTCAATTCCTGACTTCTGTGCACTTGCAGGCTCAGCACCACATGGAAGCTGTCAAGGCTGTGGCTTCGACCCTCTGAAGCCACAGCCTGACCTCTACATTGGCCCCTTTCAGCCACAGCTGGAGCTGCTGGGACACAAGGCATCAAATCCATAGGTTGCATACAGTACAGGGACCCTAGGTCTGGCCCATAAAACACTTTTTCCTTCTGGGCTTCCAGGCCTCTGATGGGAGGGCTGCCATGAAGGTCTTTGACATGGCCTGGAAACATTTTCCCCATGGTCTTGGGGATTAATATTAGTCTCTTTGCTACTTATGTATATTTATTCAGCCAGCTTGGGCTTGAATTTCTCCCCAGAAAATTGTTTTTTCTTTTCTATTGCATAGCTGCAAATTGTCCAATCGTTTATGCTCTGCCTCCCTAATAAAATTGAATGCCTTTAAGAGTACCCAAGTCACATCTTAAAGGCTTTGCTGCTTAGAAATTTCTTCAACCGTATACCCTAAATCATCTCTCCCTAATTAAAGTTCCACAAGTCTCTAGGGCAGGGGCAAAATGCTGCCAGTCTTTTTGCTAAAACATAGCAAGAGTCATCTTTGCTCCAGTTCATAACAAGTTCCTCATCTCTACCTAAGACCATCTCAGCCTAGATTTTATTATCCATATCTCTATCAGCATTTTGGGCAAAGCCATTCAACAAGTCTCTAGGAGGTTCCAAACTTTCCCACATTTTCCTGTCTTCTTCTGAGCCCTCCAGACGTTCCAACTACTGCCTGTTACCCAGTTCCAAAGTCACTTCCACATTTTCAGGTATCTTTTCAGCAACGTCCCACTCCACTGGTACCAATTTACTGTATTAGTCTGTTTTCATGCTGCTGATAAAGACATACCTGAGACTGGGAACAAAAGAGGTTTTATTGGACTTACAGTTCCACATGGCTGGAGAGACCTCGGAATCATAGTGGGAGGTGAAAGGCACTTATTACATGGTGGCATCAAAAGAAAATTACAAAGAAGCAAAAGCAGAAACCCCTGGTAAACCCACCAGATTTTGTGAGACTTACTCACTATCACAAGAACAGTACAGGAAAGACCAGCTCCCATGATTCAATTACCTCCCCCCAGAGTCTCTCCCACAACATGTGGGAATTCTGGGAGATATAATTCAAGTTGAGATTTGGGTGGGGATATAGCCAAACTACGCCAGCATCATAATCTTACCAGAGAACAAGAAGGAGTATTACATATAGCAAAATTTCTGAGAACTATTGTAAAATGCAAAGAGCAAAATTTTGACACATTTAGGGGGATGGGTGAATTTAGAAGGGTTTAAAATGAATAGCTAATTTCATTGAGCTTCAGATCATTATATGTTTTTATTTAGTAATTTCCTGTGTCTAAAGCGAGACAAGGTTTACTGAGCACTTAATACATGCAAGTACTATACATATACCATTAACCACCACTGTCCAACAATCATCCAGATCAGTATTATTATTATCATTATTATCACTACTTAAGGTAAGGCTTAGAGAGGCTATGTAATTGAACAATCTTACAGCTAGCAACTATTCAGGGATTCAAAACCAGAAAGTAAGTTACCACTACACGTTTATTAAAATGGCTAAAATTCAAAAAATTAACAATACCATTTGCAGACAAAGATGTGGACCAACAGAAACTCACAAGCATTGCTGTTGAGAATAAAAAATGGTACAGCCACTTTGGAAGACAGTTTGAAAATTTTTTACAAAGCTACACATAGTCTTACAATATAACCCAGCAATCATGCTCCTAGATATTTACTCATAAGTGAAAACTTATGTTCACACAAAATCCTGCACATGAACATGTAGAGCAATTTTGTTTATAATCACCAAAGCTGGAAGTAACCAACATGTCTTTCAATATGCAAACAAATAAGCAAACTGGGCACATCCATAAAATAGAGTTCTATCCAGTGATAAAAAGGAATGAGTTATTGAGCCATATACAATCATCTCAAATTAATATTCCTAAGTGAAAAAAAAAGTCTGAAGATTCCATACTATATATTTTCATTTATGCACTTCATTCAACTTACTGATGGACCCTGAAAATATATTATTTGCATATGTAAGGAGGTCATGCACCTTTTTTTTCTCGACATACAAAATTCTTCAAAGTCATCACCTTGTTCATCATTATTACTGAACATACTCACAGACCAGCGGTTGTTCCAGGCATGCAACAGCTATGTCTGTAGTCACTATGCTCCAAGCATTGGCAACAGCATATATATGGCATTTTTCATGCTAACTTTCTTTTGAAAATCTTCCACACCCAAGTGTCTGTTCACTGCTGCTATCCTGTTGCTCAAGAGAGTGTTTAATATTGATTGATCTGGTTACATTGGCTGAATTAATGCAGTCACATTTGGGAAAACATATATGGCATAGACATTATTTTTGATGGGAATTTCAGCCGCAGGATCAGCCAAATAGTTGTGAAGGAATAATAAATTCTTGCCATCCAATCTTTATCCAATGCAGCTTCCCTGCAGTTAGCAGGAGGTGCTGGCACAAAATGTTTGTGAAACTAATCAGAAAAGATATCATCATTGATCCATGACTTCTTGTTAGCATAATAATAGACTGGTAAGAAATTCATTCCTTGAAAACAGAGAGGATGCAAGCTTTTGTCTAAGCAAAGTCTACACTTACACGTACTTGCTGCATTAGCACATCCCAGCACAGTTACTCTGCCCTCGGCATCCTTAATTCCTGGAGGGGCTGTCTCATCAGCTGTAGCAAGTGTCTTTTTGGATCAATGCCCAAGCATGCATGTTTCATAAGCATTATAGACTTGTTCCGTGCCAAATTTTTATCAGTGATGACTTTGGCAAACTCATCAATTAATACATTTCCCTGCTGCTTCATGACTGGCAGGTGCTTTATGACCACAAATGCTTAAAAATTTAATGCTATCTGTTTTCTTAAATTCCTGCAACCAGCTTGTTACATATATTTTCAGTTCCCTACAAATTTCAATTCACCGTGATAGAGCTTTGCTTGTTTTATAATCAGTATACCATTAAGTGGTGTCTGCTCACTGCAATGCTAATGGATCACTCTTTCAATACATAATCAGGATATTCGTTTTTAGCTTTTTTCAGTGTTTTTCTATTTTTCATTGATGTTTCTTCATTACCATCAGCATAGAACTTCAACGGTTCACCTTTCTGTTTCTTCAGGTTGTATACAGTAGTCATTCCAATACCATTTTCTTCTGTGAGATGTTTCACTCACACTGCTGTCCAGTTTCTCCAACAGCTTGACTTTCTGTGCTACAGATAGACATGAATGCTTCCTCTTTTTCTTACACTTTCTGATGATTCCATGTACACAAACTTTGTTTCATGTATAAAATTATTAAAAATATATTAGCCAGGTGTAATAGCACACACCTATAATCCCAGCTACCTAGGAGGCTGAGACAGGAGAATTGTTTGAACCTGGGAGGCAGAGGTTGCAGTGAGTCACGATTTGTGCCATTGCACTCCAGCCTGGGTGACAAAGCAAGACTTTTTCTTTTGAGAAAATTACAAATGGAATTACAAATGTAATTTTATGTTTTGCTTAATCTAGTAACTATGGCTAGAATCTGTAAAAGATAATTTAAATTCAGTCTTGGCAGATGGAAGATATGCTGATTTTAATTCAAGATATATCAAGAAATCACTGTATGTTACCGGGAATTTTAAAAGAAATATCTAGATGCACCGTGTGCTCCATACTGAAAATGGAAAGATGCTCCTGGGAGTTTATAGGTCCCACAGCTTTCAGTAATAATAAATAATTAGAATCAAGTACCACAAATATACACATTATTTTTTTAAGATATATAATTTAGAAAGAATTTCTTAGCTTTTTTTTTTTAATTCAGATCTCACCCATCTATTAAACTTGCCTATTTTGATTCCTACTCTGTCAATCACTGAAGTTGGGAAATCAATGACCAGAGCATTCTGCTCTGATGAAAGAAATAGACATGCAAAATAAATTCCTTCAACACAATAAGATATGATAGGCAAAAGGGAACAAGAATGCAATGAAAAAGTTTGGCAAAAGCACCACAGAAAATTTAATATGTGAGCTAAGTCTTGAAGGATAAATAGCATATTGACAGGTGAAAAATAAAGAGAATGACATTTTAAGATGGAGGGAATTTCCTGAACAAGCCCATAGCTTAGTCTGAGAACTGTCAGGCATCTGTTAAGGCAGGAGGTGGGTGAGAACAGAAAAGAGACTCCACTGAAAGGTCAGAGAGCACCATTGTAGAAAGTCTTATAAATCATGCTAAATAGTTTCTGCTGTATTTAGTACACATGGAGTAACTAACAGAAACTTTATGTCATTCAGGTACGTGATCAAATTCTTTTTCTGGTTGTTTTCAGGAAAGACTTGACAAACAGCAGACACTGGAGGCAGGGTAACCAGTAAGGTTTCTGTCGTGTTGCTATATGGAATTCAAAACTAGGCAGTACCAGTTTGGAAATGAAGAAGAAAATCCCGATGGGAAAGACATTTGAGATAAGGAATCAATAGGACATTCACACACCAGGGGCCTTATTAGAAAGAAGAGAAGTTTTTTTTTTAGGATAAGAGAGATCTGATCAGGATTTTAGGCTAGTGGGAAGAGTCATAAGAGATGAATTTTAGAAGTTTCTAAAAGAAAGGAGATGAGATGAAGTTTTTTTTAAATATAAAATTGCAAATTCTAGGTAGAAATAAATATAGATCTTTCCTAGAGATAACAAGGAAGTATGAGTTCAGATAAGATAATTTGAAGTTAAGGATGGAAGAAACTTAAACAGAAATCATCATTTTTGCCATTGTGATAGGAGCAACAGAATAAGTATGAACTTAGAGAAGTGAAAGCTGAAAAGTTACACTGAGGAAGGGAAAAGAAAGCAGACTAAGAAATGAGTTTTAGTAAGAGCCTAAAAAAGGATCACGATCATGTATGAAATGACTGCTGACTCACAGGTGCACAGGAGTGTTCACTCAGCAGGCCTGGGTTGCTCAAACTGAACATTTCCAAGAAAATCCTGTCTTCAGGATTTGCCCTGGAAGATGAGCTGTAAGCCTTTGAAAATATTTGCCTTATAAGAGTCTTTGGTATTCCTGAGGCCTTAGACCATGCAGCACTAGTTTGATTACAAAGTTTATGCTGATCATATGATCTATGGTAAATGATTTTTTAATGGTTGCATATGAATGACATGTTTTCCTCTGAGGTGCTGGAGTAGGAGTAGCTGAGGTCAGTCAGATATCATTGCATGTCTTTGTGATAAACCTCCAAAAATAACCCTGGATACCATGATTCAGGTGAGCTTAACTGGTTGGCAACACATCCTTGGAAGTATTAAGCAAAACCATGCAATCCCACTGTGAAGGACGTCTGCAAGCTCATGCCTGGTTTCTCCTGGATTTTGCCCTATGCACCTTTTCTCTTAGCTTGTTTTAATATTTATCCTTTTACTGTAAGAAACCATAGCCATGAGTTAATGAGTTTTCTGAGTCCTGCAAGTACTTCTAGTAAATTCTTGAGCCTGAGGGTGGTCTTAAGGATCTCCGATTCTATAGAATTACCCATTCCCCAACTCCAAGTCAAAAGCAATGAGTAGAAGTTGACTGGAAGTTTTCCTCAATCGCAGAACAGTAAGTGAAAAGAGTTGGGATACTGGGGACAGAGTTGTAGAAAAAAATGCCACAGAATCCAACCTAAATAAGCATTAACATGAAGTCAAGATGAAACATCATGCTGAAAGAAGAGTCCTCCCTGTAGTTACTGATAAGATCAGAAAGAAGAATAGTGGCAGAAAAAGATTGAAGGTAGTGAGGACATGATGTTGGAGCTTAGCACTTCAGAAATGATGGACAAAGTTGCAAGGGATCCTAAGGTTTAGTCTGTACCATGGAACTAGTACACTGATTGAGAGTGAAGGTAAAAGCAAATATTGCTGAAAGGATTCACAAGCTATGATGCTAATGTGGTCCAGGGTATGTGCACTTGGAGGCATACAGAGGAAGACAGTGAAATAAATGAATATCAACATTCTTGATGCTCACGTAGTATTGTATTAGTCCACTTTCATCCTGCTGATAAAGACATACTTGAGACTAGACAATTTATAAAGAAAAAGAAGTTTAATGGACTCACAGTTCCACGTGGCTGGGGAGACCTCACAATCATGATGAAGGCAAAAGGCATATCTTACATGCAGGCAGACAAGAGAGAGAATGAGAACAAAGTAAAAGGGGTTTCCCCTCATAAAACCATCAGATCTCATGAGACTTATTCGCTATGGGGAAACCACCTCCATGATTCAATTATTTCCCACCGAATTCTTTCAAAACACGTGGGAATAATGGGAGCTACAATTCAACATGAGATTTGGGTGGGGTCACAGAGCTAAACCATTTCACTCTACCCATAGCCCCTCCAAAATCTCAACTCCTCACATTTCAAAACCAATCATGTCTTCCCAACAGTCCCCCAAAGTCTTAACTAATTTTGGAATTAACTCAAAAGTCCATAGTCCAAAGTCTCATCTGAGACAAGGCAAGCCCCTTTTACCTATGAGTTGGTAAAATTAAAAACAAGTTAGTTACTTCCTAGATACAATGGGAGTACAGATACTGGATAAATATACACATTCCGAATGAAAGAAATTGGCCAAAACAAAGGGGCTACAGATACTGTGCAAGTCCAAAATCCAATGGGGCAGACAAATTTTAAAGCTTCAGAATTATCTCCTTTGATTTCCATGTCTCACATCCAGGTCATGCTGATGCAAGAGGTGGGTTCCCATGGTCTTGCACAGCTCCACCTTTGTGGCTTTGCAGTGTACAGCTTCCCCCCAGCTGCTTTCGCAGGCTGACATTGAGTGTATGCAACTTTTCCAGGTGCATGGTGCAAGGTGTAGCTGGATCTACCATTCTGGTGCCTGGAGGACTGTGGCCCTCTTTTCACAGCTTCATTAGGCAGTTCCCAAATGGGGACTCTGTGTAGGGGATTCAACACCACATTTCCCTTCTGCACTGCCCTAGCAGAGGTTCTCCATGACGGCCTCACCCCTGCAGCAGACTTCAGCATGGACATCTAGGCATTTTCATACATCCTCTGAAATCTAGGCAGAAGCTCCCAAACCTCACTTCTTGACTTCTGTGCACCTCAGGCTCAACACCACATGGAAGCTGACAAGGCTTGCACACTCTGAAACCACAACCTGAGCTGTACCTTGGCCCCTTTTAGCCATGGCTAGAATGGCTGTGATGCAGGGCACAAAGTCCCTAGGCTGCAAACAGCAGGGGTACCGTGGGCCTGGCCCATAAAACCTTTTTTTTCTTCCTAGGCCTCTGGGCCTGTGAAGAGAAGGGCTATGTCAAAGGTCTCTGGCATGCCCTGGAGACATTTTCCCCATTGTCTTAGTGATTAACATTTGGCTCCTTGTTACTTATGCAAATTTCTGCAACTAGCTTGAATTTCTCCTCAGAAAATGGGTTTTTCTTTTCTATCGCACTGTCAGGCTGCAAATTTTCTGAACTTTAATCCTCTACTTCTCTTTTAAAGCTGAATTCTTGTAACACCACCAAGTCACATCTTAGATGCTTTGCTGCTTAGAAATTTCTTCCACCAGATAACCTAAGCAAATTTGATCTCTCCACATTCTGCCTGCTTTTATTCTGGTCGTGTTGGCATCTGATTAAACTGTGCCCACCAAGATTAAGGGTGGCTCTACCTTTTCCAGACCACTGACTCAAATGTTAATCTCCTTTGGCAACACTCTCATAGACACACCCAGGGATCAGTACTTTGAATCCTTCAATGCAATCAAATTGACACAAAGTATTAACTGTCACAAGTACTTTGTTTTAACAACTTTCCCTTCTGACCTACAACAATGTGTTTCCCTTTTCTTGTCCATTTCTGTTTGCAAACAAATATGCTAATACTCCAACATTAAAGAAAGGTTAGTTCTCTCTTAATTCTACTATCTCTTCCCACTACTGTGATATTTTCTATTCCCCTTTACAGAAAAACTCTTCAAGCATTCTCCAACCTCATTGTCTACCAGCTTCTTCCCTCCCATTTGTTCTGGAATACATTCCAATTAGGTCCTTCTCCTGCTACTCCATCAAAACTGCTCTTGTCAAGATCAGAGACCTCCTTGTTGCTAAAACCAAACCACTTTTTTTCATTTTACTTGTTTATTTGCAATATTTAATGCAGTTGAACACTCTCTCCTCCTTAGAGAGGTTTTAATTGGCTTCCAGTAACTACACTTGCTTCACTTCCTGCTTCACAGGATCTCCTCAGTCCTGTGCAGTTCCCTCCTCATCTTCCCCTTTACAGGTTGAAGTATTCCAGGACTTTGACCTATACTCCCTCCCCTAGTGATTCAGCCTCATCTTTTTAATACCATCTGTATGCTTATAACTTCCAAATGTACTTTTATGGCCCTTTCCCCTGAACTCCAGACTCCAAATGCCTACTCAATATCTTTACTTGAATGCCATATCTAAAACCAGACTCCTGATCAGCCCAAACCTCCACTCCTCCATAATAATAAATCCCAGTTAATGGTTACTTCATTCTTCTGGCTGATTAAGCCAAAAACCATGGAGTTATCCTTCACTCAGGTTTTTCTCAAACTAAATGTTTAACCTTCTAACATATTATGTCAACTCCGCTTCAAAATATATTCAGCTGCAACCATGGCTCACTACCTCCAAGGCACCAGCATCACATGCCTGTTTCCTTTCCTCATCCTCATGCTCCATCCCAGCATATTCTACCCAGCAATGAGAGGGATCCTGGTAAAACACGATCAGATCATGTCATTTATCCCCAAGCACTACCACCTCACTGGGAGCAAACATCCAAATCTACCAGTGGCTTTCAAGGACCTGCATTTACTGAGCCAGTGGCATTCTCACTGCACTTCCCCTCAGCCCCAGTTCCCCAGCCAGACTGGCCTCTTTGGTGCTCCCTGATTCCTCTTATTAGAACATTAGTCTCCCAGATAACCATGTTTCTCTCCTTTAGCTTCTTAGGGTTTTTGCTCAAATGTCATCTTCCAATTGAGACTTTCTTTCTCTGCTAACATTTTTTACTATTTATAATTTTACAGTTGCACTTTCACCCACTTCACTATCTGGTGATACCTATCTCCTCTCTTAGTTTTAGTTTTTTTCTCCCTAGCAGTAGTCACCTTCTGATCTCTCTCTCTCTCTCTCTCTCTCTCTCTCTCTGTGTGTGTGTGTGTGTGTGTGTCTGTAATTTATTCATTTAGGATTGCTCTTTCTTTCTAGTATGTAAGCCCCAAGAGGCAAGGAGATTTTCTATTCACTGCTATTTTTCTAGCTCCAAGAACTGAGGCTAGCACAGACTACGAAGTACTCAACAGAGACTGCATGTGTTGAATGAATGAATGTCTGAAAAGCAATGGAAAGTGTTACATAACTGATCATTTTGTAATCAGAAGACTCACCACTAAACTCAGCCCTTGGACACATCCTGTTATAATCACGTCTGGAAGCAACAAGTGTGAGGACCAAGAAACAGCTGCCCTATAGAGCACTGTCCTTCTTGTAGTGAATTATACAATGCTTCTACCATTTAATTCATTGTACATTGTCATCAGATAATGGCTTGTGCAAGCCTAATTTCCTCAGTGGAAAGAATTCCAGCTTCCTGAACAAGGAAAACTTTGAATCATGTGTTCCTTTAACTATAAAGGACAAAAAGGACTATCTCTGCATCTTTTTCTTCTTGGAAAACTGGACTTCGTAGGTTGTCTTTGGTAACTTAAATATATGGACTGTGTTTTTTAAATTATTGTATTCATTTTTACATGTTTTATGGAGCACCTACAATGTCTTCATTTATTATTCAGTTATTAAGTATCTGATATATGCCAAGGGATGTGCTAGACTACTCAATAAAACTGACATTTTACTGGATTTCAATGTTCATTACAATAAAAATTATATTAAATAAACAAATAAATATCTGGGACTGTAGAATTGTTATATTCTACATTTTGTACATATTAATTCTAAAAGTGAATAATGATTCACTGCATGCCATTCTAAGACTTTGCCTCCAGAAATCCACTAGGACATCTCTGATGCTCCCATGCTGTTTTCACTATGAATGCACAGTTGTAACTACAGCCTTAAAAGTGCATAGAAATCAGGATAGAAGGTCTAGGTCACAGTATGAAAAACCTGTGGCACATTAGAAGGCAAGATCCCTGAGCCAAAAGAGGGTGAAAGGAATCTTGCATTTGTAGTGGAAATGATAGATAACAGTTTTAGCTTTGGGACCAACCTCAGGGGAGGAATGATTAGAGCCCATATCACTAACCCTCTAGCCAACATATTGAGTTAGCCACCACTGAATGGCATGAATTTCATGCAGCGCATCTGAGCAGCCAACAAGAGGAGTAGCCTGCTAGACACCCAGTGCTTCTCCTAGACCCCTTTGTATTCCTTTTACCATTTCTGTCCTTTACTGCCTATTTTCTCCCAATGATCAGCACCTGACACTGGTCTTAGAACAACTGCTCTCAGGGGTTCCTGAAGCCCATTGCCTGCAGGCATCATGGAAAGCCACAAATGCTGGGGAGTTCTAATCTCAATGAGGAAAGCTCAGCTCCTTGGCCTCCAGTGGAGGCACACTAAGGCTTAACTCACACACCAGAGTATCCTTGCAGAATCAGGCTGACACTATCCTCAACAACTCATTAGCTGCATCCCCATTTCTGTCCTGCTTCTTCAGCCCTCCAATAAATTTCTCTTGGGAACACTTCCCTAATAAAACCATTTGCCACTAATCCTAATCTCAAAGTTCATTTCCAGGGAACCCAATCTAGGTCACCCTTCTTAGTCTCATTTTCAAGCAGTGCCTTGTAGACCCCTCCTTTTCTCATTCTATGGTGACAGTGAATTCACAGGCAATCCCTTAGTGACACTTAGCAAGTAACAGTATTGCTTTCCAGGAGGCAGCTTAACTCTTCCACAATATCATTTCACTGAGGGTGTGTGTGTGTGTGTGTGTGTGTGTAGATATATATATTCGTGTGTATTTGTGTGTATGTGTAGAAAACATACACAAACATGTGTGTGTAAAATATATACAAACACATGGGTGTGTATGTGTGTGTGTGTATATATATATATATATATGTGTGTGTGTGTGTGTGTGTGTGTTTGTGTATGTTTTAGGTTGCAAGGAAAAAGGAAGATAAAAGCTTTAAATGCTCTAGAATACTGTTTTTGCATTTGCTTCTTAATTCTTATATTACTACAACCCCAGGAAGGTTTTAGTTTCCTGAGTTGTTTTCTGAAAGAGCTCATCCTGCCACGACATTACTCCCACAGTGTCATTTGATTTCAGCAGCTCAGTTGGAATCTGCACTAGCAAAAAATGAACTTTCACTCTCAGCTCAAATATAGTGACAGCAGTGTTGTCTTCAGTTGTCATTATGGCAGGGCTCTGGTTCCCACCTGGTTCATTCCAAGGCGCAGCTCTACCCAGAAGTTGGTGGTGAGCCATGCAGGTGGCCTGCCTAAACTCTTCAATGCAGCAAGCTCTGCATACTCATCTGGTCCAGGCAGGCCAACTGCTACAGGGAGAGGTCAACACAGCCCTTAGAATTCAAGGATTCTGTGGCTGGAAGATCATGCAAGTTATCCTGGTTCAATCCCTACTTTCTGAGGAGAAAATTGAGTCTCCTCATTGTCACACAAAGTTTTGTTGCCCGGTCTGAGATCAGAATCAGTGTTCAGACCCTCAGTCTTCCGGGCTTCATACAGAACTGAATTTTGTCTTGTTTCCCTTAAAAGAGGTCCCTTTAAATTTCTGCCTGTCACAGGAATAGCTTGTACCACACCCTATATGAGAAAGACAGATGGAGACTTTCCAGGCTAATAACAAATTTGATTTTCATTCAGCATGTCTAGAGTGGGTGAAGATAGACATGTCCATTTTATTCCACATTGACCAGTAAATGACCCAGTATACAAACTGCTCAGCAATTCTCCTCATTTTGCAGATGAGAAAATAGGAGATCTCTGTAAGTTACAATGACTTAACCTGAGATCATATGGTAAAACATATTTTCAGGGTGCGCTCCACATACCACTCTGCCTCCCCAAAGCCTCACACCATTTGCTCTTTAGCTTGACGCAGATCTTCCGAAAATGTCTTCGTTCACTCTCCTGCTTTGGTAGTACAGTGGAGTGGTCAGAGTTGAAGCCTTCTTTGATGCCCTGGGACCATGCTGTGCCACCGACAATTGTTCTTGAGCATGAATTTTTCTTGTACAGGTCTGTGCATGTAGCTATTTGAAGGAGACAGGATTGTCCTAAATCTGCACTAACAACAGGGTATGTCCTTGAATATTGCTTTCCCCCTGATTTTAAGCATGTATCATGTAGGATTGATCCACATGTGGATGCGCTTATGTCAACAAAAAAGCATGCATAATTTCAAACATTCAGGCCTTGGTCTGCTCTTGCTCATAGCACCTCCACACAGCCAAGGCAGAATTCCCACTTGGGAACCAGAAGCTCTGCAAAGGAACTCCACTGGCAAGTATTAGAATGCTGGTCATTTTGCCAGACCCACGACTTCACTGAGCTCAACTGCACACAGATATTAATGCTGAGTTTCAAATACAGTGAAAGCAGAAGGACAGATTGTTCCTCTGTGTAGTGGTTTCATTCTGAAGAACCCTCTTTGAAGTCAAGGAAATAGATGCCTGCAACAGATAGAGAGTGCAGTGGAGAATGGCACTCATGTGTCAGTCTTAACTACTTTCAACTTGGCTATTTTTAAGCCAAATGTCTTCAAATATGTCAAAGACACTTGTTCTAATTAAGAATAAAGGCCATGGTAAGTTGTGATTTTTTTTTTAACTAAGTCAGTTTTTTAGCTCTTTAAACATGACTGAATGCATATGGAAGCTTTTGTTCAATATGAAAACCACATTTTTCCATCTTCATGAATAGCCTATCCAAATTTCCTCATGCTCAAATATTTATAGACACCTGTAATCCCAGAACTTTGGGAGCCCAAGAGAGATGGATTACTTGAAGTTAGGAGTTCAAGACCATCCTGGCCAACATGGCAAAACTCCATCTCTACTAAAAATACAAAAATTAGTTGTATATGGTGGGGGGCACCTGTAGTCCTGGCTACTCAGAAGGCTGGGGCAGGGAAATCACTTGAACCCAGGAGGGAAGCAGAGGTTACAGTGAGCCAAGATTGTGCCACTGCATTCCAGTCTGGGTGACAGAGATGGATACCATCTCAAAAATTTTTAAAAAGTTACCAACAAAAAAATTTCAGGACAGACGAATTCACAGCTAAACTCCATCAGACGTTCAAAGAAAATTTGTTACTAATCCTATTGGCACTATTCCAAAAGATAGAGATAGAGGGAATCCTCCCTAAATTATGCTATAAAGTCAATGTCACCCTAATACCAAAACCAGAAAAGTACATAACACGAAAAGGAAACTACAGACCAATATCCCTGATGAACATACATGCAAAAATCCTCAAAAAAAAAAAAAAATACTAGCTAGCCAAATCCAACAGCATATCAAAAAGATAATCCACCATGATCAAGTGTGTTTCATACCAGGAATGCATGAATAGTTTAATATTTGCAAGTCAATATATGTTATATATCACATAAACATAATTAAAAACAAAAATTACATGATCATCTCAATAGATGCAGGAAACAGCATTTGACAAAATCCAACATCCCTTTATGATTAAAACTCTCAGCAAAATCAGTATACAAAGGACATACCTTAAAGTAATAAAAGCCACCTGTGACAAACCCACAGGTAACATTATATTGAATGGGGAAAAGTTGAAAGTAATCCCCCTGAGAACTGCAACAAGACAAGGATGCCCATTTTCACCACTTCTATTCAACATAGTACTGAAAGTCCTAGCCAGAGCAATAAGACAAGAGAAAGAAATAAAGGGCATCTGAACAGGTAAAGAGGAAGTCAAACTGTCACTGTTTGCTGATGATATGATCATTTACCTAGAACACCCTAAAAACTCCTCCAGAAAGCTCCCAGAACTGATAAAATAATTCAGCAATGTTTTCAGATGTCAAATTAATGTACACATATTAGTAGCTCTTCTATACACCAACAGCAACCAAGCTGAGAATCAAATTAAGAACTCAACCGCTTTTACAATAGCTGTAAAAATAAAAAATAAAATACTTCAGAATATATTTAATCAAGGAAGTGACAGAATTCTACAAGGAAAACTACAAAACAATCCTGAAAGACATCATAGATGACGCAAACAAATAGAAACATAACCCATGCTCGTAGATGGGTAGAATCAATATTGTGAAATGACCATACTCCCAAAAGAGATCTACAAATTCCATGCAATTCCCATTCAACTACCACAATCATTCGTAACAGAACCAGAAAAAAATTATCTTAAAATTCATATGGAGCCAAAAAAGAACCCACATAGCAAGACTGAGCAAAAAGAACAAATCTGGAGGCATCACCATTACCTGACTTCAAACTATACTGTAAGGCCATAGTCAACAAAACAGCATGGTACTGGTAGAAAAACAGACATATAGACTAATGGAACAGAATAGAGAACCAGAAACAAAGCCAAGCACTTACAGCCAATTGATCTTCAACATAGCAAACAAAATTATAAAATAGGAAAATGACACCCTATTCAACAGTGGTGCTGGGATAATTGGCAAGCCACATATAGAAGACTGAAACTATATCCTCATCTCTCACCTTATACAAAAATCAACTCAAGATGAATCAAATACTTAAATCTGAAACCTAAAAACCATAAAAATTCTAGAAGATGACATTGGAGAAACCCTTCTAGACATTGGCTTAGGCAAAGACTTTATGACCAAGAACTGAAAAGCAAATGCAACAAAAACAATATAAATAGGTGGGACTCAATTATACTAAAAAGCTTCTGCACAGTAAAAGAAATAATCAGCAGAGTAACAAACAATGCACAGAGTGGGAGAAAAACCTTCTCAATTTATACATCTGACAAAAGACTAATATCCAGAATCCATAAAAAACTCAACCCAGAAAAAAAATTATCAAAAAAGTAGGCTAAGGACATGAATAGATAATTCTTAAAAGGAGATATACAAATGGCCAAGAAACATATTAAAATTGTTCGATATCACTAATTATCAGGGAAATGCAAAGCAAAACCACAGTATGATACCACCTTACTCCTGCCAGAATGGCCATAATCAAAAAATTAAGAAATGATAGATGTTGGCCTGAGTGTGGTGAAAAGGGAAGACTTTTACACTGTTGGTGGGAATGTAGACTAGTGCAACCATTATGGAAAACAGTATGGAGTTTCCTTAAAAAACTAAAAGTAGATCTACTGTTTGATCCAGCAATCCCACTCCTGGGTATCTACCTAGAGGAAAAGAAGTCATTATACAAAAAAGATACTTGCACATTCATGTCTATAGCAGCACAATTCCCAATTGCAAAAATATGGAACTAGCCCAAATGCCCATGAATTAATAAGTGGATGAAGAAAATGTGATATATATACATCACAATGTGGTACATATTTTCATAACGTAGTGAACACACACACACCATGAAATACTGCTCAACCGCAAAAAGGAATGAAATAATGGCATTTGCAGCAACCTGGATGGAAATGGAGACCATAATTTTAAGACCATTTTTTTAATTCAGGAATGGAAAACCAAACATCGTATGTTCTCATTCATGAGTGGAAGCTAAGCTATGAGGACACACACGCATAAGAACGATACAGTAGACTTTGGGGACTTGAGGAAAAGGGTTGGGGGGAGCAGTGAGGGAGCTATGAGGACACACAGGCCTAAGAATGATACAGTAGACTTTGGGGACTTGAGGAAAAGGGTGGGGGGAGCAGTGAGGGATAAAAGACTATACACTGGGTACAGTGTACACTGTATGGGTGATGGGTGCACCAAAATCTCAGAAATCACCACTAGAGAATTTATTCATGTGACCAAACACCATGTTTCCAAAAACATATTTTAAATATATTTTAATAGGTTTTGGGGAACAGATGGTGTATATATTTTTATGAAACCCCAGAGTGGCTTGTATACTGGTGGGTCCAAAGAGGTTCACATGATCAGGTAACTTACAGCAAATTTTGACCCTGGAATCAAGAACTTCTATATTTGCTGATACCAATACCCTCCCCCATCCATAATATAACTGTGACTATACATAGCTTGTACTCATTTTAGCCAGCAGCAAAAAGCTTAGTCAAAATAAAGAAACTTTTCAAAGTTCAAAGAGAAAAATTAAAGTAAATATAATAGGATACCATCAAAATCTCCAAACTATGGATGAGGAAACCATGGTATAGAGAGATTAAATAACTTTTTCAAATTACCCACCAGCAAAAGAACTCACCTTGTCTTCTCAGGATCATCAATATTGTGGTAGCCTTCTCTCCTTTCTTCTTGCTTTTTTTTTTGGACCTTAACTAAAACTTACATATTCTGTGTCCCCAGGACCTATCTAACAACAAAGTAATTCACTAAAGAGAGTCATGCCAAGTCATTTAGCTTAATGTGTCACATTTTCAAGATAACATTTGTATTAAATAAAGACCTCAAGTGAAAAAAAAAGAAAGAAAAAGAAATGGAGTTAAACCTGCAGGCAATGTCATCGAATCTAAGTTGCAGTACTCCTACATTGATGAAGCTTGCTGACTAGGATTTACATTTCCACTGAAAAGCATCACTGCAAAAGCGCAATTTCTTCAGGGAAAAAGATACCCATGACTTTCTTCCAGGGATTGAGTGCAGTGCTGTGTTTTCTTCACTATGGGAATATTTTCTAGAAGCACCAACAAACCAATGTCTGTCTCTTGCATACACATTGCAAGGCCCTATTGTAACAATGCATGTCAATTTATAATTCCTTTCCCTCTCTTTTTCTTCCCCACCTCCATCTAGGAATTAAATCCATAATCATGGTGTAATATACAAAACTTTCTAACCATGGTAGATAATTGACTGAGAAAAGAGGAATTATGTATAGTTTACAAAATTAGAGCTACCTAAGATGTCTATTCTTATCTATGAACATATATATCCTTTACACTAGATTGATTTTTCTTTAAGTTTTTACAATAGTGCTTTTAATTTTTTTTTCAACTCTTAGCTATGGAGCATAATTTTAGTTAGGATTACTGCTTATAATTCACTCCACTGTTTTTCACACATTAAAAAAAAAAAACCATATTGAAACCTGTCCATCAGACATTTTGCAATTTAACAAAACTTTGAAATAAAAAGTTTTCCAGAAGTTTTCAGAGTGAAAAATACGATCAAATAGTATAAGCCAAGCCAAGATTTCAACTTGAGTCTTCACCATTTTCTTGGGCTCTATGGCTATTAAGAAAAACATGGTAGGCAATTTGTAAAACTAAATGACATTTTTTGGAAGAAAAAGCCCTTATATAAATTAGATTACAGTGACATTTTGCTGACATATGAACCACTAGAATATGGAACTTAATAGATGACATCTGACTTAAATCCCATCCAAGAAGTTTGTTATCGGAAGTACCACAAATGCCTCCACATAGCACGTGGCACAGGCTTACCTAGAGAATTAGCTAACACAGCAGCCTCTAAGGACAGCAGGAAAGTGGTTCTCTTTTGAGTTTCAAAACCCTTTAGAGCACTGAGTGATATTTTTCAATCTTGTAAGCAATGCTTTTTCAGTGAGACCTTTTCTCACTCTATATAAAATTCCCTAAAGGACTGCAGTATTTGTTTTCCATACCATCCACCCACACAGCTCCAGGCCTCCCCAGTTTCTGCTTCGTGAGACCAATCCTATTACAGCCTGGAGAACAGCAGCAGGCCCAGCCTTCAGGAAACGGAGCTGGAATAATGATGAGCTATGTGGCTCCCACCTCCCAAACCAGAACATTGACTGAATATTGGATATGAGTCATCTGATATTTCTGTGAGCTACAGGGGCCCTCCACACGGCCCTCATTGCGTGGTTCCATCTGACGACAGCGTCATTTCAAAATGCCTCTTTCACATGGCCCACACTTGCCCCTGTCACTCCCTCTCCAAGTGACAGGACAGTACCCCATTTAGAGCTCCTCTTTCCCATCTGCAAGGCATTCTTTAACCCCGTAGAGCGCCCCCTTTCTCGTGTCTCATCATTGGGACCCTTTGTAAGAACCACAGCCCCCACTCCTGGAATCAATGCTTCATTGTGGCTGAATTCTCAGAATCCTCGGTGAGGGAAATAAAAAGATGAAAGTTCCTGGTGATACTGCAATAAGCAACGGGGCTAGTGGCAAATTAGGATTCCAGCCCTGTCGGGCAGGAGGGATTGGGGACAGAGGGCCTCTGAGACACATTCGCGAGCTGCGTGGCACCTGCATCTCCTGACCTCAGAATAATCATGAGGTTGTGGGCTGTATCAAAGAATGCATTAATGATACAGCAAGAGGACTTGGAAAGCAGGTGGTGTTCACGGGGAGCAGGGAGCACGAGGCCCAGGGAAAGAGGAAAGAAGACAGAGGGGAAAGGTGGAGAGTGGGGAAGGGTGATAAGCGGAAAAGGGACTTGGTGTTGGAGATGGAGAAATATGGAGCAAATGAGCAGGCAGAGGCTACGGAGGAGACCCTGGGCAGACAGGATGAGATGGAATGAAATTAGAGTGGGTGGGACAGAAACAAAGAGATGCAGCCAAGGCATCATCTTTGTTAATGCACAGATTTGGGGAAGATGGACATTGGATGGGCCATTTGTGGGCGGGCTAGTTGTTCATTCTCCTCCTTTTCTAGAGAGGCCAATTATGGGGACAGTAGTGGCAGAGAGGGAAAACAATTGTTTCCAGCGAGTCCTGATCCCCAAAGTCAATGAACTTTCTTTTGCTTTTCAATATTTCATTCTGAGATTAGAACCAAAAATAAAAATAAAAAAAATAATAAAATAAAATTCCCTAACCCCTTCCTAACCTCCAAATGTTTCTCTGGAATGCATGGTTCAGAATGTCTCTTCTTGTCTACAGGGACAGATAACTGCAGAGTAGGAATGCTCTACCATGGTGAGATACAAGGATAATATGGGAGTCTTCTCTTTTTCCTCACTGATTAATAAAACTGACTCTTATTTGTCTGCAAATAAGGGAATAACTTAATTCCCACTGCATTCAAATGATTCTTAGAAAGATCTGTAGTTCATGACCCTAAATGGAGCAGAAAGATGCAGGGAGTAAGATGCTGGAAGGAAGAAAGGAATACATTCTTCAGGATTTTACTAGGCCCATCTCTCTCTTTCCCATTTCCTTTCCTCTCTCCTTCCCCCTTTGCCGAGTCTATCCCTGAGATTCTGGCAGAGCAAGAAATGAAAGGAGTACTCAGACCCAGGTATTTTGCCTGAGAGCAGCTAGGGGACTACTGGAGAGTGGGCAGATCTGATAAACCAAAGTCACTTGTATTTATTCATTACTGGTATAATGTCAAAGGCCTGCAGCCAACACAATTTGTGGGTAATTAACATTGTCGTCCCCCCTTGCAGGGAGCAGTCTTGTGGCAGATGATCAAAGGTCTGTCTCTGGATGACACAAGTAACTAAACTTATCTAGATAGATTTCTTTATACTCCCTTGTTATCTACTCCTCACCCTTAGTCTCAGGTTAAGAGAATTAGCTGCCTTCAGCTTTATTCTCTCCTGAAGCTTTTGCAAGACCTTCCAACCTTTCTAGAAGGCTTGCGTCTTTCCTTATAGCTTCTCCCACCATCCTGACCAATCTCCTACACCCCTTTTCCCCTTCTCCTCTTCCTTTTCTTCCTTCTTTTCCTCTCTCCCTCTCTCCCTCTCTCTCTCTCTCTCTCTCTCTCTCTCTCTCTCTCTCTCACTCTCACTCTCTCTTCCCTACAAACCCCCATCTCTGAGAACAAGATTAGACCACAGGACCAGCAAAGAGGAATGTTGAGTCACAGAGCTGGAGTCATAAGCACACCAGCATCAGGACCAAAATGTCAGGAATGAACTAAGCTTTCAGACGCTGCTCACTACAATAAATTCTTGCCAAAAAAAAAAAAAATTGTAAATTTTATTTCCACTCTGGTTATTTCAAAACCAGGAACAGGGGCACTTTTCTTTGGCCCCATGTTCAAATTTCATACTGGAAAACCCAAAGTGAAACCACTAGAATCATAATCCACATGATATGGAATGCCATATTCATCTGCCTTCCACAAGGCTAGAATTTTATTCATTAATGCATTATAATTAGGTTCAAAATAGAAAGGCTTAACGATCGGTCATATATGTGTGTGTGTGTGTGTGTGTGTGTGTGTGTGTGTGTGTATATATATATATATATATACATATATATAAAATATAGATAGATAGACATAGATATAGATTTTTTTTTTTGAGACAGAGTCTCACTCTGTCATCCAGGCTGGAGTACAGTGGTGGAATCTCACCTCACTCCTCTGCCTCCCGGGTTCAAGCAATTCTCCTGCCTCTGCCTCCCAGCTAATTTTTGTATTTTTAGTAGAGACAGGGATTCACTATATTAGCCAGTCTGGTCTTGAACTCCTAACCTTGTGTTCCACCCACATCAGCCTCCCAGAGTGCTGGGATTACAGGTGTGAGCTATCGTGCCTGGCTGCTCTTATATTCTTAATATTATGTGTTATCTAGGAGCTAGTTCTGTGATGTCCAGGGTGGGGTAGATAAATCACAGAAGTCTAAGATAGCCCACTGAGGTATGAAAACAAGTTTTTAAAGTTCTGTTGATTTTTATAACAAGAAGGAAAAAATACTTATAACTAATATTTAAAGTACAAACAATGGCATCTTCACTAGGTCCATATATCAAGTGCCACTAGTCATGTTTAGTACATGAGGTCTCCAGAGGAAACGTTTTATAATAAACAGGGGTTGACAATGGAAGCTTCAGCCACTGATCACTTTTGGCTTACAGATCAAATTGTCTAGACATAATTTCTCTAATCCTCAAAAAGTAAAAAAGTAGCTTAAAAAGATTTTTCGAGGTTGAAGATAGTGCTAATAATATAAGCAAAAGGAAATGTAGAACTAAGTCTTCTTCTGCTTTGGGGAGAAGTTCTTTGCTAATCACATCATGAGATTTTGAAAAAAATGGCAATTTTCATCAGATATGACAAGAAGTCTTGCCACTGAAACAATACAAACATTATTGTAAATACCGACTTATATCCAGCAGTATTGAGAATGAACCTTGCCTTAAATGTATTAGCTAAAGATAATTTGTAAAAATTAGTCTTGCTTGAGAAGGTATGAATTTTTATGAAAAGTCTTATACCAATAAAATGTTATATTTTTAAGAAACCATAGTTTTTAAAATTCTATTACCTGCAAAATTCTCTAAAATTTCCCTGGTACATCAAAATTTCCTGTGCTGAAATGGTAGCCTATGCCATTGCAGGAAAGCTCAAAATTATCAGAAAATTATTCTTTTAACAAGCTGAAAACTGTATTCTTTTAATTTGTTTTTCTATTTCTCAGTCATTTAAATATTTTCCAGATTGAATATTGCCAGTTCCTATCCTATAAGTACCATTTGTATAGCCTTTGCTGTTCTAGTTTCTCATTTGTGGATGGATTCCAGTTTCTCTCTCTCCAACTCAAAAACCTCAACACGTCACTCAAGATTGGATCTAATCATTGTGGCAGGCAATAAAATAATTGTCATTCTTGCTCATTTGCTTCACAGATATTAAATAAGAAACCATCATATGCCAAGCACTTTTTTAAGACATTGAGGTATAGTGATACAAAGTATGTAAAATCTTGCTATGACAGAGCTTAGGCTCCAGTGAGCTGGTAAGAAAAATAAATAAACAAACAAACAAGAAAAATAAGACCTAGACATAGGAACCAGAAAGTGAAATACAACAAGGCAATAGGTCAGAGAGTGACTTAGTGGTTAATTTGAATTGAGTGGTCTGGAATAGCCTTGCTGAGGAAGGTTACATGTATGCTAAGATCTAGAAGCACCTTGCCCACAGAGGCACAGCTAGTGCCAAGGCCCTAACATGGGAAGCAGTTAAGCATCAAGAAACTGAAGCATATCTGGCAGGGCTGGAGTATAGGGAGGCAGGGAGAACGGTGCAAAGTGAGACTGGGGATGCAAACAAAGACCAACCAATGAAGGGCCTCACATGACACGCTAAGAATGTGTTATTTTGTGCCGATTTCATACTAAAGATCCTTAATGGTGTCAATATCAAATCTCTCACTGCCTCCCTTTCACTCCTTATAACTACTTACTGCTAATCAGCCACCCATTGCTGTAAGCTCTCAGATTGCCACCACTAGTCACAGTACTATGGGTTCTCTCAGCTCTACAAAGCATCGGCCATTGCCACATGGAGAGACACATATAAAAGTTGTTTCTTCATAATCCAAGTAATCTACTGATTCTTGCTACCTTAGCAGCTCATGATGTGGCACTTCCTTGTTCAGTGCCTACACTAAATAATATTTCTAAAGGTCTTAAATTAAAATTGTAAACTATTCCTGGAAACAGCAAAATGAGAATGCCTGATTAATCTCTAATATGCTGGTATTTGGTATTCCTGTCTTTTTTTTTTTTTTTTTTTTTTTTTTTGAGGCAGGATCTCTTACTCCTATCACTCAGGCTGGAGTGCAGTGCATGATTGTGGCTTACTGCAGCCTCGACTTCCCAGGCCCAGGTGACCCAGGCTGGAGTGAAGTGGCATGATCATGGTCTCCCACCTCACCCTCCTGAGTAGCTGGGACTATAAGCATATGCCACCAAGCCTGGCTAATTTTTGTACTGTTTGTAAAGATGGAGTTTCACTATGCTACCCAGGTGGGTCTCAAACCCCTGGGCTCAAGTGATCCTTCCACTTCAGACTCCCAAAGGGCTGAGATTACAGGTGTGAGCCACCACACCCAGCCTTGGCTGTTTTAAAGATAAAAAGAAAAACAGGACAAATAAAAACCAAGAGTTATCAGAAGTAGCATAAGAATTTTAAATTAATAGTATGAGTGGTACAATAAGCAGTTCTCCTTGAAATGTCACTTAAGAATTTCAAATACCTCATAGTTTCTTTCTCTGCCACCTCACTTTTCAAAATAAAATGTTCAGGCTTTCATGACTTACAACTGTATATTCACAAAAACAAACATGTTTTTTGCTTGAACTTATGAAAGGAATTTGCTGGCTTATTTTCTTGTAGTTACCGTGCACTTAATCTTGATTAATGGCTTATATGTTGACACATAGTTCACAGTTTGTTTTACACTTCTAAATCATTCTCTACTATAAATAAAAGATTTGTATCAAAACTGCTCTTGGAAATTTTATTTTGAATTGATTATTAAAGCAAATCTACGTCCACTAGTAAAATATTGTTGAATCACAGGTGAACCCCATTTAGCTGTATATTTTGGATTGATCTCCATTTTCTTCAAAATTACCATGTAAATTGATATTGTTGGAAAAACTGGTTTGTAATCTGTCAATGATTCTATAAAACACTATCCCATAACTCATCCTTGCACATATGAATGCATATCCTCTGGCACTTTTACTTTTTGACGGTACATTGGCACACGCTCACTCAATGCCAGTGATCATTTTTTACATTTATTAGTGTGACTGTGGGAAATTAACCTTTAGTTCTTAAATTTTCTGAGCTTAAGTTTATATATAATAATAAACTAACTTTTGTTGAGGTATTCCATGTACATTGGTTATTAGGAGCCGAATTGTGTCTATTAAAAAAAAATTCATGTAAAGTCCAACTGCTGGTACCTCAGAGTATGACTGTATTGGTGAGAGGATCTTTACAGAAGCTATGAAGTTAACATTAGGTCACTAGGGAGAGCCTTAACCTAATATGACTGCTGTACTTATAAGACAAGGAAGTTTAGATACATACATGCACAGAGGGAAAATGATATGAAGACACAGAGAGAAGACCACCATCGCATGCCAAGGAGAGAAGCCTGGAATGGATTCCTCCCTCACAAACCTCAGAAGGAATCAATCCTGTCAATACCTTGATTTAGGACTCATAGCATTCAGAGCTTGGAGAAGATATATGACTGTTGTTACAGCAGCTCTAGCAAATGAATACACTGGTTTACAATAAAGAGTCTGCAAAGATTAGAGACAGCTCATATAATTTTCTGCCTTATAAAAAGTCATTTTCTGGCAATATATCTTTAAGGGCACATGAAGTAAATACCATAAGGTGACATAAAGGCACTGAAATAGCAAATGAAAGCCCTTTGCAAATTGACTGCCTTTTTGTAAATGGAATTTACTTTCACCAAATCACATGGTCCTAAAAAAGATGACACTTGTGAAGCATTCATTTTACTACCCATTGGTGCTTCTCACAAAGATACTAAACCGAACTAGTAAAAGAGCTCTTAGTCTTTTCTAGGCATTGGCTACCATTAAAATCTTCATTTTGTCTCTGCTCTTCCTTAACATACCTTCTTTTAGAGTCCTTTAATTTTGTGAACAGACTGCATTTTTATTACAAAATGACTGAATAGAAGAACTATTGATTCAGTGCTTTCCTTTTTTATCCATTGTCAACAATAATTGATGTTCCTATTGAAGTAATATGGTTTTAATTTCGGTTTGGGTTGCTAAGGACTAAGAATAGCATGCAAATCAATATAAGACTAAGAAACTATTATTCCCACAAACCATAATCTGAGATAAACACCATATGACTTCGTAAATCTAAGGAAATGTCTCCTAAAATTCTACTGCCAGGAGATTTTGGGCTGAGACGATGGGGTTTTCTAAATATACAATCATGTCATCTGCAAACAGAGACAATTTTACTTCCTCTCTTTCTACTTGAATACCTTTATTTATTTCACTTGCCTGATTGCCCTGGCCAGAACTACCAATACTATGATGAATAAGAGTGGTGAGAGAGGGCATCCTTGTCTTGTGCCAGCTTTCAAAGGAAATGCTTCCAGTTTTTGCCCATTTAGTAGGATATTGGCTGTGGATTTGTCATAAATAGCTCTTATTATTTTGAGATGCATTCCATCAATATATAGTTTATTGACAGTTTTTAGCATGAAGGGCTGTTGCATATTGTCAAAGGTCTTTTCTGTATCTATAGAGACAATCAAGTGGCTTTTGTCATTGGTTCTGTTTATGTGATGGATTACATTTAATGATTTGCATATGTTGAACCAGCCTTGCATCCCAAGGATGACCCTGACTTGACTGAGGTGGATAAGCTTTTTGATGTGCTGCTGGATTTGGTTTGCCAGTATTTGTGTGTGTGTGTGTGTGTGTGTGTGTGTGTGTGTGTGTGTGTGTGTGTGTACTTTAAGTTCTGGGGTTTATGTATGGAATGTGCAGGTTTGTTACATAGGTATACACTTGCCATGGTGGTTGGCTGCATCCATCACCCTGTCATCTACATTAGGTATTTTTCTAATGCTATCCCTCCCCTAGCCTTCCACCTCCCAACAGGCCCTGGTGTGTGAAATTCCCCTCCCTGTGTCCATGTGTTCTCATTGTTCAACTCCCACTTATCAGTGGGAACATGTGGTGTTTTGTTTTCTGTTCTTGTGTTAGTTTACTGAGTATGATGGTTTCCGGCTTCATCCATGTCTCTGCAAAGGACATAAACTCATCCTTTTTATGGCTGCATAGTATTCCATGGTGTATATGTGCCATTTATTTTCTTTATCAAGATTTCTTTAGCCAGATGAGCATTTGGATTGGTTCCAAGTCTTTGCTGTTGTGAACAGTGCCTCAATAAACATATGTGTGCATGTGTCTTTATAGTAGAATGATTTATCACCTTTTAGGTATATACCCAGCAATGGGATTGCTGGGTCAAATAGTATTTCTAGTGCTATATCCTTGAGGAATTGCCACACTGTCTTCCACAATGGCTGAAATAATTCACACTTTCACCAACAGTGTAAAAACCTTCCTGTTTCTCCACATCCTCTCCAGCATCTGTTGTCTCCTGACTTTATAATGATCACCATACTAACTGGCATAAGATGGTATCTCATTGTGGTTTTAATTTGCATTTCTCTAATGACCAGTGATGATGAGCCTTTTTTCATATGTTTTTTGTGGTTTTGCCAGTATTTTATTGAGGATTTTCATATTGATGTTCATCAGGGATATTTGGCCTGAAATTTTCTCTTTTTATTGTGTCTCTGCCTGGTTTTGGAATCAGGATGTTGCTGGCCTCATAAAATGAGTTAGAGAGGAGTCCCTCTTTTTCTACTGTTAGGAATAGTTTCAGACGGAATGGTACCAGCTCTTTTTTGTACCTCTGGTAGAATTCGGCTGTGAATCCCAGGTTTTTTTTGATTGGTAGGCTATTAATTACTGCCTCAATTTAAGAACTTGTTTTTGGTCTATTCAGGGATTCAACTTATTCCTGGTTTAGTTTTGGGAGGGTGTATGTGTCCAGGAATTTATGCATTTCTTCTACATTTTCTAGTTTATTTGCGTAGAGGTGTTTATAGTATTCTCTGATGGTAGTTTGTATTTCTATGAAATCAATGGTCATATTTCCTTTATCATTTTTTATTGTGTCTATTTGATTCTTCTCTTTTTTCTTGTTAGTCTGGCTAGTGGTGTATTTTGTTAATCTTTTCAAAAAACCAACTCCCGGATTTACTGATTTTGTAAAGAGCTTTTTGCATCTCTCTCTCCTTCAGTTCTGCTTTGATCTTAGTTATTTCTTGTCTTCTGCTAGTTTTTGATTTTTTTTTTTTTTTGCTCTTGCTTCTCTAATTCTTTTAATTGTGATATTAGGGTATCAATTTTAGATCTTTCCCACTTTCCTCTGTGGGTATCTACTGCTATAAATTTCCCTCTGAGCATGCTTTAGCTCTGTCCCAGAGATGCTGATACATTGTGTCTTTGTTCTCATTGGTTTCAAAGAACTTATTTATTTCTGCCTTAATTTTGATATTTCCAGTAGTCATTCAGGAGCAGGTTGTCAATTTCCATGTAGTTGTGTGGTTTTGAGTGAATTTCTTAATTCTGCATTCTAATTTGATTGCACTGTGGTCTGAGAGACTTTTTGTTATGATTCCCATTCTTTTGCATTTGCTGAGGAGTGTTTAACTTCCAATTATGTGGTCAGTTTGAGAATAAATGTGATGTGGTGCTGAGAAGAATGTATATTCTGTTGATTTGGGGTATAGAGTTCTGTAGATGTCTATTAGGTCCACTTGGTCCAGAGCTAAGCTCGAGTCCTGAATATCCTGGTTAATTTTCTGTCTCATTTATCTAATATTGACAATGGGCTATTAAAGTCTTCCACTATTATTGAGTGGGAGTCTAAGTCTCTTTGTACGTCTCTAAGAACTTGCATTATGAATTTGAGTGCTCCTGTATTGGGTATATATATATTTAGGATAGTTAGCTCTACTTGTTGCATTGATCCCTTTGCCATTAGGTAATGCCCTTCTTTGTCTTTTTTTATCTTTATTGGTTTAAAATCTGTTTTATCAGAAAGTAGTATTGCAACCCCTCCTTTTTTGCTTTCCATTTGCTTGGTAAATATTCCTCTCTCTCTTTATTTTGAGCCTATGTGTGCCTTTGCATGTGAGATGAGTCAGCCTAAAATCTACTTATTAATCAACTTTGGCAAAGTCTCAAGATACAAAATCAACGTGCAAAAATCACAAGCATTCCTATACATCAATAATAGACAAACAAAGAGCCAATTTCATGAGTGAGCTCCCATTCACAATTGCTACAAAGAGAATAAAATACCTAGGAATACAACTTACAAGGGATGTGAAGGACCTCTTCAAGGAAAACTACAAACCACTGCTCAAGGAAATAAGAGAGGACACAAACACATGGAAAAACATTCCATGTTCATGGATAGGAAGAATCAATATCATGAAAACGGCCATATTGCCCAAAGTAATTTACAGATTCAATGCTTATCCCCATCAAGCTACCATTGACTTTCTTCACAGAATTAGAAAATACTACTTTATATTTTGTATGGAACCTAAAAAGAGCCTATATTTCCAAGGTAATCCTAAGCAAAAAGAGCAAAGCCAAAGGCATCACAGTATCTGACTTCAAACTATAAGGCTACTATATAGATATAGATATATACACACACTATATGTATATATAGTGTGTAGATGATAGCTAGATAGATAGAAAGAAAGAAATACAAAACAGATATATAGACCAATGGTACAGAATGGAGGCCTCAGAAATAATGCCACACATCTACAACCATCTGATCTTTGACAAACCTGACAAAAAGAAGCAATGGGGAAAGGATCTCCTATTCAATAAATGGTGCTGGGAAAACTGGCTAGCCATATGCAGAAAACTGAAATAGGACCCCTTCCTTACACCTTATACAAAAATTAACTCAAGATAGGTTAAAGACTTAAACGTAAGACCTAAAACCATAAAAACCCTAGAAGAAAACCTAGGCAATACCATTCAGGGCGAATACTTCAAATAGGCATGGGCAAATACTTCATGACTAAAACACCAAAAGCAATGGCAAAAAAAATTGACAAATGGGATCTAGTTAAATGAAAGAGCTTCTGCACAGCAGACAAAACTATCATTAGAGTGAACAGGCAACCTACAGAATGGGAGAAAATTTTTGCAATCTATCCATCTGACAAAAAGCTAATATCCAGAATCTACAAGGAACTTAAACAAATTTGCAAGAAAAACAAACAACCCCATCAAAAAGTAGGCAAAGAATATGAACAGACACTTCTCAAAAGAAGATATTTATGCATCCAACAAACATATAAACAAAAGCTCATCATCACTGGTCACTAGAGAAACGCAAATCAAAACCGCAATGAGATACCATCTCATGCCAGTTAGAATGGTAATCACTAAAGTCAGGAAACTACAGACTGGTGGATAAATAGCAACATTTTAACAATGTTGCTGTTAGTATAAATTACATCAATCATGGTAAAAGACAATTCTGTGATTTCTCAAGGATCTAGAACCAGAAATATCACCTGACCCAGCAATCCCATTACTGAGTATATACCCAAAAGATGATAAATCATTCTGCTATAAAGACATGTGCATACGTATGTTTATTGTGGCACTGTTCACAACAGCAAAGACGTGGAAACGATCCAAATGCCCATATGGATAAAGAAAACTTGATAAAGAAAATGTGGCACATATACACCATGGAATACTATGCAGCCATAAAAAAGAATGAGTTCATGTCCTTCACAGGAACATGGATAAAGCTGGAAACCATCATTCCTAGTAAACTAACACAAGAACAGAAAACCAAACACTGCATGTAATCACTCATAAGTGGGAGTTGAACTATGAGAACACATTGACTCAGGGAGGGGAATTTCACACACTAGGGCCTGTTGGGGGGTAACAGGGTAGGGGACAGCTAGCACTAGGAAAAATACCTAATGTAGATGACGGCTTGATGAGTGCAGCAAACCACCATGGCAGATGTATACCTATGTAACAAACCTGCACATTCTGCACATGTATCCCAGAACTTAAATTATAAAAGTTAAAAAAAAAAAAAAGAAACTCTAGTGCCAACTTGCAATGCAAAGCAAATGCCAGCAGTTTCAGGCTCATGAGTAAGGAAAAGCTACAAGTCTGTACAACTGAGAAAAAGTTACTGTTTTATTAGCAAAATAATTTTAATGTGTGTTCTGTTAGCTGTATTAGCTGGAGTATATGAGCCATCTTTTAAAAAGAAACAAACGACAATAACAAAGTTCATTTATACTCTTGTAATACCAGAAGCACAGAGAAAAAAATACATTCAGATTTTGTCCAGAATTTTAGAGAAAGTTCATGCTCACATCTACTATGAGAATTTTGAATGCTAAAGCAAAGTAGCCTCTCCTCTCCATTGAGAAGTTCCATCATTCTGTCCATAAAATTGGCGATTTGACAGAGTTCTAAGTCAATCACTTCTCTCCATAATACGTAAGAAGTCACATTCTTTTAGTCCTATCTAAAACAAAGGTTAAGAGAATGAGAATGTAAATAGAGTTCTGTGGGATCTGTTTGCTGCTGTCATCAAAGGAGAATATTCACCTAGTCAGAAGACGGTGACAGCAGTGGTTTTTAGGGCATGGTGACACCTACAGTCATGTGTCTGGTCCCATCACAGTCCCAAGACAATGGCCTGTTTTGTATCAGGCTCAAGTGAAGTGACTATAATTATCTAGGATCTAGACACTCTAGAGAAGGACCCTGGAAAGAGCTGGGAAGAATATCAAATTCCTGGCTTAATGGGCTTCAATATGGAACCAGACAGAGACAGAACTAGGAACACTAATCAGGAACCCAAGGCAGAAAGCCAGAACACCAAGCAAACAAACAAGGTGGGCTATCTGCACCTGAGGCACTCATACTTACCCATGATTCTGGTTGACTCCACCAAGGACCAAAGAGGTCAGCCATAGACCTAGGCCTAGGCTAGGCTTCTCCTGTACTAACCAGAATTAGCTCATAGATGTCAAGGCTCAGCCAAACTAGGGACAAAAGGCAAAGTGTAAGACTTTTGTCTGGTAGGTAAATAGATATATTTGCATTTATGCTACTTTGGTTTACTACTAGAACAGGCCTCAGCCTTTTTACAAATCCTCAACCTTTTACAAATTGCTAAGTCATGCATCCATCTTACTGAAATTAGCTGAGGAAAAGTAACATTGTCACTAAGCTCTTCCCATAGGTCAGTAGAAAATGACAAAAGGAGAGATTAGATTCGAAAACAAACAGGTAAGTTTCTGCAGAGCTGTCTTGTTTTAAGAATAGTTCGTTTAGGGGAAGGATTATTCAAAAATTTTCTACAAAGGAAAAAGCTAGTTACTGCAAAACATACTTGTGGAACTTACATTAAAATAAGCCCAGCAATCAAAATATACTTTTAGAAGATTCTTGAAATTATTACAACATGTAGGAGCCCTAACATATTCCAGTCTAATTCTTTTGTTTTCCTTCTGAGAAAACTAAAATTTAGAGATTATTTTTGGTGCCTCATGCCTGGAATCCCAGCACTTTGGGAGGCCAAGGTAGACAGATCACTTGAGGTCAGGAGTTTCAAGACAAGCCTGACCTACATGGTGAAACCTCGTCTCTACTAAAAATACAAAACCTTAGCTATGCGTGGTGGCACATGCCTGTAATCTCAGCTATTCCAGAGGCTGAGGTACGAGAATCACTTGAACCCAGAAGGCGAAGGTTGCAGTGAGCTGAGGTCTGGAGTTGCACCACTGCACTCCAGCCTGGGCCACAGAGTAAGACTCTGTCTCAAAAAAACAAACAAACAAACAAACAAACAAAACAGAGATTATTTCTATTACCTTATTTGGCAAGGTAGATAGATTAAGGTAGATAGAGAATGATACCAGATGGAAATATGGATTGACACAGGGAAATGAAAATCACCAGAAATGTAAAACAACAAGGATGAATATGTATTGAAAATATCCTGTAAAAGAGAGGATTTTAAAAATCATTCTAAGATAAACAAAAGCTGAAAGAATTTGTCAGTATCAATCCGCACTAAAAGAAATGCTAAAGGCCATTCTCCAAGCTGTGGGAAAAAATGATACCAAATAGAAACTGAAATATACCAAGATTGAAAACAATAAATAACAAACATTTGTATTGTTGTTCTTGTAATTTCCTTAAAAGACAACTGACTATTTAAAAATATATATATTAAATGATGGACTTTTTACGTTATATGTAAAAGATGGCACAAAATGCCACAAAGGATGGGTGGAGTGGAAAATAGAATTAAACAATTACAAGGTTATTGCAATGAGAAGTGTAAGTGTTAACTGGGAACTATGAACTGTGAGGTAGTAAACTTTGATAAGTTTTACTGCTAGAAAAAATACTAAATATTAATAAAAGTAGTATAGCTAAGAAGCCAATAGAGCAAATAAAATAAATACTTAAAAAATTTAGTTCATTATTAAGAAAATGATATGGCAAGCCACAGAATAGGAGCAAATCTTTGAAATACATATTTTCAAAAGGAGCCTATATCACAATACATAAAGAACTCTTACAAGTCAATAATAATAAGACAAACAATGCAATAAAAAAAGGAGAGGCCAGCCACAGTGGCTTATGTCTATAATCCCAATGATTTGGGAGACTAGAGAGGATCACTTAACCAGGAGTTTGAGACCAGCCTGGGAAACATAGCCAGGCCCCATCTCTACATAAACAATCAAATAAGTTAAAACTTTTTAAAAATGGGCAAAAAACTTGAACGAGCAAAAGAAAAAATACAAGTAGTCAAACAAGCACATGTAAAGATGCTCAAGGTCACTAGAAATCAGAGAAATGCAAATTAAAATTGCAATGAGACACCACTTCAAATTCACTCATATAATATGACCCAACAATTCTGTTTCTAAGAATTTAATTTAAAAAAATAAAAATTTATATTCACAGAAACATTTGTATATGAATATCTACAGCAGTTTTTTTCATAAGAGCTAAAAACTACGAACAACCCAAATGTACATTAACAGCTGAATGAATATGCCAATTGTGGTATAAATAAAACACTGATCAGTGCAATAAAAAGGAACAAACTACTGAAATATGCAACAACATGAATCAATTTCAGTGATATTACATTGAACAAAAGAAGCCAAGCACAAAAGAGCACACATGGTATGATGCCATTTATATGAGATTCTAGAACAGGCAAAATTAATCTATAATGATAGAAATCAGAGCAGTGTACTGCAAGGGGCATGAGAGAAATTTCTGGTGTTATGGAAATAACCTGCTTTCATCAGGACAGTTGTTGCACAAGGGCATACATTTGTCAAAACTTAATAAACACTGAAAATGGGTGCATTTCTTATTACATAAATTATGTTTTGATAAATTTGATTTAAAATAAAATTAAAATGTGCTCTAAGCAAAAATTGACAGTAACCGTTCTTGTCCATGCTCCAACAATAACCATCTGTTTCATTTTAGCCTCCCCAAGTTTCAGTATTCCAATAAGTAAGATGAAGTAGTTGAAATGAATTATTTATAAGCTCTCTTCCATTTGAACTATTTTTAATGCTAAAATTAATATAAGTCAGGCACCATCCATAAACTTTCTATACCTAGTGTTATTCGTGTACCTTATATATATAAAGATACATGTATATAGTGAGGCAGGAGACTAGGATCTGGAGGCTGAGAACCTAAGGCCAATTCACATTGACCTCCTAGAACTAAATCAAAAGGAAAATCCCAAATTTCCACACCTAAGTAACAAAAAGGACCAGAAGCTACTCCCTTTGCAACCTCCCTGGCAGATGGAAAATTGAAAGTACTGCTGATTGGTTGCTTTCCACAACCAATCAGACATTTGCATAGGGTGTAAACTTTGTAACTTCACTTCAGTCTCTGACTGGCTGCTTTCCACAACCAATCAGACTGATTGCAGGCCACTACTTCATTTGCATGGGGTGTACGTCAAGTGTCCAATGCGAAACCTCTAGAGGGTATTTAAACCCCAGAAAATTCCGTAACTGGGCTCTTGAGTCCCTATGCTCAGCCCATTCCAGCTCTGGGGAGTGTATTTTCATTTTCTTTTTTCATCAGTCTTTTTTTTTTATTATTATACTTTAACTTCTGGGGTACACGTGCAGATCATGCAGGTTTGTTACATAGGTATACATGTGCCATGGTGGTTTGCTGCATTCTTCCCCTCGTCATCTAAATCTCTGCTTTTGTTGCTTCATTCTTTCCATGCTCTGTTTGTGCATTTTGTCCAATTTCTTGTTCAAAAGCCAAGAGTCTGGAAACCCTCCACCAGTAACAATAACATATGTATCTATACACCTATACACATATGTATATATACAATGCATACATTTATATATACAGAGTATAAGAAGCTTCCTTTTTATTTGACACACTAACTTAATAGTATTGATATTTTAAAATATCAAAAACGTGGTGTTTTTATTTCATAAACATTGGATATGGTATTGATCTTTGCAACCACTAGGAGTTAAGGATTGCTTATTTTGACCACTTTACTATAAATAAAGATAACTTTAGTTTCTGTGATATTCTGAGGAAGTCAGATTAGATCATAGGTTCTACAAAGGTTTTCTTGAACACTCCTACTGCTTAGAACAAGTGAGCTTCACATGCTGCCATTGGCTTTTTCAGAATCACAAGCAGCATTTAGCACTCTTCATTCATGTGTTCTATAATTAACTGTGTTCACCCACATCCCTAGTCATCATTTATTGAGCTTGCAGTATTCATAGGACATCAGAATGAAATAAATCCCAAAACATTAGTTAAAGCAGGGATTCTTGAAGTTACCTGTTCATAAGGATCACCTGCTCCCACCTCCAACAGACCCAGTGAGTGAAAATTCCTGGGAAGGCCTGGGATCTATATTTTTTAAGCACAGCTCTTCTTCATTCCACCCCACACACAAGAACTTTTAAGATCAGGGAAGTCTGGGAAACACAGGCATAATGTGAGAAACCATAGAATTTACCCCAGAGTCTTGGCAGGTCTCTTCTCAAAGACATTTGACACATTTAGTGTGCTTGGATTTGGATTACCTCTTTTTCTAACGTCTCACTGGTAATTAGAGAGGAGGAGGTGGGTGGCAAATTATAACCAGACAGCCAGATTCTGAAGCCAAGAGAGACATTGCTGTGGTGTTGTCTTCAGTTATAAGTAAGTGTGCCTAGGTTTAGCATGGTCACGCAATCACCTTGACATCAAGCAGATGTCCAACCCAGATCCTACACATCAAAATAAATCATGGCATTTTTCATTCAAAATAGCCAGAAAGTGCACTTCCAAAGCAAGGGCCCTAATGTAAACAAATGTTCATGTAGACATTGGGTATGTATCTGACAGCCAAATATTGGAACTATGCAGAGCAGCTAGAAGAGTGGACCACAGGCAGGGCAGCAAGTCCAGAAGACAGCTCACTTAAAACATCATTTTTAAAACCTACATTCTTAAAGCCTTAAAGACAAGATTCAAATCTGATCCAGGAATAACTGTAGCTGCCATCTCTAATTTAAAAGGCAGGTGATAATCTCATTTTCCAGCCCTCCTGTCATGTGAAAGTTATTTATCTTTCCATAGATCCATAGCCTTCCACTATCCAGGTTTCCTGAGGAGCCTGGAAGACATTTAGTGGCTACATAAGCCAGATCAGGGGATTGAAGGACAAGCTTAGTCCACGGTCCAGAGAGAATCAGTACAGCTCAGTCTTCTCCAAATCCCCTTTGCTCAGTTTGTTATGTTGGTTTAACAGTGACTAAGGAAACAGGAAGTCACTAGAGAGTAATGAATCTCCCCAAGGAAAGTACATGTGCCTCTCTAACCAGCTTCAGTGGGATTAGGGTGCAGAGGAAAATTTAGATATTCCAAAACTGACAGGGAAATTTGGATCCAAATCTCTCCCTCTTCCTGGTTTATAAATGGACAGTTTCAGAGGGACCAGCTGGTTCAGTCCCAGAAAAACTTCAACATCAGACCAGGAAAGGAGACAATATCCAAAAGATTATCTGTGGAATCAGATGAGATTGTTTTTTATTGTAAAAGTTCTGGAAATTCTTTAGCAAATGTGCTAGTAACATTCTCAAAATACCAAAACCTATAAAAGTTTTTCTACTTCTGTAACATTGCTTGGTCAACCACGATTCTCTAATTCAATAACTTCCAATAATTGAATGCCAGGTCTTTTTAAAAATACATATTCTAAGCCCCACCTTAATTTGGTGGTCTTGGATGAGATCTGGAAATATGTATAGTAGAAACCCTGACAAAATTATAACAAGCCTACAATTTGCTCAGCCCAAAAGTTTCATAAAGCAAGAAATCAGAAAGAAAATATGACATATGTACATCTTTAACATATAACACTTTATATGAAGCTAAAACATAAACACATGCATTTGACAGACTTTCATGTCGAGTATGGGCTTTTTCTCATATAGATCTAGTAACTAAAGAGTAAAGCTATCTTTCTTGTGTATTTCTCACACAAAATCAAGATATGCAATCTCCAGTTTCAGTTTCTTTGAAGTCATGAAGACCGTAAAGAAACAGGGACATAACCTCTTAGATTTTTACAACTTTCTAATCACTTACAGTTGCCTTGTCCACATACAACAACAAATAAATGGTATCATTCTCTTCACACTCAGATTGTATCAATTTACATAATTTACATTGCATCATTAGCAGACTTAGGAACAAACACAACAGTAATTGCTAAGCACATACAATCAAGCACAGTGTGCAGAAATGCTCTGGAATACTAGAGAATGAGCTACAAACCAGGATTAGTCAGCTTGCTGTGGCCACTAGTCAATATCTTATTGAAGTAAAGGAGAAAGTCTGTTAAACAAGTGAGTTGCATAAGACTCATTATCTCTGTACAATATTTCTGAAGAGCTCTACACATAAACAGTAATGATGATTATCTAAGTTTGGGAAACATTACCCTAAATCAGAGTTTTTCAAATTTAAATGTGCATACAAATTCGATGGGAGTCTTATTAAAACGCAGATTCTAGATATCAGTATGTCTTGGGTGGAGTCCCAAAAACTAACTGTCTCCTAGCTTCTATCAGAGTAAGAGCTTCAAATGAGCTCTCTACAATGTCACACGTTTTATTCAGCTGTGGCAGCAAAATTGTAGCTGAAAGTGGGTTTTCTTGCATTTTAACCTTTTTAATTAACTCCAATATTTTTAAACAGAAGTGTTTCTCAACCAATTATTCTCAATAACAGTGTAAGATTTTTTTCATTTTTTTCCAACCATTTTCTGAAATAAAGCTTCGGTTTAGTAGAAAGAAGTGTTAGGGAGCAGTCACAAATGTGGCATTTTCTATTGATGTCAACATTACCAATTCTGTTCCTCTGTCCACATAGTAAAATAGAAATCAATCTATTTGTTCTTGTAACTTTTGGCTTACAGGGGAGAAAGTTATATTTATAGAAAACTTTATCGGGATACCTTCTTCTAACTCTCTCTTCCAATTGTTGCTGTACAGTTTAGATTTAGCTAATAACAGTAGCTAACAGAAAACCAAAATAAGTGATTTCTTGGCAGCAAATGCTCCGATGAGTCACCATAGAAAAGATAGCCCTGGAGTTTGATGGTAGGATGAGAAAAAAGTAGAGGCAGTGCTGACAGGTTTTCTCCTGCTACAAGTGATTTATTTCAACGTCAACACATCACATAAGAAATGTATAGTCAGAGTCCCATTTCCTCCCATTCCTATGGTTCATACCATGATTGCTACTTGATCAGACCCATTTTTTGAAATCCACGGCTTTTCTCTAAAACCAGCCACCAAACTCTGATTGTGATCAACTCGTCCACTGGATGAGATTATGGGGACTGACATCACTAAAGAAGGAGCATTTGCTCCAGGTGGCCTGAGAGGAAGCAAGTCTGAACCTATGCACTGGAAGAGCGAGGCTAGGTCTCTGTCGAGGTTAGGAACGCAGTCCTCAATCGTCAAAAAGTCTGCCAGCTCTAGTGTGCAGAGTCACAAAGAGAAAATTAGCACAGCTGACTCTCCCTACAAATACCTTATACCAGGATGCTCCACAAATACCTTATCTTTACTACTGACAACACTTACTATTGAAAATCCAGAGGTAAGATCTTAAACTCCTGCTTAGGTGGAAACTGTGACTTTAAAAACACACAGGGCAATTCTCTGGGTCTATTTGTCTTCAGAATCACGGCAACTTTTTGGGGGAATAGAAGAGACTGAGCAGGAAGCCTAACAAATAAATGGGCTGTTAGTAGCTAAGTCTGGCAGGGCAGTCATACCCACATTCCCAAGTATTTTTTTAAATACCAAGTATTTTTTAAAGTTCTGTTCTTTTAGAAACCAGAGAGCCCTTTCAGAATATAATAGGGACTGTGAACCCTTTTTTCGTGACACAAAATCAACCTTCTGTATATGACTTTGAGATGACTTAGGAAGCTTTTTCCTCTGCATGGATACCAGGTTACAAATTCCCATTGTAATACAATATGAATAGTTCTCTAAGCCATTCCACAAAAAAGAAAGGTGTCAGTAAATAAGTACTGTATACTCTGCTCAGGGTAAGAAGCTCAGCCACTTCTGTACTTCTGAAACCTATCTGCCATCAGCCCCACACCAGGAAAATGTTGGGGCGGTAACAGGAATAACCTACTGTGAAGTTCTGATAGTCACCAGCTTCCTGTGTTGGGGCCAATGGAACAGGCTTCGGTTATCTAAGATAATTCATTTGGTGCCAGCTACAGTGCCTGTTTAATTGTTCAGCGTTTCATGTTCGGGAACTCCTTTCTAATGACTGACTGCCCGTGGCGTCACTGCCATTCTGAATCATGCAAATGAGAATGTCATATCCTCTGACTCAAGATGCCTTATCTCAATGAAAATTATTTTGAGAACTGCAAACAGAGAGTTGGTCTTTCCTTAGACCTGACTGCTCAAACACATCACTTTTCCTTTTCTCACGGGGATCCAGCTGATTCTGAAGGAGGCTGGGAAGTGTGCAAGGGGGAAATCCTATGGAACTGAGATTGGGAAGCAGGCATTTGCTGGCAGGGACATTCTTCTCCTTTGCTGAGAGGCTATGGTCCACAGCCCTTGCCAAATCTGTTATAGTAGCTAATAGTACGTTTCCATGTATGTACTTTTCTCCCAATTTTCCCCAAGGAAAGGGCGAGTCAGGATATGCATGCTAGCATGCAGGACTGAAATAGCCCTGTTGTTTAAGTAGCTAAGTATCTATTAAGTGAAGTTCCTTGGCTCTAGGTATTCTGAGTACCAGTGCAAAAATCACAGTATTCTGCACTAGTCAGGCAGCATCTCCCTAGGCCAACTACCTGTGTATTCCTGAAAGGCAGAATGCACAGGGCTTATGAAAACAGACATTAGAGGTAGGATTTGAGTCCTTGGGCTTGTTGTGTGACTTACTGGTTATATGAATTTATAGACAATTTACTGAACTCTCTGAGCTTAAATTTACTCATTTATAAAATAAGGTAATACTAATATGTATCTCATAGACTTATTGTAAGGATAAAATTCATAAATATACTGCATACAAAGTTCCTATTTCAGTGACTGGCATATGTAACATACTGTTTGATGCATATGTTAAGTGCTTGTGATGATTAGCTGCTATTACACCAGGCATTCTTGAACATTTCTTTAACTCAGCAGTAAAGCCAGGAGAGACATGTGTTACATTTAGTTTAAAGGATAAAAGACAATATGCATAGACTTGGGAGTTTGGTAGTTCATCACACTGGGAAATGGTATAGCAGTTAAAAGTCAGCAAAGTTTAAAATTATCTCTGAATGATCTATGTGTTTAATGTTCTCATCAATTAAGTAATAATCAAGTCTTCCTCATGAGATTTTAACAGTACTTAAATCAAAGGAAGTTAAACATCAAGCCCACAAGGATTAAGTGTACAATTAGTCATCATTACCACTAAAAATTAACATGAGCTTAAATATACACAAACTATAGAATATAGACAGCAGGCATCCATTCATTTAAAAACTACTGATATTGCACTACTGTGTTCCAAGCAAGGTTCTACACATCTTACTTACAAATAACTCATTTAATCCTCATAATAGCTCTAGGAGGTCGGTACTGTTACCTAGCAGTATTCTAAATACGAGGAAACAGACGCCACGCCATCACTAACTAGCAGACTCAGGATTCACTTCCAAGCGCCCAAGACAATGTTCTTTCAGTGCTAATAGAACTTTCCACAATAATGGAACTGATTTGTCTGTGCTGCCCAGTACAGAAGGCCTTGGGCACATGTAGTAATTGAGCTCTTAAAATGTGGTGAATATGTTTGAGAAATAGAATTTTTCATTTCATCTCATTTTAATTAAATTAAATTTAAATAGCCACGGGTAGTTCGTGGCTATTGGACAACACATGCCTAGACCACCCTGTTGCATTGCTTTATTAAAGGGCCAGTTCCACGGAAGAAACTAGTGGAGACCCTTGTCCACACTGCTCTTGTTCCACACTTGCCTGCTCTGGTTGTAGTTTCTTCATTTGGGACCTTTAGTACTATCTTCTTTAAAAAATAAGTGGTCTTTTTTGATACATTGATTATCTTCATTAAAAGGAGATTTTGCCTTCAAAATACTCCACTAATAATGGCTCACTCTGGAACTGTTTATCCTTGTGCCTACTTGTTGTACTTGCTTGAAGTCAGATACTATTCTATAGCCATAGGTCACATGCAGACAGTTTTCTGCACATGTCTACCCCATGTTCTGTGGTTAGGACACGAGTTCTATTTTGCTCTGTTTTGCAGAGCAACTACTTTATTGTTGTCTGAGCTGAAAATGGAGGTTTGTTGGACAAAAGTAGACATCATATCACTTCTTATGTAGTACCATCAAACTTGGCTTTCTATTGATCCACTAAATTATGCTTTTACTTTAGCCTGTATTTCATAAAATTAACTACCCTAAGCATGCCTGTCTCATTCCAAATGGCCAGTCCCTCATCTCCAGCCTCTGTCTCCGTCTGCACCACTGTAATTTGCCAAGTGTAACCTGTCCAAGTCCAGAGAGACTCAGGAAAACAAAAATCACAAAAAAGAAGTATCTTTTTTTCTCCTGAGTTAAATCAATATTGCAACCAAGAAAATAATTTCATTTGAATGACAGTATATGCATCTTGCTTTCCATTCCCATTTTATTTAATTATCTGTGCTATCATGCTCAATCCAAACAAGCGCTGTCCTATTTGTCATCAGGGCAGAGAGTATGACTCTGTCACTTTTACCCAAGTCCCTCATACAGAATTGCTTGTAATCAGCATTTTCAAAACTGCATTTCCAAAATCACAACTGGGATCATTTTGCTTAGAAGCCATGTGACAGAAGCCTCACAGACAAACCTGAAATCTTAAACAAGCTTTAAAAGTATGGCATAATGATTATACAATAATGTCTAAAAGCTAGTGGCATGTTCAGGTAGTTCAGTTTGATTTGCTGTGGTCAGAGTCGACTGGATAGCTCATGTGCAAATCTTCTTCTAAGTCATTTCCTCTCTTTGTTTTCAGACTGGATTTCCAAGCAAAATATTCATGTTTTTTTCTGTTAATAGTCTGACTCAGCCTTGCCACAATTTTGTGGGCAGAGAGGGTATGTGTGTTATGTATTTAGCTTATCCATCGTTGTATAATATTAGGGTGGTGACTCTGAGATATGTTCATTTTTCTTGTTTTCATTGAATTCTTTTCTTTCCAACCTTCATTCCTATTGATGTGTTCATAGGTTATCATTTGTGTGATTTTTGAGACACTGTGAATCAAAGGGATTAAAAGATCACTTGGATACACAATTTTTTCATTGATGTTAATGGTGGGCACTTGCCTCTGCATGTAACAGAAATTTTTAAAAAAGAAGAAGAAGCAGCTTCATGTATTGCTCTCAAGAGAGCTAACCTGGGTTTAGCAAAAGACTTTCAGTCAACACTTGCATTCATGGCTCATAAATGTTGAGACCTGAGCAGCCATCCCTGCTAGGTGAGTTTCTACAGGTGGGCAGGAGTTTACTTTGAAATTAACTGTAGAATTTCTCTAGGAAGTCAAGCTAGATGAATTCATCAATTCTGAGTTCAGAATTATGAAAAAGTAAGACCAGTTTTAAGTTTTACATTTTGAAGCATTTTAATGTAAGCATGATAGTTTACAACTGCTGTGAGTGGGAAAAAAATGTTCTCTATGTTCTTCTAATTTGGTTTGAATCCACAAAGTACATATCAATCAGAAAGCAACTCTTTGGATAGGAGAAAAATAGAATTCATAGACATGAAAATAAATAAATTAAAATTATGGGTGTTTATTATTGATCTTTAGAAGGTACAAAGTAGCCACAAATTATGGGTACCATTTCCTTCCACATTTTATTTTTACATTCCTGAAACTTGGGGTATGCATTTATTCAATAGTCCACCCTGCTAGGCAGAGGGAACACAAGAAAAATAGATACAAACTTTTCCCTCAAGAAGCTCACAATCTACTTAGAGGATATTAACATAAATATTTTAAATGAAAGTGCTGGAGTGAAGTTATAGGAATATGAATGGAGTATCAGAAAAGCATAGGGGAAAGGTGTCTAACACATCAGTCTTCCTAGAGGAGGTGGAATCTGATCTGCAATTGAAGAATGTATAGAGGGTCACTATGTGAAAAGGAGGTATAGGAAGAGCAAAGGGGCTGGAAGGAGGAGCATGGTGCACAGGAGAATGACATGTTCTCACACTGCCAGACGGAAAACGATGAGGTAGCGAGTAATGAGAGCTAAGTCTAGAGAGGCCAGCAAGATCCTGATCTTGAGGGTCTTATTTATGTCACATGGTGGAAAGCATTCTGGGGTTTTCGGCAAAGGAGAGGATATGTCTGATTTTGGTTTTAGTGGTGTGAGTTGGTTTGTGCTGTAAAACAAACTGCCTCAAAACCTAGAGGTTTAGAAGAATTAATAGCCCATGATCCTGAGGGCAGTTCATCGGAGCAAATCAGCTCAGCTCACTCTTCCTGGCCCTCTCCTGTGTATGGGATCAGCTGCAAAACTGGCCGGCAGCTAGATGATCCAAGCTGGCCTCATGTACATGCTGGTTGGAGGCTGTCTGCCGGAGCTCCTTGGTTTTCCACCATGGGTCCTCGTATGCACCAGTAGGCTAGCTTGAGCTCACTCACATGGTCTCAGGGTTCTAGGACAAGCAAGAGTGAAATCTGCCAGTGTATTTGAGGCCCAAGCTCACGATGTGGACAATGTTATCATCGCCACATTCCATTTCTTAAAGCCAGTCACAAGGCCAGCCTAGATTCAAGAGAGGTGTAGTGGAGAGGAATAGGCTCACTTTTAATGGGAGAAACTGCAAGTTTTACCAAACTGGTACAGAGAAGTACAACCAAAGACAAGAAAGCCAGTTAGGAGATACTGTGTACTGTCCCCTAAAAATGAGATAATAGGCCTAATCAAAAGAAGTGATAGCAACGGAGAAAAGGAAACCAAGTTAAGAAACCTTCATGGATAAAATGGCAGAATTTCATGACCGATTGGATCAAGATGAGGAAGACGAAATCTCTAGTTTGACCAAAAGAAAGGTAGAAACTAAATATTTGTGTGCCTTAAGTGTTTATTGAATTATCTTAACAGCATACCAATGACCAATCCTTATGCAAGTATCAGGTGTGCATCAAAAAAGCAGAGAAGAATGTGGAACAATTTCATTTATCTCATATTAACGCTTCCAGTTCTAGTTCCAATTAATGACCTTACCTTCAAGGAACTAATACTTCAGTCCAGGAAACAAAGTGGAAAATCAGCTAATAACAGAAAATAGTAACTGATCAAATGATAAAATATATAGTAAAGATAGAAAGTGATACAGAAAAGAGAAGGAAAGTTCAGAAGAATCAGGGAAGTCTTCATGGGGCAGGTGGGACCCAAACAAGGTGGATTTTATAATCAAAAAGTCTCACAAATATTAGTATTATATTAATTTATCTGAGTATCATCTATCTGACTAGTATACATACTTTTTCATCTCTTTTCCATATTCTATTGTTAAGAGAATTGAAAAAAAATAGTTATTTAAATCATGGTCAATATCCTGCGGTTCAGACGAGGAACCACGATTAAGAAAATCTGGTTTACACATTATTTCTTGGGCTTCAGACTCTAGTTGTTAAAAATCTGTCAAAACTTGCGCCAGTAATGGGCCAATCATCCAGTACAAAGGCATGCTAGGAGCAAAGCCAGACTGAACCAAGAGAAGGTATTAGGAAACCAGCAGGGATCTGAGGGGGTGGAGGAGGTTGGAGGGAGAGAAAGAAAGGCTGGGTTGTAATCCTGGAGACAAGGTCCTATTAGCAAAGAGGCCTAGGGAACATTCACTCCAATTTAGAAGAGAAAACAAAGTCTAGAGGAAACCCACAGTGTCTGGCACATAGCAAATAACAATTTTTAAATGAATCTACAGATAGGTAGATGAATGCAAACCAGGGAGTGTTGAGGGAAGGTATTAAGCTATCATTCTGACAGTTTCACACAGTGTGGAATTAGGAAATGAAGAGTAGCAGACACAAGCAGGAAGCACTTTCCACCAACCTCCCATGATGACCAGCTCCCTTGGGAGATGGAGACACAATGGAAGGCCAAGATCTTTGGGATCATCATGGCTCAGGAAGAGGGGTCACCATCTAAGAGTCCTTCAAAAGTGCCTGGAGCTCCTGTGTGAGGGCACGGGATGAATATGAATATTTCTAAATTCTTCAAATATCCAGCAAGGATGCTGTTCACATAATAATTCATTGAGTTTGGGGAAGAGTTGAATCAACATGCAGATCCTAGAAACAATCAGAATGGTGCTACAGCGGAATCTAGGGCAACCACAAAACAGTAAAAACATTCTCCCCCTAAATCAAATTAAGGTATCTCTGAAATCCCTTCTTCTGCAGAAATCTAGCTACCTGGAAAGGCTCCTTTGACCACTACTACTATCACTGAATACTTCTTAGAGTCCCTAGTGGATGTCTTAATCTAGGCTTCAAAACGAATCCAATCAGCTAGGAATTGGCTGATTGATCAGATGTTTCTTTCTCACCTGCCCAGCTGCCTTCTGGTTTACATGATATGCCATCATCCAACATCCTGTTTTATTTTTTTTTTTTGAGACAGAGCCTCACTCTGTCACCCAGTCTCACTGCAACCTCCACCTCCTAAGTTCAAACAATTATCTGCCTTAGTCTCCCGAGTAGCTGAGACTGCTACCAAACCCAGTTTTTTTATTTTTTTATTTTTTATTTTTTTGCATTTTTAGTAGAGACAGGGTTTCAACATCTTGGCCAGCTGGCCTTGAACTTGTGACCTAGTGATCCACCTGCCTCACCCTCTCAAAGTGCTGAGATTACAAGCCTGAGCCACGACACCCAGCCGTATCCACTTCTAACTAACATTTCAGCTTCTGCCTGACTCTGGTCTGCCCTTCAGGAGATCACGGCTGCTATGAAGAACAGTCACAGTGCCAATTATGTATGATGTTAGGCAAAGACACACTTTGACATTCTCAGGAGGAAATTAAAGGAATATTCTACCCTACCGCAAATATTAGGCATTTTAGTAAAAATTGTTGAAAAAATTTACTGTTAAGAAAACCTCACTAGTGTCTCTGTTGCTGTTTTTTCTTTATATTCCTTTTTTGGGGGGGTGGGAGGCTTTTCTCTTCTTTTGTTTTACTTTTGCTGCTATAAACTCACAAAAGAATTAAAAAAAATCTTTGTTCCTTTGCTTTTACCACTGATAGAAGGTGCCAGCATTTGTGCTTTTTAAAGTCTAAACTCTCCTTCAACTATAACTCCAGGGGAAAGTACAGTTTTCATATTTCAGATCCATAAAGATGGAAGAAGTCAAAAAGAGTAATGGAAGGTGATGTTTTGAACTGAAGAGAAATGACCCAATTCCTAGAGTTAAAAGAAGGCAGTGGTGACAATGAACTTGAACTATGCCCCCTCCTACCCACACACAAGGTCAGAAGAACCTCTAAAAAAAAGGGGGGGCTATGTAATGGCTTGAGGCCTGATCACCTGGAAGTCTTCTTATCCTGAGCCCAGAGCCATCCACTTCCTCATGGAACAGATAACCCTAAACAATGAGCATCTCAAAAGAGACAACCGTGGGCTGAAGACCAAAGGATTTACCCCAATCTTCTGGATTAGAAAAGCTCCTTGGTTGTTGTAAAGACTGGACACCCACCAAAACATAACCAAGTTTAAGTATTCTACAAACCCTAACGAACAGGAACTGAGATATTTATTTCACTTAGAAAAATACAGTGGTTTTTGCACACACAAGAGAAACACAGTGATACCGATTATACAATTTCTTCAGTTTTTATTACCAAGCCTCTCTTTCTCTTAGCTAAAACGGGGCCAGGGATGGATCCAAAAACAAACAGAAACCCATATTCAGAACAGCCACATCCCTCACACAAACCACTGCTTTGCTGTCAGGCCAAGCTTATCTTTCTGGATCTCTGTCCCTGAGGATAAATTTTCTCCCACGAGATCCAACAATGTCTCCTGCAAACAGGCCTCTGGTGTATCTGCCACATCATTTAGCCAAATGTGCAGATGATTCTGAATTCCAGAAGTGGGTGAATACTTGTGAGACTCAAGCTCTCACGTTGGGGCTCAAAAGAAATTTGATGTTGGAAAAGTGGGAACCCCTGACAGTAGTGAATAGGCATCTTCAGGAGCTGTCTGAATATTAATGTTCCATTAAATGCTGAAACAATCCCAACATCTCAGTGAACAAACACATTAAGGGTTTATTTCTTGCTGCTCCAGGATGAATGCATGTGTTCCCTCAAAATTGATAAGCTGAAATCCTAACCCCGAAGGTGACAGTGAGGTAGGATAGTTCCCCTGACTCCATTCACGGGCGGGAACTGGAGGGACTGACTTCAGTCAGCCTGCCCCAGGCCACTCCTCATGGGAGGGAGCGTGTAAGCAAGTGAGTGTGGGAACCAGAGTGAACAAATGATGGAGGCACCTGGTCACTCTTCTCTGGTGGCAGCAGGCTCTATGCAGGCCCAGTAGCAGTGGCCAAGCACGTTACTACCAATCCTCTTTCAGCTCTGCCATTTGAGGATTGCCAAGCACCAACCAGCTCAGTAGAGGGTCAGGGTGGCAGCCCCTGACCTCTCAGCACCTGGCTTCTTATCCAGCATCCAGGAAGAATCAGGTCATGTGAACTGTTGGAAAGGTGATGAATGTGGAAGACTATTGAGCTGAGCATTGGGTGGCTTTCAGCAGAAAGGGATGGGGAGGTGATCTTTCCCTGAAGCCCAGCCATCTCCAGTCAGACCCTGTACCATCTGAAGTTAGCTGTGTCTAACTGCAGTCTCTGACACTCAGTTGCTTCTCTGCTCACTGCTCAGCTTGTATCCTCGATGCTCAGCCACTTGTGTTGTTCTGCCAGCTAAAGTCTTTTATAGGCACAGGATAGGGGTGAGGTAGGCCAAAAAGGCACCATTTGGGTGGAAAAACATCGTCAGCTGTTTTCATTTAGGGTTGCAGTTCCAGGCTAAGGGTGGGGTTTAGCTGGGAACCCAGCCTTTTTGTATCAAAAGTACTAAAAGCTTGGGCCTTTGGGCAATGGTCACATATCCTACAGTCTAAGGCTGGCTGGGTAGCTACTGCCCTTGTTGAACAAACACGTGTTCTTCACAGTCCTCACCAGTTCCTACTGCTTTGCTATACTAAAGGTGTCAGCAACCACTTAATGCACTTGCTGAGCACTGTGGTCTGAATGTTTGTGTACCTTCGAAATTCATGTGCAGAAATCTCCACTCCTAAGGTGATGGTGATAGGAGGTTGGGACTTCAGGGAGGATTAAGTCATGGGGGTAGAGACCTCATAAATGGGATTAGTCCCTTATAAAAGAGGCTCAAGAGAAACTACACACTTCTGACAGATGAGAAAACAGAGAAAAGGTTATGTTGACTGAATACAGTGGCTCATGCCTATAATTGCATATCAGGAGGCTGAGGCAGGAGGACTGACTGAGGTCAGGAGTCCAAAACAAGCCTGGACAATATAGCAAGACCCCTTCTCTACAGAAAATTTTTTAAAATTATCCAGGCAAGGTCGTGCACACCTGTAGTCCTAGCTGCTGGGAGGCTTAGGTGGGAGGACTGCTTGAGCCTAGGAGTTCAAGGCTGCAGTGAGCCAGGACTACAGCACTGCACAACAGCCTGGGCAACAGAGTGACCAGTAAGCAAGCTCTTACCAGATACTTATTCTGTAGGCCTTAACCTTGGACTTCCAAGCATCCAGAACTGTGAGAAATGAATGTCTACTGTTTATAAACTACCCGGTCTATGACAATTTGTTCTAGCTGCCTGAATAGTCTAAGTCACAAGCTCATATAAGAATCAAATGAAGTCATCAGGAATCTCTGCTCCATGTAGTCATTCAGGGATGCAGTTTCCTGCCATCTTGTGGTAGCAGCATGTTGTAAGCCTTCATATCCTTGTACGTTAAGCCAGTGATAGGATGAGAGCATGAAGAACTACATGTGAGAAGGTTCCATGGCCCAAGACTCAAGGTCGTGTGCAACACTTACCTCCAAATTCCATTGACATGAATTCAAGCACATAAAACCCCATTATACTGTTCTGTTCTCACATTACTGTAAGGAAATACTATAAGGGTAGTTTGTAAAGGAAAGAGGTTTAATTGACTCACAGTTTCACATGGCTGGGGAGGCCTCAGGAAACTTACAATCATGGTGAAGGGCAAAGGGGAAGCAAGGCACCTTCTTCACAAGGTGTCAGGAAGAATGACCAAAGGAAAAACTTGCCAAACATAAAACCATCAGATCTCATGAGAACTCACTCACTATCACAAGGACAGCATGGGGGACACTGCCCCATGATTAAATCACCTCAACCTGGTCTCTCCCTTGACATATGGTGATTATGGGAATCACAATTCAAGATGAGATTTTGGGTGGAGTCACAGCAAAACCATATCACCCATCATCCCACCACCATCACTTATTGGCCACTGCAAAGAAATATGGGAAATGTGTGCCTAGAAATTAGTGGAAACTAGTCTGGTAAACAACTAACCCATTTCAAGTCTCAGCCACAGAGCATCACAGCTCTTTCTCCCTACTTATGTTTCTTCTCTCTCCTGGATTAAATGAGCTAATAACTGAGGAAATAACAAAACGAACTATTAAATTCTGACTACTTTCCAATTGCCTAAACAACTCACAGAATCTTAATTCTTTTGTGAAAGTTAAATCCTGAAAATATTTAGGGAGATCAATTTCTCATTCCAATAACTATTTCATAATAAATCGCTAATTTGTTCTGGTGGTTTTGATGACTAGGCAATGTAAAATACTGGAAATCTAATTTTTTGTTTCTCAGAAATGTACCAATACTGCCTCACTCCATATTTTTGCTAATCTGATGGGAGATTGGCATTTGAGCTCAAGAACTTCTCTAGATTGAGGCCAGTGCTCTGGGGCTTGGAGACTTGGCTTTGGGAAGCCAAACCGCAGATCCAAAGGTTTCTTGGTGAGTTATAGGAATGGAACTAAATGTGCATGCCCTTGGGGTAGGAGTGTCCTCATCAGGGAAGCTACAGAGTTACCTCCTCCTCATCTCAAAGACTGTGAAGTGAGTCTTTGAGGCTAGACAGGTGATCTGCTTGTCCTCCCTTTGGGAGTTCCGGAGACACACAGGGCACACTTCCTGCCAGACTCTGTTTAATACTTCATGCTGCACTGCCCTTTTACTAACTGCATGCATCCCCAAGCTTACACCAGGAAACTCATTTAGGGAGGGTCTCAGATAAGACTTCTCTTAATATTCTATGAATTTCATCTATCTCTGTCAGCCTCTGGTTTCTAATAAATGTCTTCTACTCTAAACACATTTGAAATTATTCCATTTATCTCACTATCAATTTTTGTCAAAGATCCTGTTCAGTTAGAGACTGCCAAATACAAGGTAAGAATAATTCAAACATTTCAGAGACCTATAAATGTGCTGAAGGATTAAGAAAAACTGACACAAATTTCAAAGGAGAAAGAGTCAAAAAGAATTTTTCACATCGTGGCTCCTTAAATTTCTGCATATCATCAACGTAGCTGTGTTTTTTTTTTTTTTGCAACACAGATTCCTGAGCCCCACTATTATGGTCTGAATGTTTGCATCCCCCAAAAATTCATATGTTGACAGTTGATCACCAATGCAATGATATTAGGAGGTGAGGACTTTCGGAGGTGATCAGGTCATGAGGTCAAAACCCTTGTAAATGAGATTGATGCCCTTATCAAAGAGATCTGAGGGAGGCTGTTTGCCCCTTCCATCATATGAAGCTACAACTAGAAGGCGCTGTCTCTGAATCAGGAAGCAGGCCCTCACCAGACAGCAGATCTGCCAGTGCCTTGCTCTTAAAGTTTCCAGTCTTCAGAACTGTGAGCAGTAAGTTTCTGCTGTATATAAGCCACCCATGTTTGTTATCACAGCCCAAAAGGACCAAGACACCCACTATATACCTGTAAATTCACATTCTCTTAAGGATAAAGCTAGGATTCAGAATTTTTAAACAAATTCCCCAGGTGATTCTAACTCATATTAAAGCTGAGAATCATGAAAGAAAAGGCTAATTATGCATCAAAAGAAGGTTGTGAGGGTCGCTTGATGAAATATCCGTATCTTGAGAGAGAACATCTGGCACACGTTTACGGAGGTTTGCTGTCTGTATGTTATCAGTATGATATGAGCAGCATATGGATCACTATGAAGAGAAAGAGGGAGGTGCCCCTTCCTCCTGCATCAACCTGTCATCTCAGGGAAAGCCTGATGTCCTAATAGATAACCAATAACAGTGAGCTGGGTGATTCACCTAAGCATATCCTGAAGGACACCATGCCCTATCTCTACTTCATACATGGAAGATTAGAGAGAAAGAGAACAGGCTATGAGGGGACAAACTGCCTCTATCTTAACACTTCCCTGAGAGTGGAGGGAAGAGGAACATTGAACTTGTCCTTCCTCCTTCAGAGGCCTAACCCAAGAGACTCTCTCATAAAGTTTGAGGGTATTTCAGTTATTTGTTGCTATGTAACAAACCACCCCCAAAAAAAGTGGCTCAAAATAATGATGTTGTCTCCATGATTCTACCGATTGACTGGGTTCCATCGGATGACCTTATTTGATATCTTTCATGTATTATCAGTCAGGTGGCAGCTGGATTTGGAGATCACTGAAGGTTTATGGGCCAGGCATGCAAAATGGCTCACTCATATGACTAGGAATTAATGCTGAATGTCAGCCTGGAGCTCAGCTGGGTTGTCAAGCACAGCACATGTATGTAGCCTCTCCATTTGGCTTAGGCTTCCTGCAGCATTGGTTGGGGCATGGCAAGTCTGAGAAGGACTGATCCAAGAGCAAGCCCTCTCATGAACTAGTCTCATAAGTCCAAGAACGTCCCTTCTGATTTACTCTATTGGTTAAGCATGTCACTTGGGCCAACCAAAACCCAAGAAAAGAAGAAATAGGCTCCTGTTCTTAATAGGGGGTGTGGTAAAGTCATATTGGAAAAGAACATTAAGCGTGAGAGACTTTGGCCACCATCTTTTGAAAATATAATTTTCTATAGAATGTGGATCTGCAATATTGTACAGAGATTGTTTTTGCTTTTCCACCAAGGGAACTTGGAAGAAAATGCAAAAGGTACCCAAGATTCTGAGGATGAGCTAATACAGGTCCAAAAGGTGGTAGAGAAAGTAGAACTGGGGAATTCTTAGGGGCCAGCCAAAAATTCCACCCAACATCAGCTCCTTGTGGTTCATTGTGCCTTGGAATTATAGCAGAGGGAACAAAGGCTGTGACCATGCATTGCCTGTAAGAATTCCCCCGGGGTGGGAGTTAAGGGCTGCAGAAGGCCACCCTGTAGACCTCTTACATGAAATGAATGGACACCGCAACCATATACACACATACCCTGTTCTGACAGCAAAGACCAACACAAAAGGCCCTCCACCTGTCGTTTTCACTCAGGCTTGGGTTGCACTGAGTGAAAAGGGATTGCTCAGAGCATGAATAGGCATTAGAGCAAGAAGAAGAGGGAGTGATTGAGAGAAAAATCTCAAACCTTCCCTTCTTCTCTGCCATGTTCCCTGAAGCTGAGCTGAAGACGGTTATGGGGGCTAGGGATTCTTGAATGTGACTGAATATTTACTCTGCATGAGACTTGAGAGTATAATTACCAGATTAGAATGCAAATCACTAGTTAGGGCTGAATTTATCGCAGAGGCTGAGATTTCTTAACGGTGTTTTATACTTTCACCTCTTTCCATACCTCTGACCCATGCAAAAGTCCCTGAAAAATGTTGGGAACTTGAAAAATTATGACAGGAGCTTGAAAATAATCTATTCCATTTGGACATTACTAACATGCTCAGATTGCTCCTTTGAACTTTCTGTATATAAATATTTTTTTGAAATAAAACATTTGACTCACTTTCCACTGGGAAAATTCTGAGAGTTAAACCTTATGGTAGCACCAGAGGTGTTTCTTTGGCAAAAAGTAGGTTAAGTATGGAGTGTTCTGGTTCAATAGAAACACCTACTTTTTCCTGGGAATAGAGCTGTGTGATCATTTATAAATGTCTGTCCTTGTCACTAATCTGTAAGATCTCTGAGGACAGAGACCAAGTCTGCTTTGCCCATTATTGATTGTATCTCTAGCACTTAACTTGGTGCCTCTCACCAAGTTAAGGAAGGAATTCAGGGAAGGTTTATCAAATAAATAATTGAATTAGGTTGATGAATCAAAGAAGCCCAGAACTCTAGCAGTAGAAGAGACTTTTGAGAGCATTTAGTTCATTCTATATTGTGATTCTGAGATCCACAGACATTAAAGAACCTATTCATCGTGAAGAAGTATGTCAGTGGTGAAGCAAGAAGTAAAACTCAGGTCTCTTGTCTCTGAATTCATGGATTTCCTGAACATGCTACATTTCCTTCTCTACACCATAGTAAAACAGGAGAGCTGAGTACAACCAGACAGATTGAATCTGGCTTTGTCTCCAGGGCAGTATAAACATTTCCTTGTTTTACCCCTTTTTCCTTAAAGTGATATCATTTAAATAAATTAAAAGAGGACGCTCATAAGTAGAATAGAATCTTCACAAAAACTAAACCCATCTAGAAGGAAATAATGAGGGTGCAAAGGGGGCTCCTGTCTGACCTGATTCAGGAATAAGTATAGGGTACACCAAAGAACCAAAACATATCACCTCAGTGAACAAACCCTTATTCATTTATTCATTTAACAATATTTACTGAGCAGCTACATTGTGACAGACACTGTTTTAAGAAATGGGAAGAAGTAATAAATAAGACAAAGTCCTTTCCCATAAGTAGACTATATTCTAGTTCGGGAGGCAGAAACAAACAACTACATGAACAGGAGCATTTCCGAAAGTGATGAGTAAATTGGAAGTGAATAAATGTTATGCTGGGATATAGGATAACTGCTGGGAGAGAGTCTCCTGTGGAATAATTAAGAAAGCTTCTCAAAGGTGCTAACAATTCATTTGGAATCTACAAAGAAAAGGAGCTTGCCATAATAAGCACTAAGGAAATATCATTCCTGGCCAAGGGATCAACAAATACTAAGGTTCAGGGGCAATAAGAATTTGAAGGAAGTAGAGAAGAAAATCAAGGCAGAGGAAAGAGCTTGAGGAAAAGCAAAATAATAAAATAATAAAATTTTACTTAATTTTTTATAAATAACAAAAACTTAAAAGTATGAAACTATATGGCATGTTTGGAAACAAGTAATTCGAATATATGCCCAGGAATAAGGTTTGTAAGCAATCTCAAGAGACTATAAAGAACATTTGAAAGTCTAGACTTTATTCTTCAGACAATGGGAAATCAAGAGAAATGTTGAAATGGATGAATGCAGGAAATGGATTGAAGCGTAAAGAGGCAGGGATCTCAGATAAAAAATATTGCCATGGCCCATTTAATTTTGGAGGCAGGATCTGCAGAGTGTTATTGGTCATGGAAAGGAATAGAGAGAATTAAGAGACAGTCAGGTGGAAGCATAATGTGTGAAGTGACCAATTAGATATAGGATGAGAGAGGGAAGGAGTCAGAAAACTTTATGGTTTCCAAATTGGACAATGGGGAAATGGAAGTACCTATAGCCAACATCTGGGGGAGCAATTGTGTGGGATGAGTTCAGGTGAGACCATACCTGGAGGGTTAGACATCTGTGGAATATTAGAGAGGGATGTCCAGCCAACTATTCAGCGTTGAAGTCTAGTCCTGAGAAGAAAGAGGTAAAGATGTAGATTTGGAAGTCCTCAGTGTAGGAGTTGAATCCATAGGTGTGAATGATGTTAACTCAGAAGATGAAAGGAGCTTGAGGAAACAGACAGTTGTGAAGAGGCTATGAAAGATATGTAGAAGAGGACTTTACGGGATGATTTCATTTAAATGGTGAGAGGACAAAAACGAACCATCAAAGGACAATAATGAGGGGTGCGGAGTGGTAGGGGGGAATTAGAAGAGAATATTATGTCAGAAGTTATTGAATGAGAGAGGAAGCAAGAAATCAAGAATGTCAAAAATACTGTCAAGAGCAGAGTAGACTGGAGTTGGCATTGTGTAATTGTTATTTCTATGGACCAAGTAAATCCTATTCAGGAAGATAGTTAGGGTGGCATTGCTATTCTGAAAATAAGTATAAATTGTGCTGGTCAAAGTACACAGTTTTCTGCTCCAACAAAATCTTTGCCAGCTGTCAAATACCAGTCACTTTAAAGCATAATAAAGACCTATTTCACAGTAAGAAGTATTCCTTTTGCTCCCATACTTCATGTAAATTATGGATAAAGAATGTAGCAATTTAATAAATCACTGTACTTTTGAACTAAGCCATAAGAAGAATCTACCAGAAGTGTGATTTAGAAGAAAAACTATAAAAAATCTTCTGCTTATTGTTGAACTGAATCAAGGCTTTTATAGAAATAAATGTGATAGTGGTTTATCAAAAAGAGTGTATTTGGAACAGAAGAGAAATAAAACAGAATAAAGTAGTATTATTTAGCTTCTAAACATTGTCACTTGAATAAATCGTTGTTTATGGATTTCTAATTTTAAGTTGCAGTTTGAGTTTAATCAAAACTAATACCTATCACAAGAGTGATTTCATTTTTGTCTCTTCTGTATAATTACCAAATTGATAAATATCTTGCATAGGGCATTATCATGAAGGTCATACCATCCGCTTTCAAAATACCTTGTTTTCCTTGGAATCTCTCTATATCAACCACCTCAGAGAATCTCTGTTAATGTCATTACAGAGAAATAGAAAATAAAATATGCCATGTTATTAATATGCCATTAATTTGCAAAAAAGAAAAGTTTAATAGAAATTTAAATAAAAGGAGTAGGTGGGGATGGGAAGAAAAAACATATCAAAATTCGAAAATCAAGTAAGACAACTTGTTCAAATTCCAGCAGTCCACAACATACCACATTATACCTGTCTTATAAATTTTCCTCTAAGCGTGGAGTAGAAAATTAAATTACCACATTTCTGTGATTTAAGGTCTTTGGATTTGATTTGAATAGCTGTGTTTCTGAAGTTGCTTCATTACATTTTTTCCTATGGAGGTAAAGCTTTTATTTTCAGAATTATTCACACCGTATTTTTAGTGCCCTAAGATCTTAAAACACAAACAGTGGTTGCTGACTTTACTAAAATATAAGAAAAGTTAGGTAATTTTTATGATACTGTTGATCACCTACCCAACATTTCTTCCCTTTTTCCTTTCAGAGTGTTGATTTTAGTTAGGCATTCACTCTCCCCTCTTCACTAGGGAAATCCTGATTAGCCCGATCCAATTTTGGGCATGTCATTGCCCAGGAAATCAATACCAGGATGAACGTACGACCTAAGTTGACCCAATCAGATTGGAAAGAAGAGCTTATATTTTCTTCCTTTTCTTTCTCTCATCCCTCCCTCCCTCCCTTCTTTCCTTTCTTCCTTCCTTTTCTATCTTTCTTTCCTGCTGGACATGAACAAGGAAGCATGAAGTCCCAGCTGCCACAGAGAGCCATCTTGCTCCCATGAGGAGAACCCATTTTAGAATTAAGAATGGCAGAAAAGAGAGAAACAATCTAGATTCTTGAGGACTCCTTTGAGTTACTGCTCATTCTACCTGAAACCCACTTTACCCTTTGTACTACCAGAAATAAAAGGAAATAAGTATCATTATTGTTTATTTTCATTTGAGTTGAGGTTTTCCACTATTGACAGCCTAAAGAATCTCAAGTGATAGAATATATATATAATTTACCTGAACTCTGAAAAATAACATTATATATTCACTTTATTCTTTCCTCGCAATTTCTAGTGGCATACTTCTAATATATTTGTGAACATAAAGGCACACTAATGTCAAATTATGTACCAAATATAACCTAGCCAAGTTAGGACTAAAACTTCCAAAGCCCAACATACCGACCACATGACAGTCCTTGAAGATATTCCATTCCCTTTGGTACTGACTGTACATTTTTAATCACAAAATCAAAGAAATTCAACATTCATAGCACCCCAAATTCCTCCATTTTGCCACATTTCTGTGGTATCACCCTAATCACAATCACTACAATTATTCTCTCACCTGAATGTTCTTCCAGCTGGTTTCCCTGCTGTTGCTTCTAAAATATATGCTTTCCACAGAAGCTAGAATAGCCTTCTGAAAACATAAACCAGATTATACTGAGATAAAAGATAAGAGACTACAGCATTTATTTTCTAATCTCGAGGGGATGTAATGAAAAAGCAGCAGAAACCAGCAGATGGCCAAGAAAGTGATCCCTAACTGCCCTCATTGCTCATTAGCATAACACATTCCCACCAGTGCCATTACAGCTTGCAAATGCCAAGCCATTATCTGGAAGTTACCAACCCTCCCCATGGCATTGACCCAAAAGTTACTGTTTCTTTTCTAGAAAGTTCTAAATAACCCACCCCTCAATTTGCATTAACCTGCCCCTTAATTTGCATGTGATTGAAAGTAGGTGTGACTGTAAAGAGAGTAGTCAAGAGTCCATACATTGCCAACCCTGGGCACACTGCCTATGAGTTAGCCCTGCTCCATAAGGAGCAGCACTGGTCACTAAAAGATGGCCGTCTAACACCACTGGCTCATCCTTAAATTATTTCCTGGGTAAAAGCAAAAACCCTCCAAGGCTAAATCCCAGTTTTGGGGCTTGTCTGTCCTGCATCAATATTGCTTGTTTAACATTCTCCAATGTCTTCCAACGTGCTCAGAAGAAAACCTTAACTGCTTACTGTGGTTAACAAAGCCCTACAAGATCTCTCCTGTCAAACACCTTGGACCCATGTTCATCCACTCTCTCCTTTATGCACTATACTCCAACTAAACTGATCTGCCTTTCCATTCCTGGAACACACCACCCTTATTCCCAAATTAAGGGTCTTTGTCCTAGCTATTCAACCCACCTTGAAGATTCATCCTTCTAATATTTTTATGGCTAATGTCTTCTTTTCATTCAGATCTTTTTTTAAAAGGAAACATCCTCACAGGGACCTCCCTCAATCACCCATAGCTTCTCAGTCAACTGTGTAGCACTTCTGTGCAACATTTCTTAACATCTGACAAGTTTCTTGTTTGTTTACTGTCTCAGCTGTCCACGTGAATAAATAAATGAAAGCATATCTGCTTCCACAGAAATCTTGGACATTTGATATATGCACAGCTTTGCATTCGTTCAGTTGTACTATAAGGAGTTTTGAAATCTCAATTGTCACCTGGACTAGGTCTAATGCACATAAATGCAACAAAATCAGATATTATTGGGAAATTATGTAAGCCTAAATGATCATGAAAAATGTGTCTGGCTCTATGCTTAGCAAAAGAAAAAACTATAAACTAGTTTATTTTTATCCCTTGAAGTCACTAGCTTTAAGTTAAAAAGACTAATGAAATAAAACAACTTCAAACACTAACCTACATGCAAACAGTGTTTACCTACTGGAATTATTGTTGACCAACAGTATTTGAAAGTCACTAACAAAAATGATGTGACTTTCAAATGAGCAGAAAATACAGCAACCATGAAGAGGAAGATCTGAGAAAACATGTGGATATGAGTCACAGAACATTGCACTGGTCTCACTGTGTTCTTGAAGGCCAATCGGAACAGGTCCTTACAATGAAAGAGCATTTAGTAAGTTATGGATCCTGAGCCATATCCTTATAGGCCATTAATTTATTATTTTTAAAAACAGCACAGTTATGCAACTAAGTATAGTGTCTGCCTGCACAGACTCTAAAAAATGTTTAAGTCTTTGATAGCTTTCAAGGTTATCTCCAGCACTTTCTTTCTCTGCTTAGGTACTCACTTTGGAAGGGAAGGAGACTAAAGGATAACCTTTCACAAGTAAATATCCTTTTTATGGTGGTGGAAAAGGCATGAAACTTAGAGACCCATAAATTTATTTTTCACCAGCACCCAAGTCAAGGAAAGCATAAGAATAGTTTCTGAGCAGATGTTCTCTCCAGTGGAACTTGCCGGAACAAAGTTTCTCAGTTTAGAAAAAAATAAAACATACATTTTAATGTATTTCTCTTAATGTCCTGTTTTCAGTGCTGTCCAAACAAAAACCTGGCTACAGGTTCAGACTTATTGAAACAAGTCAATGAAATCTGCTTGGAATTCATAGTTTTAGCATAAAGTGCCCAATTTTAGAAAAGTGGTTCCGCACAGTAGGTTAATACATTAAGTCAGTTGTTCTCTGCAATAGGATTATTCTAGATACCTAAAAACAGGAGCTTGGCTGCCTAGAATTCCTTATGCCAAGGATACAAAATGCTGAATATAAAATCCAATTTCCAAATGCTTACTTGAATATCTAGTTTGACCAGGTATGTAAAAGACATGTACTTGCTGAAAACATTGTCTTTTACTTTCACCACTCACTTCATGCTGCTTAAATATCCATCTTTAATGAACTCACCTGGAGACTAATTCACTTTGAAAGCAAATATTTACCAAAAAATTTTCAGGTCAATAGACGGGTATTATAGATAACGTGCATGTGTTTTCAAGGCACATTTGGAACCTAATATACCTTTAAAATACTTCTCTTTTTCTATTAAAATATTATGACAAAATGTTCTACTGTTGGAAAATACTTAAGTCCCTCCATTCCTCTATTTGTCTATTCTATTTTTCACTAATTTCAATGAATACAATAAGATTATTATTTTGAGTTTGTTTTGAACAAACTAGTATAGAGCGAAAAATGAACAAATGAAAACTATGTGGTTTGCTGCCTGAGGCAATTGCTTGTAACTGTGATAGTGTCTAAATGCATAAAAATTTGCTATAAATAAGAAAAAAATAAATCTGACTCTAAGTAGTTTTAAAAATCCATTTGAATTCATCCAGGAGAATAGGAAATATATTTTCTTTTCCAAATCCATCTCAATTGAATTAAAAACTCTTTGAGGGCAGGAAGTAGCTCAGACTAGTGGGCAGAACATTGGAAATTTGAAATCAGATAAATCAGGATAGTAGCCCAAGTATTCAAACCTAGAGAGAATAAGAAACCTGGCAGAGATCACACGGTGGTTTCTTCTTCGCTCTAGGTTTGAATTTCCCTACTGTAAGATAAGGGTAATAATATCTACTTCACAGGATTGTGGTGTGCGTTAAAGATCTTAGCATCTGACTCATGATATACTCCAAGTCAGTATTAGCTCTCTGATATTCCCCGAAACACCCAACTCAGGTATTTATTTATATAGTGGACACTCAATAACTGTCTCCTGAATGAAATAAAATTAAATGCTATTTCCACTCTATAAAATATCTGCATTTATGTAAGAAATAATTATAATTAGTGGGACTTTTGCCAACTCTCAATTCTTTCAAACTTGAGATTGCTTCTACTTTCTCATGTATATGTATCCTATCTTACTGTTCACCCTAAACCAAAATTTAAAATTTGTGCATGGTTAGAATCTATTTAAATGTATGAAAAGTCACACTTTATGCAACTGAGTTTTGTCAGGAAAATAAAGTGAGCATTATGAGAAAAATGAAAAAATATACAAATTCAGGCTATACAAATAGAGGATATAGCAATGAAGGTTTAGAAGATGATGGCTGAGGTATCTCTTAACTACAGAGGGAAAAGTCATTTATCCCTGGAAAGTTCAAGAAAGCCTGTCGACCAAAGGCAATATGGTACAAAGACTTAAGTGTCAGAAAGACCAAAGTTCAAATCTTAGCTCCTTTACTTAACCATTGGGAACTTTGATAAATTACATAACTCTCTGATCCTCCATTTCTTCAAGAGAAAAATGAAAAACACCTACCTTGTAAGACTACTGTAAACACTTACAATAATATTTGTGAGAATTCTATTTTATAGTAAGTGCACAAGTATTAGCTTTTATCAATATCCACTTAAGTGGCATGAATAGAGTAATGCTTTTGCTGATCACTTTTTATCAGGCAGTATATTAAATTCATGTTTTCTCAACATTATATTAAATTGTTTTCATACCCAACTATTTTTCTATTGCATAAACTTCCTAAAACAAACATCAGCTGAAATTTCCTAATTTAAATGATCAGTTTCTTGATCCTGCTTAGGTAAAGAGATCTGTATAAAGATACAGAAGAGTGATTAAACAGTCAAGAGTTAGCAGCAAACCCTAAGAAAAGGAAAGGTCAAAAACTGAATCATATACAAATTGCCTGATCAGCTCCTAAATAATAGGAAATTTACTCTTTATCCAAAAGGGCAGAAGTCCTCTTGTACCTTAATTATGCCAATGGTGACTTCAGAAAGGAATTAGCTTTCCCTACTATGAAGATCTAATCCACCAGTTTCTAACTTTAATACTCTGACTTCATGTCAAAGGAGAAAAATCTCAACTCAATTACCCTACCAGAAAACACAAATTGGCTGACATTGGCAGACTGCAACAACACCATGAAAATCCTACTACAGAGAAAAGACAAAACAAAAAAACCTCTGGAAGTCAGAATACTTGAGATGCATCACTTCATAACTTGGATGGTTATTCTTGTGTTTGGACAAAGCATACTAGAGTTTTTTTTTTTTTTAATGTTTGTACTTCAACTCATCCATACTTATGATATAATACCCAAAAAGCAGCCAGCAACCCAACCCTTTAAGGCTGCCAACCAGGAAAAATAACTTAGCACAACAATTATCTTTTTTAACCATAAATAATGTTATCTTAGGGCAAGCTTCCTAGATATACTTGGATTGAAACAGCTCTTTACCCTAGGGCTATTAACTGTATAATGTGTATATTGAGAGGAAAAAGGCAAAAAGAAAAATGCAGATGAATTAAATTAATGCTTAAAATACCTCAAATTTAGAATAAATGGGGACATGGATTTTTTGAATCATAGTTCTGTGAATTAACACAAGCCATTTCTTGCTATGTGTGCAAAAATCCTAGAAGTTGTGGGATGCTTAAAAGTATGTTTATGACTCCAAAACTCAAATATAGGTTGCATGCCAAATATAGGTTGTAGGGACAGATCTCAACTAATCTCTGTGTGGTAGTTGGCTCTCACCAAAATAATAGGACCTAAAAAAAAAGAACATTAAAGGAATGCTATCCAAAACCCAAACAACTTTGTAACTGGAGTGCTAATAAAAGAATAACTGGAACCTCTAGAGTTCCAGTAGCTCAGTTTGGCTAAAGACTACTTCAAAGGATATTAAAAATGCCCAAAACCAATAGAGTGGGAAAGTTGGCTTGTGGGCCCTAAGAAAATGCAGAGAATAGAGCTCTGATTCAGTGCGGCTCCTGATGAGGTGGTCGGAGGAATAAGTACAACCCGCTTCAAGTTAAGCTGAAGCCTAGGTGCTTATTTTAAATTGCCCTACAATAGAGCTGAAAGGACTACTGCTGGTGCAATTGCCATGTTGAAGATCTTTGTTCTGCCTGAAGGAGTTTGTAATCTGGTCCTGCTCTTCTGACTCCTTTTGCCTAAAAACAAATGACGTGTAAACCAATATGACTTCTATGGTATACTGCCATGATTTTAATGTCATATTTACCAATCCATAGGAGCTATTTGCCGAAAATTCAATTAGATTTTAAGAAAGCATATTATATTGCTGACTTGTCCCAAGCTCATGACTGACAAAAACCTCTTGTCCATTTCATGTAAATTAATGTTAAGGCACATCATGTCTGCTGCATATTTGCGCAGTTGATCTTTAGACTGATTGAAGCACTATACATTAATTGCTGTTACATTTCACCTTGTTAAACCTGGTCACTTATTTCACCTGAGTCTGATCTCGATTCTGCCATCTAATATATTAGCTAAAGTTCCAAAGTCTATGTTAACTCTTTGTTTTCTAAGCCTACCAGCAGTGTTGAGTGGGTATAATCTCAAACATTTGCTGCATGTAACCAGCTATGTCCTGACAGTCAAAAATATTGATTTACAAACTGTCATTCAAAAATTTACAAATTCTCCTGCATATATTATCCTGACATTTGTATTTTTGTCCACAAAGATATTCTCTCTATAACATAACAGACTAATGTATCTGTCTAATAAACTAGTTTCTGCTATACATTTTCCTAATCAGTCAGCCTAGAAGCTTTATTCAATAAAGAAATATGGGAAATTTGAAAAGTCTTGTTCTATGTGATATAATAATAACCCATGCAAGTGCTTCAGCTTTCTCAGAGTTCAAAAGATATCTTTTAATTAATCAGAGCATTTTGTTCCAAACGGATAATTAAGTTCATCAATCTGAAATGTTCAAAATATTTTTATTAATTCAGAATTTTGATAACTATTTAGCCAGCATTTGCCCTTTTCTCATTGTTCAGCACCTCTATCTTTGACCCAGGAATTTTAAAAGTGCCAAAAGAAGTGAAGAAGCTCATTGCCACGTTTTCCGTTCATGAGGAAAGGCAGAAACCAAAGAGAACTATTTGAGTATGGAATTATTTTCCATATTCATATACCCTGGATAATTAAAAAGAGTTGGACGTGAAGATCTGGGGTATATTTCTAACAAAAGAGAAATAGGTAATGAGACATCTCATGCTTAGCCCATAGGATAACATTATTTTTTCACAATCCACTAAATAAGTATCTCAATAACAGATAAGGTAAGTCCTCTCACCTAGTTATTCATCTTCAGTATTGCCTGGACTATCTCTGGTCCTTTGCCTTTCACATAAACTTTAGAATTATCCTAATAGTATAGTTACACACATATATGTGCAAGCACATAAAAAGTGCTAGGATTTTGATTGGGATGGCACTGAACCTAAATCAATTTGGAGAGGATTGAGATATTGAAGAGATTATAGTTTTCTATTTATTAGATTCTTTTTACATTTTTCTCAATAATGTGTTGTAGTTTTCTGTATGGAGGTTTTATCCAACTTTCAATAGACTTATTCCTGATATTCAATATTTTATATTATTGAAAATGGTATTATCTTTAATTTTAATCTTTTTTTCTATAGTGTAAAATAAAATCGATTAAACTGAAATACAATGACTTTCCTAAACTCACAAACCAGTTCTCACAATATATCAATTGATTCTTGGACTTTTCTACCTAAAACTTAATATCATCTATGAATAATCACAATTTTGTTCATCTTTATAGCTTTTGCTTCTTTTCATTGCCTTCTGGAAATGATAAAAACTTCCACTAACACGTTGAACAGTAAATTGGGCAAACTTTACTTGTTCCTAATCTCAAAGGGAAAGTTCTTACTATTTTACTTTACATAAAAAGCTAGCTGCAGGATTTAGGTTAACTACTCTTTATCAGACTGTGAATTTTTTTCAATGTAAACTTCTATCTATCCTAAGAATTTTCAATCAAAAATTTTCTCATAAATAGCTTTTATTATTTTGAGATACATTCCACCAATACCTAGTTTATTGAGAGTTTTTAGCATAAAGGCTGTTGAATTTTGTCAAAGGCTTTCTCTGCATCTATTGAGATAATCATGAGGTTTTTGTCTTTGGTTCTGATCACATGGTGGATTATGTTTATAGACTTGTGTATGTTGAACCAGCCTTGCATCCCCGGGATGAAGCCTACTTGATTGTAGTGGATAAGCTTTTTGATGTGCTGTTGCAATCGGTTTGCCAGTATTTTATAAAAGATTTTCACATCTATGTTCATCATGGATATTGGCCTGAAGTTTTCTTTTTTTATTGAGTCTCTGCCAGGCTTTGGTATCAGGATGTTGTTGGTCTCATAAAATAATTTGGGAAGGATTCCCTCTTCTTGGATTGTTTGGAATAGTTTCAGAAGGAATTGAACCAGCTCCTCTTTGTATGTCTGGTAGAATTCGGCTGTGAACCCATCTGGACCTGGGCTTTTTTTGGTTGGTAGACTGTTAATTTCTGCCTCAACTTCAGCCCTTGTTATTGGTCTATTCAGGATTTCAACTTCTTCCTGGTTTACACTTGGAAGGGTGCAAGTGTCCAGGAATTTATCCATTTCTTCCAGGTTTACTGTTTCATGTGCATAAAAGTTGTTTGTAGTAATCTCTGATGGTAGTTTGTATTTCTGTGGAATCAGGGGTGTTAATCCCTTTATTGTTTTTTATTGCATCTATTTGATTCTTCTCTCTTTTCTTTTTTATTAATCTGGCTAGCAGTCTGTCTATTTTGTTGATATTTTTTGAAAAACAGCTCCTGGATTTATTGATTTTTGAAGGGTTTTTTGTGTCTCTAGCTCATTCAGTTCTGCTCTGATCTTACAACAAACTCATATCCAATATCATACTGAATGGGCAAAACTGGAAGCATTCCCTTTGAAATCTGGCACTAGATAAGGATGCCCTCTCTCACCACTTCTATTCAATGTAGTATTGGAAGTTCTAGCCAGAGCAATCAGGCAAGAAAAAGAAATAAAGAGTATTCAGTTAGGAAAGGAGGAGGTCAAATTGTCTCTATTTGCAGACGACAAGATTGTATATTTAGAAGACCCCACCGTCTCAGCCCAAAATCTCTTGAAACTGATAAGCAACTTTAGCAAAGTCTCAGGATACAAAATCAATGTGCAAAAATCACAAGCATTTCTATATACCAATAACAGACTAAAAGAGAGCCAAATCAAGAGCAAACTCCCATTCACAATTGCTACAAAGAGTATAAAATACCTAGGAATACAACTAACAAAGGATGTTCTCCAAGGAAAACTACAAACCACTGCTCAAGGAAACAAGAGAGGATACAAACAGATGGAAAAACACTTCACACTCATGGTTAGGAAGAATCAATATCGTGAAAATGGCCATACTGCCCAAAGTAATTTATAGATTCAATGCCACCCCATCAAGCTACCACTGACCTTCTACAAAGAACTGGAAAAAAACACCTTAAACTTCATATGGAACCAAAAAAGAGCCCACATAGCTAAGACAATCCTAAATAAAAAGAACAAAGCTGGAGGCATCACGCTATCTGACTTCAAACTACCCTTTAGGCTACAGTAATCAAAACAGCATAGTACTGGTACCAAAACAGAAATATATACCAATAAAACAGAGCAGAGGCCTCAGAAGTAACACCACACACCTAAAACCATCTGATCTTTGACGAACCTGACAAAAATAAGCAATGAGGAAAGGATTCCCTGTTTAATTAATGGTGTTGGGAAAACTAGCTAGCCATGTGCAGAAAGCTGAAACTGGACCCCTTTCTTATAACTTATACAAAAATTAACTCCCTATTACTGTTTTTTGAAAGAATTTGTAAATAACTGCCACTAAGTCTTTTTCAAAAATGGGACAGAACTCAATAGTGAAGCTATGTGAGCCTGAAGTGATCTTTGAACAAAGTATTTAAATATGAACCAATTGTTTAACACTTAAGGAACCACTTATATATTCCATTTTTTAGGGCCAGTTTGGTAAATTATTTTTTTCTAGAAATAAGTCCATTTCTTCTAAATTTCCAAGTTTACTGATCTTGGGTTGTTCAAAATAGCTTACCTTTCTAATGTCTATTGGTTCTATGGTTATTTACGACAATATTTGTGCCTTCTCTATTTTCCTCATCATTCTTCCTAGGAGCCTACCAACTTTATTAATCCTTCAGAATAACTAATTATCGGCTTTGTTTGTCTTTTATTCTGTCTTTGATGTCTAATTAATTTATGTTGTCTTTCTGATTTTTGACGTTTCTAGCATCTTTGTTTTTTACTTTCTGTTCTTTTTCTAACTTCTTGAGATGGACACTTAAATTTCTAATCGTACCTTTGCCTTTTCTGAAATATTTAGTTAAGGCTGTAAATGTTCCTCTAAGGGCTACTTCATGTATAACTATTTATGCAATATTTCACTATAATTTTATCATCATATCATTAATTTTTAAATATATGGGATTTGAACTTAACTGCATTGTGATCAGAGCATCTGTATTTTTCAATTTTATGATTATGCTAATGACTAAGAATGCTAGGTTTTGCTGACTTTGTCTTAACATTAACAACGACAATAACACATACATGTATCTAAATATATATAGTCTCTTTTCTTGAGGAAGTTCATCCTGAATCTATTCTATTTCATTTCATGGTTCTAATGAAGTTCTTTTACTCATGTTTCCGTTCCACTTTCAAAACTCCTCATTCCTCTATTCCAATACTCTCTGATGGAACTTTATGTGATGACAGAAATGTTCTGTATCTCAACTGTCCAAGACAGTAGCCAGTAGCCACATGTGGCTATTGAGTGCTTGAAATGTGACTAGTTTAACTGAGAAACAGTTTTTATATTTTATGTATGTTTAATTAACTGTATTTATATCTAAGTAACCAAAGTGAGTAGAACTACCATATTGAACAGCACAAGTAAAATCAACCCATTCTCTCTCTGTCAGTTAGAATGCGGTCAGGAAGAAGCTATTTGAACAGAGAGAAAGTACCATAAATAATTGTTAACTAAGTATATGTTTTGTTAACTAGAGAAAAAGGGAGACTCTAAGGCATCACAAAAGTGGCAACTGTGGGAAGCAAGTGCCTTCCCTAGAGCTGAGGGGAGAAAATAAGGAGTCCAGAATATTAAACTTAGAAGGTTGGGGAAGAGGCCCATGAAGCTGGAGCAGATCTCGGAAAGGGAAAGGAGGGTGGGTGGGAGAGGGTCATGCTGATAGGTGTAAACTGTACACTCGAACCTGTATTCAGCTGTTACATCCCGAAAGAATTGCTGCTGTCAAGCTGAAGAAATGTTGCTGATGCCCCACTGATAGACTTTTGCTCTCACAGGAACCAACTGGAAGGAGCAAGTTTGTCACCTGCCTCCTGCCATGCCATCTCCCTCTTTCTCCCTCTGCTGGCAGAGTCTAACAGGAAGCATTTCACAAAGCAAAAAGGTGGCTTTCAGAGTCCAGGCCCAAGCACCATGAAGCCAATCATGGAAGGCTGCCTTCAAAGTTAAAAACAAAAAACCGACTGATATGTTTTGGCTGTGCCCCCACCCAAATCTCACCTTGAACTGTAGTTCCCATAATTCCCACGTGTCATGGGAGGAAACCAGAGTGAGGTAATTGGATCATGGGGACAGTTACCCCCATGTTGCTGTTCTCGTAATGGTGAGTGAGTTCTCATGAGATCTGATTATTTTATACAGGGCTTTTTCCTCTTTATCTCAGCACTTCTCCTTCTTGCCATCATGTGAAGAAGGACGTGCTTGCTTTCCCTTCCACCATGATTGTAAGTTTCCTGAGGCCTCCCCAGCCTTATGGAATTGTAAGTCAATTAAACCTCTTTCCTTTATAAATTACCAGTCTCAGATATGTCTTTATTAGCAGCATGAGAACGGACGAATACACCAACATACTCTCTTATCTGTTTCTCCATTCTCCCCTCCTGTCTCACTTTCCCCAAGCCCAATCTTACCTGCTCCCTAAGAGAGAAAGCATACCTCTGAGAACCTTCTGCCACCTCCAGCACTGATCCACAGTTTCTTAAATCTTTGTTTCAACTTCAGTGGGAGATAAGGGAGAAAAATAATCTCTCAATGGATGAGTGAAAAAATGAGAAGATAATAGACAAAGAATAATTGGATGTTAAGATATAACTCTACCATGCTCTTTTCATATTTTGATCAAGACACTTTTAGAAAAGAGGCGTAATTTTCTACTAAAAGAGAAACGAGCAAGTGCAATGAGAAGTGTAGTGAAGTTGCAGACATAAGTAGGGACCACGGAGGACACATGCCTGTCTAAAGAGGGCAGCAGCTATCCAGCCAGCCTGGTACTGCAGTGTGGTAACGTGAGTCCAGTGTTCCCAGATCTCCTAATTTTTTGAGAGATGCCAGAAATCTGGATTTTTATGTGAGAGCATCCAATTTCAAAATGTTGGCTCAGAAAAATTTTAAACATTGTACCAGCCAAATGAAACACTGTGATGGGCCAAATCCAGCCTGCGGGCCATGGTTTGGGACTTCTGCAGTACAGCACATGGACAGAAGGCTCTCTGCAGCAATGATATATGGACCTCAAGTATCCATCCCATCACATGGTCCATCGGCAAGAACAGACTAGTTCAACATTATGTGACAGCCCTAATTTTAATGCAACGTTGGGTACTTGGGATGGGTTTCTTTTTGTTGCTGTTTTTGTTGTTTCTCTCTGTCTTTTTTGTTATTGTCACTGATGACGTTAAGACAAAGTCAGTCTAACCTAGCACTGCCAGCCACTATCACGATCACTCACTTCAATGTGGAATTAATTTAAAATGAACACTTTGGAGGAAATAAACTGTATACATGAAATATATAATCATTATTCTGAGGGTTTGGCATTTACTTCAAGAGAGCAGGCATCTCTTTAGTTTCTAAGAGCAAGAGTCCATCAGTGGAGCATGTAGTCAAATATGCAAACTGAAGGCAAAACACTGATATACATATATATATATATATATATATATATATATGCATTTTACATATAGTATGTTCATATATAAAACCTCATGGTCTTTAGCAAAAACTATTGTACAGCTGTATTACAAAACAATGAAGTGTATTGCAAAATAAAATGTGTAGACACTAAAATTGGAATTAAAAGTTTTATAATATGTATTGATATTTGTCAAATCTTTCAGTAAGTTCTTTGATGCTTGATTCTTCCATTTGTTTGGGTATCAGAAAATCTTTTTCCCATATGGAAGCTTTACACATATTCCTAGGCCACATGGAATAGACACTTTGACTTGTATGCAAAAGATTTGTGGTCTTTGCAAAGCCATTATAATTTCTCTTTTGGTACAATTGAAACCATAAATAAATATATGTACATGCATTGTATAAATTGTGTCATATGTTTCTGAGTATCTTACTTGCTCTTACTCAAGAAAAATAAATCACTACATAGGCCCACACTTTAAAGGAGCAGTGGATTTTATTTCTCTTTCTTCTTTCTCTACCTTCACCCAACTCAAATTAGCATTTTACTTACAGTACCATCAACCACCTGTACTACAGTTTATTCTTATAAAATAGGGATAGCACAGAATGTTGAAAGCATGACTTTTTCCTCCTAAAACTTTGCCTTTTTAAAATATTTATTTTTATAAGCTAAAGAGAAAAGATAATCACTCTACTAGAATTCTAGCAGACTATATCTTCAGGTCCTTCTCTATATGCTCTACATTTGTAATAATTCCAGCACGCTTCAATCTCTAATAATAATCATTTCACAGGTTGAAATGCTCAGAAAGGAAAATAAAGTAGACCTTTAGATTACAATAGCATTGCTATATTATTAATAAATGCTAGGTTTTGATACTAAGGGAGGTAAATTTTGTTTAGAAAATTACCATAGTTTTAAAAATTAACATTTATTATAAACCAGTAAAACTAATCTATTGTAAGACTAATCCAATGTAAGACTAATCATTGGATTAGTCTGGCAAGACTAACCTTACAAGACTAATCCAATATAAGGCTTACAAGACTTACTTACAAGACTAATCCAATGTAAGACTAATCATTGGCTTTTAACAACTGAAATTTGTTTGTCTCATGTGGATCTGTGAGGCAGCCATGGTGACTACGCTCCAAGTCATATATCTCATTCCTGTTCCTCAGTCTAAGACTTATAATGTCTCTCACAGGCTGATGCAGCTGTAGCCACCTAAAGAACTTTTCAATTCAACATACAAATCTTACTCCATTTATAGCTCCAGTTACTTTTAAAGTGGCTTATAGGCCAAGCACAGTGGCTCACACCTATAATCCCAACACTTTGGGAGGCCAAAGCATGTGGATCACTTGAGCCTAGGAGTTCAGCACCAGCTTAGGCAACATGGTGACACTTCATCTCTACTAAAGATAAAAAAAAAAAAAAAAAAAAAAATTAGCCAGTAGTGGCGGCATGCACTTGTGGTCTCTTGAGTCTGGGAGGTTGAGGCTGTGGTGAGACATTGTGATCTCATTACTTCACTCCAGCCTGGGTGACAGACAGAGACCCTATTCCAAAAGTAAGTAAATTAAAAAATAGACTTAGATTAATTTACAAACACATTTGAAAATTTAGTTATTTATATTTCTTCAAATATTTTATTGCATTTATACATTTGTGTACTTTAGTGTCCACTTTTTAAAAAATAACCTTTCCAGCTGCTTATATAATTCTTCTCTATAAAATAAACTTATAAATATGAGGAACATACATTACTCTTACATTTTCTAATATTATTGATAAACTTCCATCTTTGACTTTAAAATCCCAATTCTAAATTGATTATGCATGATGCATACTTTAAATGAGCATCTATTTCTTTTTTTGTTTGTTTGTTTTGTTTTGTTTTGAGACGGAGTTTCGCTCTTGTTACCCAGGCTGGAGGGCAATGGAGCGATCTCGGCTCACCGCAACCTCTGCCTCCCGGGTTCAGGCAATTCTCCTGCCCCAGCCTCCTGAGTCGCTGGGATTATAGGCATGCGCCACCATGCCCAGCTAATTTTTTTTGTATTTTTAGTAAAGACGGGGTTTCACCATGTTGACCAGGATGGTCTCGATCTTTTGACCTCATGATCCACCCGCCTCGGCCTCCCAAAGTGCTAGGATTACAGGCTTGAGCCACCAGGCCCGGCCATGAGAATCTATTTCTAACATTGCAAATGGGTCTCAACTTAGGATCTATGTTGTTCCCTGATGTCCCTGGACTTTTGAGTTTGTTCCCATTTGCCTGGGCTTTCAAAGGAAACAGATTTCTTCTTACTCTGTCTCCCATTTATCTTTTTTTAACATTTAGGAAAATGTGTGGCTTTAGTGAGAAATTTACAGAATTTATTTTCTGCATTTAATTGTTAGATACCCTTTGCAGTACACATTTAAGACTCTTTAAAGAAGTTGTATCTTCAATTTTTACTGTACATCTAATACTAGAAAAGGAGTTTAGGTTGCTAATACATGCCTTTAGAGAATCTGATATGCAAACAAGAAAAAATACACTTCTAGAAATGTAGCCTTCATCGGTGCCAGATAAACAGACTTAGGTACTTTTTAGTATATCAAACTAGCTTCACACCATTTTGAAAAGCGACATTAAATGATTAGATGAGTAGATCTACCACTGAAAACAGTTAAGAATTTGTCCTCTACTTAATCATTAATAACAGATGAGGGCAGGTTTTCCTATATAGATTTGTAATATATTTGCCTAGATTGAAGCAAAAAGGTAATAAATAGCTTAACAGCTCCTTTTCAGAATTAGATTTCTCCTGATATATATAAATCCTGTTTAACCATTTATCTAACCATAGTGTATTCTCAGGAGAGACTAGTTGTTAGTTCTTATCTGGTCCCTTGGACTTACTATACAGAAGAGAGAAGGAAAAATTCATTTCAGAGTTTTCTGTATTTTGGGAACAAATCAAAAAAACTAGTGGTTATTCAGTAATCTGAAAGTATTTTTTCTTCAAAGAAACAGAAGCCATGAGGTATGGAGCCCAGGACAACAGAATTTGGAATCATAAAACCCTGGTTCAAATGTTGGCTCTACCACTTAACTATGCAACTTTATAAAGACCTAATTATCTGGTTCATAAAAGATAATAACTTTCCTATAGACTTGTTATTAGAAATAAAGATAATATATATAAAATGCCTCAGAGTAGGTCCTGATGAAATATATGCTCTTATTTTACATAATTTTAAAATTGCTATTTCTCCCTGTGCAAGCTGTATCTCATTGCCATGAACTCATGGAATATATAAACATGAGTTGTTTTGACAGATTTTTATTCCAATGATGTGTTTTGCTAAAAAATATATAATCCACCATCAGGTTTCTGGGTCAAAGTGAAATGAGAAGCCATAATTTGTGTTTCTTTGATGAAAGAATTAGAATGTGGAGAAAAAAAAATTCTAAACCATAACTATGAGAATGGAGAGAAGAAAGAATAAAGAAGCAAATGTTGCAGCAGATTGTCATTCACTCTCAAGAATGTGTTGAATACACATTTTGCTTCTGAAATCTGGAATCCTTCTGTTCTAGGTGAAAATTAGACTGCTTTTCTAGAAGAAATATTTATGTTGTTTCATGATGTGATTGTTTCACATTGCATGCCTGTATCAAAACATTTCATGTACCCCATAAGTATATATACCTACTATGCAACTATAAAAATTAAAAATTAAAAAAAAAATTAAAAGTTGCAAAAGTAAAAACAGTGAAATTCATTTTTTAAAAAAACTATTCTAGAGGCAATAGAAACAAGTTCTGAAGTCCATCTTCCCAGTGCTATGGCCTCCTAGCTGTGGGATCTGAGTTATGAATGTGTGATCCTTCAAGTAAGGTTAATAATAATCATTACCTCATAGTGATTTGTTGAGAGTATTAAATGAATTAATACACGGAAAGTGTTCAGGATGGTACCAAGCATATACTAATATTTATTCAGTATGCATTGTTATTATTGCTAATCAACCCAACAACAAAAGAGAAAAAACTTGTACTCTGGGAAAAACAGAAGTCCTTCAGGGGAAAATTTAGAATGAAGACCAATCCTGAGAGTGTTCTAGATCCTGGTCAAATCTCATTATAAGCCCATTTTCTCCATCTTTTCAGCATTTTCAAGCAGATTAAGTCAAATTAGAACAAATACTAAAGATAACCTCAAATAAGGCATTAAAGGCATCTTGAAATCTAACAGTAAATGGGAAAAGGTATTTAGAGTGCCATATTTTATCCCAGTTTTGCTATGTTGTTATTGGATGTATTTTTCAGCTTTTGCTGCAATAATGCTCCATAAGCAATACCAAAATCTCATTGGCTTATAACAACTGAAATTTGTTCACCACACATGGATCTGTGAGGCAGCCATGGTGACTATGCTCCAGGATGTATTTCTGCTTCCTGTTCCTCAGTCTAACACTTATAATGTCTCTCACAGGCTGATGCAGCTGTAGCCACCTAAAGAAGTTTTTATCATGGCAGAGGGAAGGAACACAAGAGAAAAGGGTCAACGACTTAAACAAATTGAAAACCTTATTTGAAGAGGAAGTAGGTCACTTCTGCTTACATTTCACTGGCCAAAATAAATCACATGACCAAGTCCAAAAGCTACGTAACAAGGAAGTAAATGCCTCCTATGCTTGTATGGTCAAGGGTAGTATTTGCTGAACAATAATACAATTGATCACACTTGCCAAACTACCAGGGTTTTATCAAATTCAAGACATACACTAACTACCTCAATTAACCTTAAATTAGTGATATAGGTCTCAAATGTTGAAGAGCATCAAAATCACCTGGGGAAATTGTTAAAAATATAAATGGCTTGGCATTCCCACAGTGATTCTGATGCAATACATTTGAGGATGGGACCTAGGATCTGTATTGTTACTAATCTCTTCAGTAATCCCATCATACGCCAAAGTTTGGGAATCACTGGTTTGCAGAAAGCTATGCCTAGAGGTCAGGACAAGTCACTTTTGACAGCAGTTGCCTGCCTACTTTTTCTGACTTGCTGTCCCAGGGAAGAAGGGAGGATGACACAACAACATTCCCACCTGCAGAAAGAAGAGAATAAACCAGGCCCAGTGCAGAGGCACATGCCTGTAATCCAGCACTTTGGGAGGTTAAGGTGGGTCTATAACTTGAAGTCAGGAGTCAGAGACCATTCTGGCCAACATGGTGAAACCCTGTCTCTACCAAAAATACAAAAATTAGCCATATGTGGTGGTATACACATGTAGTTCCAACTACTTGAAAGGCTGAGGCAGAAGAATTGCTTGAATGTGGGAGGCAGAGGCTGCAGTCAGCCAAGATCACGCCATCACACTCCAGCCTGGGTGACAGAGTGAGACTCAAAAAAAGAAGAGAATAAACTGGAATTTCTGATGGATTGGGTGTTGACTCTCAATTCTTTCCCCTCCCTGTTTTCATGCCTTTGCCATTTGACTCTGCAGTGCCTCCCACTGTTTCCCTACCTTGTGGTTTGACTTAGCCAGGTGATTCACTTGGCCACTGAGATATGGGTGAAGTAACAATGTGCCAGTTCCAAGCTTAAGCCATGTTCCTGCTTACCCTCTTGAAATGTACCTTGAGAACAACTTTTCCTGGTAGCTGCTGCCAGTCCAGAGAGGACCCCAGAATTAACATACATTGACCAGCCTAAGCCCAAGCAAGAAGTCAAGCCCAGCTGGACCCAACTTGAGGCAGAGCTACCTAGCTGAGACCAGTTAGGTTAATCCATCTCCATATGAAATCCATACACGTGAAAGAAAAACTAACTGCAATTTTGAGCCAATAATTTGGGGTGACTTGTCACTTAGCAAAAGCTAAGTCATATTCTCTCCCCAGTTCTAGCATTATTTGGGTAGCAGGGGTGGGAACTCATGCTCCCTACATTGAAAAGAGGCTCAGACTTTAAGCAAAATATCTTCCTAATTTTATGAAACATTAAGAATATATACCATTAGGAAGTATTTTCATCTGAATTCACAGTCATTTATTTGAATATACCTGAAGAACAAAGTATATGAAGGTAGAAGGGTGAAATAAGAGAAAAAAAGAAGTATTTAGGTCATACAACAGCATCACTTTTTTTTTCAAAATAGAAAAAGATTGTTGTACAGAATCCAGCAATCCTGGTGGAAATACTCTGCAATGGAAGCATGTTTTCCATTAACTTAAATACTGTTTTAACCTCAATCAAAAATATACTTTCTTAAACTGAATACAGAATTTATAGTTTTGAGAAACAGAGTCTGCAGTCTAAATGGGCAAGGGAACTGATGCAAATGACTCTGTCCCACATGATTAAAAATATTCTTAGTTTTATTTTGTAAAAATGAATTTGAAACCTAAAATAGAATTTATTCTGTCCCCCAACAAAACACTTTAGCCATGTGTGATATCCTTTACATCTCTAGAGTCCATTTTCTTTCCTCACTCTTGTGTACTGTCTTGAGGCCATAAGGACATGATTTGTCTCTATTCAATAAAACTACTTGAGAAAATATTCTCACACACAGACTCTTGGAGGGTGACATTGCAAGGCAGATCTTTCTACCAAACTAGTGAATCTGAGAAGCATCATCAGAACTCTGTCCTGTTAGAAAGTATATTAGTCCATTTTCAGACTGATACAAAGAACTTCCCTGAGACTGGGTAATTTATAAAGCAAAGAGGTTTGATTGACTACAGTTCCACATGGCTGGGGAAGCCTCAGGAAACTTACAATTGTGGCAGAAGGCTAAGTAGGCATGTCTTACATGGTAGCAGGCAAGAGAGAACATGTGAAAAGGGAACTACCAAGTGCTTATAAAACTGTCAGATCTTGTGAGAACTCCCTCACTATCACAAGACAGCATGGAGGGAACCACCCCCATGGTCTAATCACCTCCCACCAAGTCCTTCCTTCCACACATGGGGATTACAATTTGAGATGAGATTTGGGTGGGGACACAGAGTCAAACCATATCAAAGAAAGTGATGCAACAGGTAACATATTGTATCTGAGTTGCACTCTGGGCTTTTGGGCTTTTTGGGAGTGTCTTGCTATGAAGAAAAAAGATGTATTGTATGGAACAAGGAAAAGCAGGAGCCTTCGTGGAAGGACTCAGGTCTCAGAGGCTGCAGCCAGCTTTGGATCTTCCCTGTGGTCCCCATATTTCTCCTGTACTTTGTCTTTGCCTTTTGAGGGGCCAAACAGATGGGAAACTGTTAATCATGTCTTCAAAAGAAAGTGAGAACAGGCAGTGGTGGGACAGAAATAGTGCACTGGAGGAAGAAAGAGTAAAGGTCCAAATAAGTCCTGTCTGAAAACCCAAGGTAATAAAGCGTGTCCTAATTATGAGAGTAAGATTTCAGGTTAACCATACCATGCAACCTCCCTTGGCAGGAGCCTCTTCCTCTGGCTGCTGGAAAAGGAAGAGTCCTCTTCATATATCCAGCCTTAGAGGTGAGCAAAGACCAACTCTGTATTCATTCAATATGAAATCAAACATTTCTGGGACTAGATGAAGTTATTTCTCAGCCCGCTGCTATGATGACAAATACAATCTGGATTACTGGCAGCGGAGTAGGAGTTGGGTGGGCAAATTACCTGGTGTTTATAATGTGTTTAGAAGACTCAAAGTGCTTGATGCTATTTCCCAAAAGGCTGAGTTCAGTATAGCAATGCCAGGGATATCATCATTCCATAAACCTCATTTACACCCTTAGTCACTAGGAAGCTTGGCTTTTTTATTACATCTGACTGTTGCTTCCACAATCATAAACATAATCCTCTGAATCATTTCCACTCTTTGAACTGTGGTTTTAATGTCATACGTAAATTCTGCCATAGCACTATATTCACAATTTAATTTGCAAAACCTTTAAGCCAATATATGGTCTCCCCTATCATTTCACTGGAAAACAGAAAATTGCCAAATTCTGTGACTTATTCGTTCTACAGTGGAGCAGAACAACTCAAGACCCATCGATCACATGACCAGTCATAGCCATTTTTAAAGCACACGTTGTTTTTCAAACACCAGAGCACATTAGATAGTAGGCCTTTTTGCAAAGCAAACTCCCAAAAAAGAAACAAAAGCTTAAATGGTTACCATTTTCGTTAAACATTTCTCTAGTTCTCTTTTCACTTCAAAACAAATTTTAAATCATTTGGAACTTCTCTTTGCTGAGTCCTATCCTCCACAGAGGCTTGTTCTCTTTTTCCCCACCTTCTGTCTCCCTCAGGTTAACAACTGCCCCAAGTACCAATCTATAAGGGATGCTGCCTATCACTAGGGTGTTAAACTTCCACTGGAAATTTAAGATGGAGAAAATGGTATTGATAATACTATTTTCCAAGGAGATGACTGCATATATTTAGAAGGAGAGCTTTAAGTCATTTGTAGCCAAAAGGACTCTTGAGATGAATCCTAAAATTGCAAATATGTTTGCTTCTCTGGTCTGTCAGAAATGTGGAAGGCTCTTGTTTGGTAGGGAATATGCAAGTTTTGTGGCCTGAGCAGACTTTCTCTATTAATAGAGAAGAGAGCAGGCTCTCCAGGATGTGGTCTTCCTCCTCTTGTTCCCCAACCAGTATACACTCCTCCTTTAAATTAAATGTAAGGAGAATACTTAAAGGCAATATTTTAATGTGGTGCTGTATTAGTAGGCTATCCAAGACACCTGTACACCTCAAGGTAACCAAATGCCCTGATGTTTTTCTCTTCTCGACTCTGCTCACTCTTTCCATTTTTCTTGACTTGTTTTAATTTAAAAATTAAAAATGTAATTCTTCCCTCACAGATGTGAGCTAAGTCTCAGCTCTTCCTTTTATCTCCCAATTCCTGATTCAACTAAGCAAACAAAAACTACCTTTCTTTTCTATTCTTCCTTCTACATGATAAATGCAAAAAAAAAGGAAGGAGGGAAGGAAGGAAGGAAGGAAGGAAGGAAGGAAGGAAGGAAGGAAGGAGGGAGGGAGGGAGGGAGGGAGGGAGGGAGGGAGGGAAGGAAGGAAGGAAGGAAGGAAGGAAGGAAGGAAGGAAGGAAGGAAAGAAATAAAGAGAAAGAAATGAAGGAAGGAAGGAAAGAATGGAGGGAGGGAAGGGGAAAAGGGAGGGAGGCAGGCAAGAGAAAGAGAGATTAAGGGAGAGAGAGAAAGAAAAAGAGACAGAGAAGAAAGGATGGGGGGGAAGAAGGAAAAATTGTCCAGAAAAATGCACGATGGCGTTTTAGCAATCATTTAAATGAATCATTCATAACTGTTTTCTCCAATTAGAAGCTTGATTGATTCAGAAAATCTAGAAGTATTTAAAGAAAAAAAAAGAAATTTGTCTGACACTATTTATCCTTGCATTACTGAAAGTGGATTTAAATCTACTTTTTCACTTCAAAAATAAACTTCAGATAAATTTGTATTCTCAGCAACAGTCCAAACTCAAACACTTAGCTCACATATAACCCACATATATGGTCATATGACTACATGACTTGAAAAAGCCATGTAAGTGAAAAATGCGTAAAATACATAGTTTCTCTTGCATTACAATTGACACTGTTCTTCCAAGGTTTAAGGATAAAACATTCATTAAAATTAACCACTCGGATAACTCAGATGGTAGTGTCGGACAGTAGTGAACCAGAGAAACTCCATCTTAAATGGGAGCTGGGTAAAATGAGGCTGAAACCTACTGAACTGTGTTCCCAGAGGGTTAAGGCATTTTAAGTCACAGGATGAGATATGAAGTCAGCAAAAGATATAGGTCATAGAGACCTCGCTGATAAAACATGTTGTAATAAAGAAACCAGCCAAAACCCACCAAAACCAAGATGGTGACAAGAGTGACCCCCAGTCATCCTCACTGCTACACTACCATCAGCGCCATGACAGTTTACCAATGCCATGGTAATGTCAGGAAGTTACCATATATGGTCTAAAAAGGGGAGGCATGAATAATCCACCCCTTGTTTAGCAGAACATCAAGAAATAACCATAAAAATGAGCAGCCAGCAGCCCTCGGGACTGCTCTGTCTATGGAGTAACCATTCTTTTATACCTTTACTTTCCTAGTCAACTTGCTTTCACTTTACTCTATGGACTTGCCTTGAATTCTTTCTTGCTCAAGATCCAAAAACCCTCTCTTGGGGCCTAGATCCAGACCCCTTTCGGGTAACAGTAGCCCTGGTCAAAGACTCTCAAAAGCATAATTCATTCAGAGGCAGGCAGACAGAAGGAAGCTTGTCCTGCTTCTCTGGAGCAGAATGGAAGGCTCACTTCACTATCTCACTCCTTGATTGCCATCTGCATTAATTTTTTTTGTTTTTAGTTCTTTTTGTATCCAGATTTGAGCACCCATCTTGAGAACTCTTTGCTAGACCCACTGGGTTAGTCCATTCCTGCTGCTATCACAGAATATCTTAGACTGGGTAAATAAATAACAGAAATTTATTTCTCACAGTTCTGGAACCTTGGAAGTCCCAGGTCAATGTGATGGCAAGTTCAGTATCTGGTGAAGGACTGTTTCTCCCAGATGGTGCTTTCTCTGTGTCCTCACATGGCCAAAAAGGCAAGGCAGCTCCCTTCAACCTCTTTTATGAGAGCATTAATCCCACCCATGAAAGTGGTGTCCTCATGACTTAATTACCTCCCAAATGACCCCACCCCTTAATACTATTGAATAGGGAGTTTGGTTTCAACATATCAATTTTGGGGTCACATCAACATTTAGATCATAGCACCCAGTAACTCTGAATGATTCATTAACTACATAAGAACCTAGGAGTTAAAACACATTGGTAAATTATAGTAAACTTATACTTAGTGTGATTTTAGTGCATTTACCAAGTGCTTTTAAACAACTGGCTTATTCCTCCGTATCTTCCTCATATAAGAAGACAGAGCAAGTAAAGTTACTCCTCTTTTATGTGCAAGGATTATGGAAGTGAAATAGTAACCTTTTGCTGCTTTAAACAACATATTTATTCAGACCAGGTGTGGTGGCTGACACCTGTAATCCCAGCACTTTGGGAGGCCAAGGCGAGTGGATCACCTGAGTTCACAAGTTCGAGACCAGCCTGGCCAAGATGGTGAAACCTCATCTCTACTAAAAATACAAAAATTAGCCAGGCATGGTGATGCACATCTGTAATCCCAGCTACTCAGAAGGCTGAGGCAGGAGAATCTCTTGAACCCAGGAGGTTGCAGTGAGCCGAGATTGTACCACAAAACTCCAGCCTAGGCAACAGAGTGAGACTATATATATATTTTTTTTCAAACATGATAATACAAATGAAAAATGGATTAATCCCAAAAGATAATAAATAAATACATCTCAATTTATTTATTCACAAATTATGTCAGGCAGAGCACAGCCTGACTCATTACTCCCTCCCAGTGTCCCTATTTTGAAAAACTCATGATCTAACTGTTATTAAGTGTTTTAAATGTCTAAAGTGACTGCCAACAAAATTGTCAGCAGTAGGGCCATATATCCATCATTGGCAACAAAAAGAGGGCAAGTTGAACACAAATATTGCAAGACAGAGACAGAACAAGGAACATTTTAACCTTGCTCAGGGCATGCCCTTAGAAACTATAAGGATGGGTGATGCATCAAGATTAATTTCATGGCTTGTATTTCAACCAATAGGGCAGTTTTCAGGAATGCATATTCTGTCTTGGAGCTGGGAGAGGTACAAACCCTCAGCCCAGTCCATCTTTGGGGATTGAGAACAGAGAGTTGAGAACTCATCTTATTAATAGTTCCTGCGGTACTGGACTGTGTGTTTTTAACTTGGAGCCAGAGAGAGTTTTCCTCACCCGCAGAGAGGAGAGTAAAAGTAATCCAGAATGTTGCATCTCTGTTAGCTCTTCGTAGAAGGGCCTGGAGCTGCTACAGGAAGTTTCTCATTTGGAATTCTGAAGTTCTTTCTTTTCTCGGGCCACTTTCTCTTGCAAGTCCAGCTGGGCACTACCCTGCTCCCTGGAATTTTTTACTCCAACACAGAACCCTTCATGCTTAACCCCAATTCCAGTGTCTGCGCCTTCAGAGTTAGAGCCAAAGTTCAGCATCAGACAAAGTACAAAATTCAGCAAGGTGGAATTTGAAGCAAACTGCCCTGGTATGTGTTTACTAGGGCTGCCATAACAACGTACCACAGACTGGGTGGTTTAAACTACAGAAATTTATTGTTTCACAATTCTGGAGGTTGAAATACTGATATCAAGGTGTCAAGGCTGATTTCTCCTGAAGCCTCTGTATTTGGCTTGTAGATTCTTGTGTCTACACATGGTAGTCCCTCTTTGTGTGTCTATGTGTCCGTTGAAGTTAGGACTTCAACAGGAGCTGAACATAACTTCAAAAGACACAATCCCAAATGCCATCATCTTGAAATCCTGAAAGATCAAAATCCTGAAAATATTGAGCCAGCCAGGTCAGAGGGGATCCCCAGAGAAACTCCAACTGGCCTGCACACTGGGAGGAGCAGGCACTGGGGGAGAGCCACAGAATTTGCACCTTTTCAGCAGTGAGGAGTCGGGCCCCTCCTCTTCTCCTAGGTGGTACCTGGGATTTACTCTGCTAGGCAAGAAGCACACTAGCAGGACCGTGGCTTGGCGGAGGGTCCCTGGTTCCCTTTATTCCCCTTTTTGTCCAATAAATTCCATTATTCTCACCCTTCAAATTGTCTGTGAGCCTAATATTTTGTGGCCATGTGACAAGGACCCCTGTCTTTAGTGGAACTAAGGAAAGTATCCTACAACAATTCTGGAAAAAAATGACTTTAAAAATTCTCTAAAAGATTTCTGTTTATATATCTATATATATATATCTATATATATATATATAGATATTTTTTTTTTTGAGATGGAGTTCCTCTTGTTACCCAGGCTGGAGTGCAATGGCGCTATCGCCGCTCACTGCAACCTCCGCCTCCTGGGTTCAGGCAATTCTCCTGCCTCAGCCTCCTGAGTAGCTGGGATTACAGGCACGCGCCACCATGCCCAGCTGATTTTTTGTGTTTTTAGTAGAGATGAGGTTTCACCATGTTGACCAGGATGGTCTCAATCTCTTGACCTCGTGATCCACCCGCCTCGGCCTCCCAAAGTGCTGGGATTACAGGCTCTGTTTATATTTTAAAGGCGATTTATTTCAGAAACCCGCAAACACAAGAGAACACTTCACAGGCCACTTTACACAATAAAATAGGTAATAAGATACACATTTTGGCAAGCATAAACACTCAGGTGTACTAACAACAGTCAGACAGGTATAACAGTTATGAGCAGATGAACTATATTCATAAAGAAATAGGTCAAAAAACAAAATGTATGAATGTTTATCACTGTGGCTGGTAACTGTGTACACCAGCTTTAAAACTGCAGTTATCTGAAACACTGTGATGAACAACCTATATCTTTTGATAAGATTGATCCAAAACCATGGTGAGTCAGTGCTGCATCACCACTGCATGTAGCCCAAAGAGCCAACATCTCAAGAAATTTTATCTTTCACAAATGCAAATATACGAAAAGGACATATCTTATGTGACATTTATGCACACATGCCCAATGTTTACGCACCAAGTCAACATTGTGATGATGCATTTTCATGGAGTCACATTTGCAAAAAATTATATAAAACAAATTAGAACCCACCGAAAGTCTTTATACAATTTACATCTCCAGTATTAGCAATTATGAAAATGAAATATATAGCATAGCACATTGTAAAAATTAATGCCAACAATTTAAAATAGTGAAAAACATTTAAAAAAAAAAAAGAAAGAAAATTTAACATATAAAAAAAACCCACTGCAAAAAAAGATTGTGGCAATTGCACAGAGACAGCCCCTAAGAGCTAACTTACATGATCACTAACTATATTCTGAAGTCTTACGTTGTGAAAAGCTTCTTTTTACCTTTTGGGATATGTGCCTCCTTGGAGAATATGTTGATATTTACTTTCTATGTGGCATTGTTCTTTTTGAAATTATTCTATAATTCAGTAAACACCAATATGAGCATTCCCATCTTAAACTATTAAACTTTCCCATCTTCTGTGCCATGCCCATATGTTTTGTTTTGGATAGTCAGAAATCCATTCCACATGCACCTATATGCAGACCACAAATTTGGCAGAAACAATACTGATGATTCAAAAGCAACACCATTGTGTGTCTTCTTATCGTACCTTGCACATAATTATTCTCAAACACTAAGTAACTTCTCTGGATTCTTCAGGCAAATCAGCTTTAATTCATGAAAATCGGGAATGTCGTCAGCTGGAAAGGAACGTCAATGCAGGTAAATGACACATTTTTTAAACTGAAGTTTTTGCTGGGCCAATTCATCCATCTGAATTTCCCTCCAAATGCATTAGGCTGAACAGAAAAACAAACTTCATTAGTAATACCTTGAAATTCACTTTTAGAATCCTTAATGACACCTAATTTCAAGTCTGTCACTATGGTTTGGGAATTCAATTGAAATTCATTTTCTTCTGCATAAAGACTACAAGGTAATAGTTCAACCTGACATGATGCAACCATCCTGTGACTGTGATTTTCATCTCTTTAGACATGAAGGATGTTATACTGTAGAGATTTTGATCATTTTGGATGTCAGCTTTGAGAGTATGACATTCAAGATTGTCTTTCAGGATTATGCTCCAAACCTGACTTCAACACATGAATGGCAGATGGACAATTCCGCCCATAGCACTTGGGAACTCCAATAGACCACAGGCTCATTTGAGCTCCAAGATCCTGGGCTGAACATCCAACTTCCCTCCCTCACCCTGAAGATCAAGTACCTGTGGAATCAGCTCTATTCTACAAGCAATGGTTATGCACACTTAGATTTCTAGTGGCCACCAAAAAGGTTGAAATGGTGTCAAAAGTAAACAAAGCCAGACATTAGTTAAAGAAGTAAGGACAGATTTTCATCAGTAATGTACTATTGCAATAGGGAAATAAGTTCTGCATGAATCAAAGTCAACTTTGATTTGTGAAGAGGTGACTGGTGTTTTAAAGGGAGAATGAGAGAGTTGGGAGAGGTGGGTATTAGAGTCAGGGAAGTAAAAAAATACAAAAAACAGAAGCAGGGAATTGGTTCATGTGAAGCATCTCATGATGAAAGATTTCAGAATATAGTTAGTAATTATAAAAGTTACTTCTTAGGGGTTATCTCTGTGCAATTGCCCACAATCTTTCCTTGCAATATATTTTTTCATATGTTAGATTTTTTAAGTGTTTTTCACTATTTTAAATTCTTGGCATTTTTTACAATATGCTATGATATGTATTTCATCTTCTCAGCTGATCATGAATCTTTGTGTCCCAAAATACCAGAAAGGGCAGGAAACTGAAGAAGAGCAAGACCAAACACTCATCAGAAAGTCACAGAGAGCCACAGCGATGACCCACTCTCTTTTATAAATTTAGCTAAAGGCTGTGGTAAAGTGGAAAATGAAAAAATATAATTAAGAAAGCAGAAGATTTAAGACCCCACTGACTCTCAAACCGAATAAAGCCTGTTGTTGCAAACTTACCTAAACCAGTTTGGTTATGCACACTTAGATTTCTAGTGGCCACCAAAAAGGTTAAAATGGTGTCAAGAATAAACAAAGCCAGATGGTAGTTAAAGAGGTAAGAACAGATCTTCTTCAGTAATGTACTATTGCAATGGGGAAACAAGTTCTGCATGAATTGAATTCAACTTCAATTTGTAGAGAGGTGTCTGGTGTTTTGTTTGTTTGTTTGAGACGGAGTCTCACTCTGTCATCCTAACTGGAGTGCCGTGGCACAATCTCATCTCACTGCAATCTCCACCTCCCAGGTTGAAGCAATTCTCTGCCTCAGCCTCCCAAGTAGCTGGGATTACAGGCACTCACCACCACACCTTGCTAATTTTTGTATCTTTAGTAAAGACAGGGTTTCACCATCTTGGTCAGGCTGGTCTTGAACTCCTGACCTCATGATCCACCTGCCTCAGCCTCCCAAAGTCTTGGGATTACAGGCTTGAGCCACTGAACCCAGCTGACGTGTTTTAAAGGGAGAATGAGAGAGTAGGGAAGGGGCAGGTGTGAGATTCAGGAAAGTAAAAAAATTACAAAAGACAGAAACAGGGAATTGATCCATACAAAATCCACCAGGGTTTGCTAACTGGAGCTTATCAGAGTTAGACTCCTTTCTCCCCACAGAGGCTGGGAGGCAGGGTCCCTGTATGCAGGTGTTGGCTAAAACAAACAGTACATCCTTTTGACTTGAGTGTTCTCCGACAAGCATTTTATATATGGGTCTAGGGTGATTCTAGGATCATTCTTAGGAATGTTACTTTGAGCTATTAGAAACTATATTAGTGAGTGTTCAAGTCTTTATATGCCAGCCTGAGGCCTAGTCTAGAAGAGGGCTCCAAAGATCCTGGCTAGAGTTCGGTGAAGAAGAGAATCTGTTATGGTGAAATTGTACTAGCCATACCTCACCATTAGGTTTGTTTTTTGTTTTTGTTTTTTGAGACGGAGTTTTGTTCTTGTTGCCCAGGATGGAGTACAATGGTGCAATCACGGCTCACTGCAACCTCTGCCTCCCAAGTTCAAGCAGTTCTCCTGCCTCAGCCTACTGAGTAGCTGGGATTACAGGTGCCCGCCACCATGCCCAGCTAATTTTTGTATTTATAACAGAGATGGGGTTTCACCATGTTGACCAGACTGGTCTAGAACTCCTGACCTCATGATCCGCCCACCTCGGCCTCCCAAAGTGCTGAGATTGCAGGCATGGGCCACTGCACCCAGCCACCATTAGGTTTTAATAAAAACAAATCTCAGCCTAAATTTCTTTATATAGACAGACATGTAGTAGCAACTATTCATTAGCAAGAAAGCATAAAGGAGTTTATACTATTTGTTCTGCGTGCTGGATGAAGCCTTTTTAGGTGGCCCAGAGATGAAACATTCAGTTGAAATAGACACTGTAAGATTTCCAACATGGGATTTTGTGCTTAGGTGGCACCATACAGTCAGAAATTCTCCTAAATCAACATCTGGATTGAAGGAAATCAAACCATGACTGTCATCCTTAAAAATATCAGGCCTTCATGGGTCTCTACACTCCTTTTAAAAAAGGATGGAAAGACCCTGAACTATTTCAGCCAATCCATATGTTCAAAATATGTTTAATTTCATCAATGAAAGCCAAAGCCTATTTCTAACATCTACATGCTAACAAATAAACACTAGATTCAGTAATAGAAACCCAAATTTGGAATTGATATGCCAATTCATAGAGTTATCAGAGGTTGAACAAAAGGATATACAATAAAGGGCATGTAGCAGCTGCTTCCACAGTGACCCCTTCTCACATTACACCCCCTGCCACGTCTGAAGTGTGCTGCCCTGCTAGCATTATATCTGACCACATATAAAGTTAAAGCCTAAAGTATGTACTTGAAAGTAAATTGCAGATTGTAATACCTGTTTTATACAAAGTTGAACCATGGCAATGGCAAACACACTTCACCTGGGGCTAGGACCCCTGGGTTCTGATTCTAGGGCAGCCACCTTAGACATACCTTCTCTTTGGACCTCATGTTCCTCATCTAGAAAATAAATGGCTTGACTTAGGTCAAATTTCTCAGATTTGTCCTATAGAAACTTAGGGTTTTATGGAGGAGCTTCGGGAATCCTACAAACCTATGATACACATTTTTGTATCATTTATTTTCAATGTATTTTTAAAGAAAAAAAAATGAGAAAACACGATGTGCCTGCCAGCATAGCATGCACACACCCAAAAAAATTCAACAGAGTAAACTTAGTGCTACCAGACCAACTTGTTTTCTTTAATCTTAGAATAAAGTTTCTCTAACCCTATCTGTAAATGATATATAAAGATACTGTAAACATGTGATTGAGAAGGTAGATTGTAACTCAACCTTTTTTGTTGAATTTAGGCCTGTGCATGTCAACCCATGTAAAAGTACGTGACGACGGACATGACTAGGATACAGGTAATGTACTCGGCTCAGTGCCAGGAAAGGCTTAAGGATGGATGTCCTCATCACAGCATAGTTGTCAGTTATGCAATAGAAAGGGAAGGCCCAACATTCTGTATGTTTATTGTAAGTTCTTGTCAGTTTGATTTTTTAATTTTAAGGCTAGAGTCATTGTTAAGTCTTGGGATCTTTGTATCTAACTGTTTCTTTTCCCCAGGTAAGACAAATAAATCCTTCTAAAGCTAAAAATGGATATGAGTCACTGGTTAAAAATAAAGTTTCCAAGAAGATTTGTTGATGCGAATGGTGAATGGATGTGGCTCAAGTTAAACTGTCAAAATGCCTGATTAACACCAGCTGATTTTCAACTAAAATTCCATTCACGGCTGCACGTGAAATGAAAGCAAAGTCTCTCAAACTACGTAACACAACCTGAAGACAATAAAGTATGAGAGTACATCACCCAGGTCTTCAAAATTATATCAAGTCAAAATATAATTTTGACTTTAAATATATTTCAATGTAAATGTGAAACAAAACACAGTGAACATATAACATGAACTCAGATTTTTCAACAGTAATTAACAATTTGTAGGAAACATATGCAAACAACATTTACATCTGCCAACAAAAGTGCATTAACTTTAATCTTCAGATGCTGCCTTATTGCAGGTCTGGGAGAAGTTGTTAGAAAAGCTTATTATATCCTGGACTCTTGATACCAGCAGGTCAACTAGAGTGCATGCATGATGAAGCAGGGACTTTGCTTGGTTAACTGCTGATCTCCAGAATCTAGGATGGCACATACTAGGTGCTCAATAAATGTTGGTGAATGAATAAATGTATGAATAAGTTGATACAAAAATATACTTAGCTTTATCATCAGGGCTCAGACAAGAATCCATATATTTACATTACAGATGCATAAATATTGATTCTAAGAAATCTTCATGCTATGACTAAGGGAGCATTCAATTTTCATGGCTGTCTCCATTTTGTTTATTTTTATATAATATGCTCATATAAGTGAATACAATGAAAATATATCCCTAGTAAAATACAGAACACACACAATAGGAGAGGAAATATTTAAATGCATAGGCCGAGGTTCTGAAAGTGGTGATTTCTGGGCCAAATCCAGCCATGCCCATTAACTGATGTATTGTTCGTATGCTGTTGGGCTACAATGGCAGAATTAAACAACTGCAACAGAGGCACTATGGGACACAAAGCTGAAAATATTTACTCTCTGGCCTTGTACAGGGAGAGTCTGCCCACCCCTGGTGTAAAGTATAAAATACCATCAATTAAGAAAAAATGTAATGACAATTATACCAAAAAGGAGTTATAAAATGGTAGAAAAAAATCAAAGTGGTATTTTCTAAAAGCTACTGCCAAAATGAGCTGAAGCATTCCTTGCACACTAGGAACCTGAGCATCCACTACACAAAATGTCCCTTTAAAGTCACACTTAATAACTCCATGCAAATTGTAAATGTTGACATTTAATCATAGATGTCACAGAGTTACAGTAATAAAAGCAGCAAGTTCAAGAATTTACTTTTTTATACCTACATTTTTACTATCCTTAGACATGATGAAAATACAAATTATTTCAGCTAAGAAAAAAATAATTTTCTTTTATATTTTTTTCTACAAAAAAAAAGGTTAAGTACCTATGGTAAGTATCTTTCAAATATCACAGGAAAGCACCAGTTTGTATATCTCCGCAATTTTTTAGCCATAGTTATTTGTGAAATAAAATACAAACAGGGAAAACAACACAAAACAGTGTATAAGGTGATCGCACCTGTGGCAGGCAGAATTCAAAAGACATCCTCCCACTATTCCAGTCCCCTGGTTATTCAATCAAACACTCACCTAAATACTGCTGTCAAGAGACACTGAAGATAGAACTAAGGATACTTATTATCTGACCTTAAAATAGGGAGCTTATCGGCTGGGCACGGCGGCTCATGCCTGTAATCCCAGCACTTTGGGAGGCTGAGGCAGGCAGATCACGAGGTCAAGAGATCCAGACCATCCTGGCCAACACGGTGAAACCCTGTCTCCACTAAAAGTACAAAAAATTAGCTGGGCGTGGTGGTGCGTGCCTGTAGTCTCAGCTACTCCAGAGGCTGAGGCAGGAGAATTGCTTGAAACTGGAAAATGGAAGTTGGAATGAGCCAAGATCGTGCCAGTGCACTCCAGCCTGGCCATAGGGCAAGACTCTGTCTCAAAAAAAAAAAAAGAAAAAAAAATACGGAGCTTATCCTGTATTCTCATGTGGGATCAATGTGATCAAATGAGACCCTCAAAGCAGAAGAGGAAAGAAGAAGAGTTGCAACACAGGAGAAATTTGAGTGATTCAAACATGAAAAGGACTCCACTTAACCACTGCTGTTTGAAGATGAAGGGGGCAATGTAGTAGTGGCCTTAAGAAGCTGAATATATTAGTTCATTTACACACAGCTAATAAAGACGCACCCAAGAGTGGGTAATTTATAAAGGAAAGAGGTTTAATGGACTCACAGTTCCATATGGCTGGGGAGGCTTCACAATCATGGCAGGAGGCAAAGGAGAAGCAAAGCCACATCTTACGCAGCGGCAGGCAAGAGAGTTTGTGCAGGGGAGCTCCCATTTATAAAACCATCAGCTCTCGCAAGACTTATTCACTACCATGAGAACAGGAGAGGGAAAACTGCCCCTGTGATTCAATTATCTCCACCTGGCTCTGCTCTTGACACGTGGGGATTATTAGAATTCAAGGTGAGATTTCAGTAGGGACACAGCCAAACCATATCACTGAGGGAGCTCCTAGATGACAGCCATCAATGAAACAGGATCCTCAGCCCTGCAGCCTCAAGAAACTAAATTCTAGCAATCACCTGAATGAACTTGGAAGTGGGTTCTTGCTCAGAGCCCCCAGATAAAAGCCAAGATGACCAGCAATGTGATTCTAGCCTTCTGAGACTCATAGCAGAGAAGCAAGTCAAGCTCACCTGGTCTTCTGACCTACAGAACCATGAGATAATAAATTGTATTTCTTAAGCCTCTAAGTTTATAGTAATTTGTTACAGCAACAATAGAAAACTAATACAATGCCCTTGATATCCTCACCTGAGGCAAGAAGTAGAGCTTCGCCAGTCACCTAGAAGCCACCTCTGTCTGGCTTGTCTAAAATGCAGCCACCTCTTTCTCCACAAAGAAACCACTCCCTTGTCTTTACAGTATCTTCACAATAATTTCTTTCTTGCATTGCATAGTCTTATCATCAAAATGATAAGTCCCAGATATTACCTATAATCTACCTCAATTTTCTTAGAAATCAACATGTCTGTTACTTCCAATACACAGCATCTCCCTCCATCTCTTTCTTTTCCTAACAGTCCATCTGTGTAAAAACACAGCCATTTTAGACTGTAGAGCTTCTCTCGGTCAGGATTTTGTGGATTGATATTCACAGTGCAATTCAACAAGCTTCTCTGCTCTCTCTGCATTTGGCAAATTGGCAGCTAGATACAGAGTCTTGATCAATCTCAGATTGCATGCCTTGATCAAGGTCATGGGTATTGCTGTACTTTTCCCTTTAGGAGGCATGTCTGGTTTTCACTCTGGTCATTACATTAGCAGCCAATACCTAGATCTGTATTTCACGGGTGTTGCAAAATGGTGCTAATTCTATCAGCTCTTTTTCATTTATTCATTGGAATACTCTTTCTAAAGAGATGCTTCCCCTCCTCTACTGTTGATTACCCAATGAGATAGTTCATGTGAGAAAGTCGGATTGAACACTTGGATTTTTCTCTTTCCTTTTATTGTTTTTATTATTTATTTATTGTTATTATTATTCAAAAATCCAGTTTTTGAAACAATGAATTGATTCATCATCTTCCAAAGATGATCAGTTAATTTTTAAATATGTTTATGAATTTAAGGATTTAAATATATCTGATGGAGTTCACTCCATGTCAATTGAAATCCTTATTAAAGCTCAAATTGTTCCATTTTTGGCGAGTGAGTTGACCTCTTCAAGTTGATTTCTGAAGCCTTTTCTCATTACCCTGATGGTCTCTGATGGTTCCTGGAAATCTGGCATGACAAGGTGTTACGGTTGATCTTATACATATTCTACCCTGAACCTGGAATCAGCCATTTCTCCAAAAAGTTCTGGTTGCCTCAGTGAAAAATAGTATTTCAATGCCACAGTCAGGGAGCTAGGATTAAGGATATTTTAAAAATTGGAACAAGCTCAAGTTGGCAATATATAGTTAGTGATGTTACTATGATTCAACAGCAGATACAGTGTCAACAAAGATGTTAAAATATAAAGTTTGGACCCCACATAAGGATCAATTACCTTTCACCCTTTTGAAACAACCTGTGAATATTTAACAAGACAACATTGGAGACAGCTGAACTTTCTTTAAATCACTTCATTAAACATTTCATTATTTCAGAAAATAATATGCATTCTCACCAATGAAATTACAAACTAGCCAAAAAACAGCTTATTGGCTCTCTCCAAATTTCAAAGTTTATCATACTGAAATTTAGGAAGTTATCAAATCTTATTATTTGACTGGAACAAATGTTCTACTCGTCTTTCAATCTTCCCAGGTGGGAAGAATTAATTATTTGTAATTGAAGAATATAGCAGAATGGTTAAGTGCAAGTGTAAGGGCCAAATTATAGTCATTAATTAAAACACACTTTAACTGAAAGATTGTATCACCCATGTTATTCACAGTACTGTTGACCCCCTGAGATTCCTTGCAACCCTGGACATTATACAATTCTGTATGTATTATAAATTTATTTCAGCAAGAGGCTATTACTCTAGGCACCCATGAGATACTAATAGAGGGAAAAGAAAGGGATAGAATTAGGAACGAAGCAGAGCAATTGACCTCAAGAAATGCAAAGAGTAATGTACAGAAATGCAATCTAAAAATTAAAATAAAATGTGGAGCTATAAGCAATGATTAGAAATTCTATTCTAGGAATATATATACTGTATATACTTTACAATAAGGAAAGTAAAGTAGAACAGAATATAGAACAATATTTGTATTTTGATACCATCTCCTCTTTTAAAAAAAAATATTATAAAACTAACCAAAGAATCTAAAAGGAGGTAAACCAAAGTGATTAATAGCATATTTTATTTATTTTAGATATTTTCATGTTGCAGTGATTTAATAAAGTTTTTAAATTTTAGTATTTTAATTTCAATAAAATACATTTAAGTGTAAAACATGTTCTATGCAAAAACTTGTTTATGAATGCTGCTAGCAGCATTATTCTTGATAACAAAAAAATTCAGACAATTTTAATATATATCAGCTGATGAAAGGATGAACAAAATGTGGTATATTCAAACAAGAGGATATTATTCTACAACAAAATGGAATAAAGTATACACTACAACATGATGAACTTTGAAAACATAATACGTCAAAGAAGTCAGTCACAAAAGGCCACATTTTATATGCTTCCATTTGTATAAAATGTTCAAAATAGGAAAATCTAAAGTGGCAGAAAGTAGATTCATGTTTTGCCAGCAGCCGGAGGAGGGGGAGGAATGGGGAGTGACTGCTAATTAGTACTGGGTTTCTTTGTGGGGTGATGAAAATATTCTGGAATTAGATAGTGGTGATGATTGCACAACCTCATGAAAATGCTAAAAACCATTGAAATTTACACTTTTAAAGGGGGGGGGCTGTGGTAATGAATTATATCTCCAGTAAAAACTTTTAAAATATATGTATAATGTAGATGGTAATATAATTCATTCAAAAAATAAATATTTACTTTTTAAAAGATATCTCCAGATGAGAACAAGGGAGGAACTAGAAGTCTTTACAAAGAAGGTGGCATTTGTGAGAGGTTTTAGGCATAGAAGCATGCACTATCTGCCCACGTTTTAGCAAACATGACAAATTATTAAAGCTAATGTTATCATAGATATAAGGACTTGGGTACTATGATTTATAACATTTTTAACCTAACAAGGATTCCCTTTTAAGCCCAATCAATCAACTGAGGTAAACATTTTCTGCCAAACACTGGCTATTTATGGACAAGCCCGCAAAAGAATGAGGAATTTTCCAGGTTGTAATGTATTTCTTAATTAAAATCTCTGATTCTGCTTCAACATTTTCATTGCTGCAGCAATAATGTTAAAATGATGCCCACTAAGCATGCCACAGCCTGCCAAAATGAAGTACATTTTTATCTTTTGAGAATCACATCATTTTGTATTCATAGAACGTGCAGAAAAGCATGCCTTCTTCTTTATCATATTAAAGACAGTGAGCCCTCATCGGTTCAGTTGGTTTACCTAACTTGCCTTGAGGATAACAGTGACATGTTGGCAATCTCATCTATCTATCTAAGATGCACATATATAAATCACCTTTTATACACTGTCAGAAAGAAGGAAGAAATTCTCCAATTTTGTCTTTCTTAATCAGTGTTTAGCTGAATTAAAATTCAACATGGATTTTTCACTGGTTTATCCATACAATCAATAGAGAATATTTTTCAAAATATTTCCAGGAAAATCTACCCACTTAAAGATTTATTTACAAATGCATGAATAGTGCATGGTGTAAACAAAGCATTAAATCACTACCAAATATATCTGCTTAGCTATTACAAGGTAATTACAGATGCAGTTTCAAAAGTAGATTGCCAAAGGAAGGGTAGCTGTTTGTAATTATTGGCCGGGCCTACAGTTTCTTGGACAATGCCATTCCTTAAGCACACTGGGCATTTATGCCAAGTAGACTCTGAGGCTTACTTTCTGTTTTCTCTTCATTCTTTTAATGGTTAAGGTACATGCTTACCCTAAATAGTAGACTACCTAATGTGTGGAATTTGCTCTAACCTAATTTTCAGGAATGTCTTATAGGTCTGCGTGCCATATCTGTATAACTAACATACACATCATCTTTGAATGCTCTAAGTACTATGAGAAAAACAACAAAAGGAAGGTACAGGAAATCTTAGTATAGCACTAAGAGGTCATCAGCATTACAAGCTCTCAACATTCTTTAGAGCCTCCCTCCATCTTTAGTGGTTGAAGCCTTAAGCCCTTAATGTGGTTCACAAAACCAGCCATCACCTGGTCCCTGCCTCACTATGCCAACCTCTCTCTTCAACTGTGCATGACGCTCTCTACAATGCAGTTATACTTGCATTTCCTGAATGTTCAACCTCTTTCCTCTAATTTTTTCATATTTTCTTCTCTGCCTGGAACATTTACCACTTCCTGGTTCTTGGAGTAATTACTTCTTCAAGATTCAACATTATAAAACTTGGCCGAACTTTCTCCTCCTAGCTAGGCTGAACCAGGTATAAAAGCCAATACGTGATCTTCTCTTTTGACTTTCTTATGCCCAGAATACTGCCTGATGCAGTTAGTGCTTAATATTTTTTTCTGAATGAACAAATAATGAACCAATGGAAAAAATATATATATAGCATATTTTCTTAGTACATTCAGACTGCTACAACAAAATACCATTGTTATAGTTTGGTTTGCTTAACCCCTCCCAATCTCATGTTGAAATCTGATCCCATGTTGAAGATGGGGCCTAATGAAAAGCGTTTGGGTTGTGGGTGCAGATCTCTCAAAAATGGCTTGGTGTATTAGTCTGTTCTCACACTGCTAATGAAGACATACCCAAGACTGGGTAATTTATAAAGGGAAAAGGCTTAACTGACTCAGCTCAGCATGGCTAGGGAGGCCTCACAATCATGGTGGAAGGTGAAAGAGAAACAAAGTCATGTCTTACATGGCAGCAGGCAAGAGAGCTTGTGCAGTGGAACTCCCATTTATAAAGGCATCATATCTCACAAGACTTATTCACTACCATGAAAACAGTATGGGGGAAACTGCCCCCATGAATCCAACAGTTGCACCTGGCCCAAACCTTGACACACAGGGATTATTACAATTCAATGTGAGATTGGGCGAGGACACAGCCAAACCATATCATTCAGTGCCCACCCCCTCCCAAATCTCATGTCCTCACAAAACCAGTCATGCCTTGTCAATGGTCCCCCAAAGTCTTAACTCATTTCAGCATTAACTCAAAAGTCCATAATCCAAAGTCTTATCTACGACAAGGCAAGTCTTTTCCATCTATAAGCCTGTAAAATCAAAAGCAGGTTCATCACTTCCCAAATACAATGGGGGTTCTATCAGTCCAATTTTACACTACTGATAAAGGCATACACAAGACTGAGTAATTTATATATATATATATATATAAAAGAGGTTTAATGGACTCACAGTTCCACATAGCTGAGGAGGCCTCACAATCATAGCATAGACATCCAGGCATTTGCATATATCCTCTGAAATATAGGTGGAGATTCCCAAATCACAATTCTTGACTTTGGTACACCTACAAACCCAACATCATGTATAAGCCACCAAGGCTTGGTGCCTGCACCCTCTGAAGCCACCGCCTGAGCTATACCTTGCCCTCTTCTAGCCATGACTAGAACTGAAGCAGCTGGGATGCAGGGCTTCATGTCCCGAGGCTGCACACAGCAGGCCACCCTGGACCTGGCCAAGGAAAACATTTTTTTCTCCTAGGCCTCCAGTCCAGTAATGGGAGAAGCTGCTGTGAAGGTCTCTGACATGCCCTGGAAACATTTTCCCCATTGTCTTGGTTATTAACATTTGGATCCTCATTACTTATGCAATTTTCTGTAGCAGGCTTGAATTTCTCCCAAGAAAATGAGTTTTTCTTTTCTACTGCATTTTAAGCCTGCAAATTTTTCAAACTTTTATGATCTGCTTCCTATTGAACGCTTTGCTGCTTAGAAATTGCTTCCCCTAAATACCATAAATCATCTCTCTCAAGTTCAAAATTACATAGATCTCTAGGGCAGGGGCAAAATGCAACCAGTCTCTTTGCATAGCAAGAGTGATCTTTGCTCCAGTTACCAGCAGGTTTCTCAGCTCCATCTGAAACCATCCCAACCTGGACCTGATTGTCCAAATCACTATCAGCATTTCAGTCAAAACCATTCAACAAGTCTCTAGGAAGTTCCAATCTTTCCCACATCTGCCTGTCTTCTTCTCAGCCCTCCAAACTGTTCCAACCTCTGACTGTTACCCAGTTCCAGTGTGTCTTCACAGTAATGAATTAGTTCTCACTCTATTAGTTTCCACAAGATCTGGTTGTTGAAAAGAAGCTGCTACCTTCCTTCTCCCTTGCTTCCTCTCTTGCCAGGTGATCTCTGCACGTATTAGCTCCCCTTCACGCTCGACATGAGTGGAAGCTCCCTGAAGCCCTCATCAGAAGCAGACGCTGTCACCATGCTTCTTGTACAGCCTGCGGAATTATGAGCCAAAAAAAAAAAAAAAAAAAAAACTCTTTTCTTTACTTTATAAATTACCCAGGTATTCCTTTAGTTTACAGTAACACAAACACACAACCATAGACTGGGTAACTTGTAAACAATGGGAATTTATTTCTCACAGTTCTGGAGGCTGCAAGTCCAAAATGAGGGCAGATTCAGGGTCTGGTGAGGGCCTGATATCTGGCTTATAAACAATGTCTTTTTACTGTGTTCTCACCTGGAAGAAGTGAACAAGTTCCCATGGGCCTCTTCTTTAAGGATACTGATCTCACTCATGAAGGCTTAACCCTCATGATTTAACCACCTACCACAAGACCCACTTCTTAATCATTAGGTATCAACATATGAATTTGGGAAGCACACAAACATTCAGACCATAGCACAACATACAACTTTTAGCTGGAGCATGGGCTCGGGAGCCAACTGTGTTTGAATACAACTACTTACTAACTGTGTGCTGTTAGAATGGGATTTTTAATCTCTCTTTAACTCAATTTTCTCATAAACTATATATATATATATATATATATATATAGCCTGCTTCATAACTTTAAATAAGTTAAAGTGAAAAATTGTTTAAAAATGTTGAGCTCATAACAAATGTTAGTGCTTATTGATATTATAATTGTAATTACTTGCATTATGGCATGCATGCCAGGAATATAAAGACTTAGTCCCACCCCCCTCAAAAGGAGAGATTCTTTTTAAAATAATTATTTAATTTTAAAAAAGAAAGAAAATAAATGAGGAATGACTACGAAACAGTGTAACTAATACCGTAAAACCACAAAAAGCTGTAAATAAGATCCAAAACTGCAATTGCATGAAAGATTGAAGTATTACAAGATTAATAAAAACTAATTTTTTCTACTCCATCTTCTTTTAACTGTTTGAAGAAAGATATTTTCACTGATTAGATTTGGCAAAGATAGACCACTTATTTTTTTAAAACATACACTGTATCTTGTATGACTACCCCAACCAAATCCCACATGGGTGACAAATGAAATCCATCACCAAAGCTTATCAGAATTCACAGTATCTTATAGTTTTGCATATTCATTATGAAATCAACCAAAATGTAAGCATTCATGTGTTTTTTTAATCTCTGAAATGTTCATCTCCTAATATTATGCACATATTTTAATTCATGCAACCATTTCTCAAATGATTGTTGGAAGCCGTCTTTCTGAATGGCCTCCAGCACTAATTCATGAAAATCTAAATTATGCTTTTTTGTTAAAATTACTCTATTTGTAAAATACTACATAACTGCCTTAGTCTGTTTGTGTTACTATTACAAAGTATCTTAGTGTGCATAATTCATAAGCCACAGAACTTATTTCTTACAGTTCTGGATGCTGAAAAGTCCAAGACCAAGGCACAAACTGATTTGTTGTGTGGTGAAGGCCTGCTCCCTGGTTCACAGACTGTGCCCTGTAGCTATGTTCACATTTAAGAAAAATGAATACATTGAAATTGTCCAAAAAATTTGAAGACATTAAGTTGGGTCAAAATTTACAGCTAAGTGTGTTAATCTGCTGAGTTTCAGTCATTTTAGGAGAAAGATCAATGTGGGACCAAACAAAAATTTAAAAAGAAGGATGCATGATTTTTTAAAGTATCATTGGCACCTTAGGGTTTGATAAAGGTAAAAATAAAATTGCATTCGCTAACTTTAATTCTATTTAAGATTTTATCAAATTTAAGAGAAATTTGTTTACCAAGAAGATATCATCAATAAAAGAGTGGAGTGCCAAGGGCAGGCATAAAAATATTTTATTAAACATATTTAAGGACAAAGTTTGCAAGCACAAACATGTCTGTCCTCTTTTCAACTTTGAGTTTGTTAACACTGTGCAAGAACAGATGTTCAGATAGGGTTTTGTCATGCCCCATGAAATGGGAACTGTAAACACTTGATTTATGTGACAAGAATCCTCACTGAGATTAATTTCATTGAATTTTACAATTAAACCACTAAAATATTAACTATGTTTTTCATATCACTTAGATTTCTTCAATGTAGTTCAATAAGTTTATACCAATTTTCTTTCCCCCAAAACCTCTAAATGCTAAATAAAGCAGCAACGGATCCTTAAGGTGAGAAAGAAGTAGACCAATAGCCCCTGACCACCACAGTGTTCAAACCTTAGGAAAGTATCCAGGAGGAGAAGCATGTCCCCAGGGTGTCCCCATCTCTTTTCCTCTTCCCAAGGAGTGATCCCCTTCCCCTCTCCTCCCACTAGGGAACTGATGTCACCCCCACTATGTAGCTTTTCCTATTCTGCTTCGCCTCTCTAACTTTGTTCTCTCAATAATACCTCTGTTATGACAACTGTCCTTATCACAGTCAATGGTATTTGAAGTATTGTCACCTCAGAAGAACACACTTTCAGTTTTAAGCAGTCATCAAAACATTTTGCCTTCCCAAAAAACAAGAAGAATTATTAAGATGAATAGACCCCTAGCCAGACTAACAAAGAAGAAAAGAGAATATCCAAATAAACACAATCAGCAATAACAATGGGGACATTACGACCAACCCCACAGAAATATTAAAAAAAAAAAAAGCCTTCTGATACTAATATGAACACCGCTATGCATACAAGCCAGAAAACCTAGAAGAAATGGATGAACCTGGAAATGCAACCTCCCAAGATTAAACCAGGAATAAACTGAATCCCTGAACAGACCAATGAAAAGTTCAGAAATTGAATCGTAATAAAAGCCAACCAGAAAAAGTCCAGGACCAGACAGATACACAGCCAAACTCCACCAGATGCACAAAGAGCTGGTACCATGCCTACTAAAGCTATTTCAAAAAATTGAAGAAGAGAGGCTCTTCCCTAACTCATTCTATGAGGCCAGTATCATCCTGACACCAAAATCTAGCAAAAATACACACACACACAAAGAAAACTTTAGGACAATATCCCTGATAAACATAGATGCAAAACTCCTCAACAAAATATTAGCAAAATGAATCTAGCGGCACATCAAAAAGCTAACCCACGAGGATCAAGGAGGATTTATCCCTGGGATGCAAGCTTGGTTCAACATATGCAAACCAGTAAATGTAATTAATCACATAAACAGGACTTAACACGGAAACCATACGATTATCACAATAGCTACAGAAAAAGCTTTTGATAAAATCCAACATGGCTTCAAGATAAAAATCCTCAACTAGGCATTGAAGAAACATACTTCAATATAATAAGAGCCATCTATGACAAATTCACAGCCAACATCATACAGAATGGGCAAAAGCTAGAAGCATTTCACTTGGAAACCAGAACAAGACAAGAATGCACTCTCTCCACTCCTATTCAACATAATACTCAAAGTCCTGGCCAGAGTATTCAGGCAAGAGAAAGAAATAAAAGGCATCCTAATAGGAAGAGAAGAAGTCAAACTCTCCATCTTTGCAGATATGATTCTACACCTAGAAAACCCCATAGCCTCTCCCCAAAACTCCTATATCTGATAATCAACTTCAGCTAAGTTTCAGGATACAAAATCAATGTACAAAAATCAGTAGGATTTCTATACACCAACAACATACAAGCTGAGATCCAAATCATGAATACAGTCCCGTTAACAATAGCCACATACACAACCTAGGAATATAGCTAATCAGGATGGTGAACGATTTCTACAATGAGAATTATAAAACACTGCTCAAAGAAATCAGAGGTGGCACAAACAAATGGAAAAACATTCCATGCTTATGGATAGGAAGAACCATAATATCATTAAAATGGTTAATATTGCCCAAAGCAATTTACCGATTCAATGCTATTCCTATTGAACTACCAATGACATTTTTATATAATTAGAAAAAACGATTTTGAAAGTCATATGAAATCAAAAAAAAGAGCTCAAATAGCCAAAGCATCCTAAGCAAAAAGAATAAAGCTAGAGGCATCACATTACTCAATTTCAAACTGTAGAGTAAGTCTGCAGTAACCAAAACAGCATGGTATCACTACAAAAACATACACATAGACCAAGAAAAGAGAATTGAGAGCTGAGAAATAATGCTGCACACCTACACGCATCTGATCTTCAACAAAGTCACAAAAATAAGCAACAAGGAAAAGACTCCCTATTTAATAAATGGTTCTGGGAAAACTAGCTAGCCATATGCAGAAGATTGACACTGGACCCCTGCCTATTACCATATACAAAAACTAACTCAAGATGGAACAAAGGCTTAAATGTAAAACCTAAAACTGCAAAAACCCAGATGATAACCTAGGAAGTACCATTCTGGAAATAGGACCTGGCAAAGATCTCATGACAAAGCCAAAAGCTATTGCAACAAAAACAAAAATTGACAAATGTGACCTAATTAAATGTAAGATATTCTTCACAGCAAAAGAAACTATCAATAGAGTAAACAGACAACATATGGAATGGGAGAAAATATTTGCAAACTATGCATCAGAATCTATAAGGAGCTTAAATCAGTAAGCATAAAACAACCCCCTTAAAACATAGGCAAAGAACCTGAACAGACACTTTTCAAAAGAAGACATACACACAGCCAACAAGCACATGAAAAAATGTTCAGTGTCACTAATCATTAGAGAAACACAAATCAAAACCACAGTGAGATACCATCTCACACCAGTCAGAGTGACTATTATTAAAAAGTCGAGAAATAAAAGAGTCTAGTGAGGTTGCAGAGAAATGGAAACACTTATACACAGCTGCTGGGAATGTAAATTATTTCAGGCATTGTGGAAAGCAGTTTGGCAATTTCTCAAAGAGCTCAAAGCAGAATTACCATTCAACCCAGCAATCTCATTATAAGGTATATACCCAAAGGAATATAAATTATTCTACAATAAAGATACATGAACTTGTATGTTCATTGCAGCACTATTCCCAATAGCAAAGGCATGGAATCAATCTAAATGCCCATCAACAGTAGACTGGGTAAAAAAAATGTGGTACATATACACAATGGAATCCTACACTGCCGTAAAAAAGAATGAGATCGTGTCCTTTGCAGCAACGTGGATGGAGCTGGAGATCACTATCCTAAGTGAGCTAGCATAAGAACAAAAAAACAAATACCATGTTCTCACTTATTAGTGGAAGCTAAACATTGTGTACACATGGACACAAAGAAGTGAAAAACAGGCACTGAGGCCTACTTGAGGGCAGAGAGTAGGAGGAGGGTGAGAATCAAAAAACCACCTATCAGGTACTGTGCTTATTACCTGGCTGGCGAAATTTACATTTTATCAGCATCCTCTAGCACAGGAAAGAACGTTTTTATGGAAGTACATTCATCCCATCCAAAAATTTATTGGATGCTCTGATTCAGAGTTACAGAAAAAAAAATTACCATATAATAACATTATATTTAATGAGGTGTTACATGTTTTCCATCCTTGTCTTAGCACTCGAGACATTGTTCTCCTAGGTCAGAATATCAACATTTCATGGCGTTTTCATGGACTTGCAGCTTACTTGACCATGATTAATGCTAATTAACATTGTGAAACTATACAACATGTCTGATCGTGTCACATTATCATTGAAACACCGTCCAAACTGTTGTTTGGGAAGTTGAGTTACTGAAGAAACAAACCCCTTGATATACAAACACTGGCTGGGAGTTCAAGTTTATAGAGCCTTCTTGTGCCTTGGAAATTAGCTAAGTTAGCTGAATCTTCCTAGATCCATGGATGGAGGCCAGGAGTAATTCAAAATGCTGACTTTCTATAAACTAAACCCATTTCAGAAATATAATTCGGACCACATAGAAAACTTTTGTTTTTCCATTTTTATCCCTTCTCAGACATCCTTAATGCACCACTCTATCAATTAAGTCTCCTTATACTCATGAGGCATTTCCTACGTGCCCTGAGACTTCAAACAAAATGCATGGCTGGTTAAAGATTTGCTTTCTCTACATCCTGAGAGAAAATTTATATTGGATCTGGGACAGCATCTGGGTGAGACACAAGTGTTAGGGGGTTTACTAGATGTTACTTTCTTCACACCATGATATTCAGCATGTTCTAGGAGGTGTTGGCCAAAAACAAAAAACAAACATGTATTCCCATTATACTAGGGTTATGAAATGCAGATAGGTTTTCAATGGACATAGAAGGGACAAGTGTTTTAACAAAAGTAAAATTCTTTCAGGTAAGTCTAAGTTACCCCTGACTTTCAACTGTCATTCATAGGAAAACTGTCGCCCCTAAGATGTGCTAAAATTACTCTGAAGTAATTTAAAGCCAACCATTTAAAATAAATATTGGTGACAAAGTATACAAAGTTTCAAAATAGAAGTGCTGAATGTAAACACAACTTAGTTTGTCCTGGTCCCTGTACCAGGTGAGGCATGTAAAGGCAGCAAGCAGTGATGATTTCCTGGCTTGGCAAACGCCTCACTGGCTTTAAACTGCCTTGGCACTCCACCTCCTTCCCTCTTCTCTGCCGCTATCATTCATACTTGCTGGTCTCCCTCTAGGCATCTTTGGCTTGAAGTCAACAAAATTACATGCGGGTAAAAAAAAAAAATAGAAACTGCACTTCTCTCGCCAGGCAGCTTGGTAAATATTCATTTCTTTTTTTGTTGTTCTACCTTGACTTATTCCTACCACTATCATACTGCTAGATCAAGGCTCAAAATATTAACAAATACTTTTTAACATTTTGCTGGGCACATTCTCTCCCATGAATTGAAATCTATATGTCTATGGACTTTAAATGACTACAATAAATTATTTCATTTATTCAAATAATTGTAAGGCTCTTTTTTTACTACTTTTCTTTCCTTTTTCACCTAAAGAAAAAGCAAGGTTTTTGAATAATTTTCTCAGGAGGCTGCCTTCCTAACTCACTCATTGGTAGAATCAAAGACCTAGAAATAGGTTCCCATGTGTTCCTCATGAAAGAAATAGAAAAGCAACATATATATCTTGGCTTCTTCTCTTATTACTTGATTAACATGTTAGCTGCATAGTACAGCCTACACAATACTGCATTGAAAAGAAAGTGAAGAGTTGGGAGTCAGAAAAATGTCCAACTTCAACTCTGCTATATTTATTTTTCACCATAATGAGTTACTATAAACTTAGAGGTTTATTTTTTTAGGTATTAATCTTTTTATGTCACATAATCCTTCAAATGTTTTATACATTTTAGAAAGCAGACAAATAATAGTATTATAATGATTGCATGACTGATCATCACTCTTTTACAATAAAGTCACAAAGAACAATGTGGCACATATACACCATGGAATACTATGCAGCCATAAAAAAGGATGAGTTCATGTCCTTTGCATGGATGAAACTGGAAATCATCATTCTCAGCCAACTGACACAAGAACAGAAAATCAAGCACCGCATGTTCTCACTCATAAGTAGGAGTTGAACAATGAGAACACATGGATACAGCGAGGGTAACATCACACACCGGGGCCTAGAGGGTAGGGGGTCAGGGGAGAAATAGCAGGGGTGGAGAGATTGGGGAGGGATAGCATTAGAAGAAACACCTGCTGTAGATGACGGGGCAACGAATGCAGCAAACCACCACCATGGCACGTGTATACAAATGTAACAAACCTGCATCATGTGCACATGTACCCCAGAACTTAAAGTATAATAAATACATATTTAAAAAAGAATAAAGAGGAAATATGCTATACCAGAATATCACAGGCTAAAAAAAAAAAAAAAAAAGAAAAAAAAAAAAAAAAAGATGATGAAGAAAGAGGAAATGAAAGGATAGAGTCAAGGTAGTGCTAATGGAGCTAGTTCTTTGTAACTTAGAGGTTTAAAACAACCCAAATGTGTTATCTTACAGAAGTCCAACAAGGGTCTCACTGGGCCAAAATCAAGGTGTCTGCAGGACTATGTTCCTTTCTGGAGACTCAAAGGGTAAATCTACATTCTTGCCTTTTCCAGATTCTGGAGGCTTTCCACATTTCATGACTCATGGCTCTACCCTTCATCTTCAAAGACACATGCAACAAAAATGCAGAGAAATGCAATTCTCTGACCATTCTGTAATCCCATCTTCCTTTCTCTGATCACAGTGGGAAAGGTGGTCTGTTTTTAAGAACCCATGTGATTAGTTTGAGCCCACTTGACAAACCAAGATAATTTTTGCATCTTAAAGTCTTTAATATCACATCTTCATAGTCCCTTTTGCCTTGTAAGGCAACATCTTCACATGTTCCAAGAATTAGGATGTAAACGTCTTTGGAGAAGTCATTATTCTACCTGCCACACCACCTACCAGTGCTTCATTCCACATGGACAAAGTCATAGGTTAGTTGTTCTATACTTGATGTAGCTCTAAGTTCTTGTAGGAAATCTCAAACCTGTCTCTAAATCTCCTCTGTTTTCATCTAAAGGTATCCTGTGAGCATTCAAAGGTAGACAGTTACAACTACAAATGCATTTAATCTGTTCCACAATGGTTTGGTTAGATTTGAAGGGTTATTTAACGACTCTATCACATCCTAGTTATATTTTCTGAGAAATTTATGGTCCTCACTGGGTCTCAATCAAATATCATTCATGTCTTATTCCCCATTTAGTTGGAAGGGGAGTGTGTGTAAAATATGGCCATGAGATGACTCTTGTAGTATCTTTACTCATCTTGGAAACAGAAAAACTTAGCTAGTTTTGTAAACTTCACTTTCTTTCCTTCTTCAGTTTTCTTTATCTGAAATGATGAGGCTTCTCTTTAATCCATCTTTGAAAGCATGGAATTTCCTAAACTTTTTAGGAATTAGATGACTTTTCCAGATTTGGAGATTTTCTTTTTTCTTCATGAACGTTATCACTTCAGAAAAAGCAAGCCTTGTACTTTCAAGACTATAAAATAAGCCCAGTTTATAAAATTATTATTTGGAGGCTAAATATGGAATTTCAGACACTCACTATGAATCACGAAAAACTGAAATTAGCATTATTCTTGGTATCTGTATTCTCTGCTACTGTATTTCCTTATTGTTGTATGTACTGTGTTCTTCTTTTGAAACTCCCAGTCAGTAGGAAACTGCTGTATGCTCTCAGATAAATATAAATACCCTGGTGAATGAAAGAAATGTAGTGAGACCCTTTGAAGAAGTAAATGTTTAATGTACACAAAGAAGATGGAGATGACATTTGGGTTCTCTAAAGTCTAGCAGGTCTCAAACTTTTTGGCCTCAACATCCCTTTACACTCTCAAAAGTGGAGGACATCAGAGAGCTTTGGTTGATGGGGATTGTGTGTACCGATATTTCTAATATTAGAAATTTAAATTGAGAATTTTAAAATATTTATTAGTTTTAAAATGACAAAAAACACATTAAATGTTAACACAAATAACATTAATGAAAACTATATTTTCCAAATCAAAAAAACTTAAGTTACACAATTTAAAAAAAAATTTTTTTTTTGAGATGAAGTCTCACTCTGTCACCCAGTCTGGAGTGCAGTGGCATGATCTCAGCTCACTGCAACCTCTGCTTACCCCATTCAAGTGATCCTCCCATCTCAGCCTCCCAAGTAGCTGGAATTACAAGTGTGTGCCACCATACCAAGCTAATTTTTGTATTTTTAGTATAGACGGGATTTCACTATGTTGCCCAGGCTGGTCTCAAACTCCTGGCCTCAAGTGAACCACCTGCCTCAGCCTCCCAAAGTTCTGGGATTACAGGCATGAGACACGACACTCAGTACAAATATTTTTACATCTCTTTAATGTATGCCCCAATAGAAGGCAGCTATACTTACCAGAGAATTACCTACTTATATACAGTTTTCTTACTACATTTAGTTAAAATGCTCTTCTCAACATTCCACCATATGAAACTTACATGTAGAAACCTAAAGATCTTTTGAAAATCAAGTTTTATTTTTACTGGTTTCACCTACTATTAATCCTTTTTTACCTCCTGCCAAAGAATATTCTTTGTCTTCTTCCACTCAATATGTTATTCATGGTTATGTAGTAAATGATTATAGTTTATTTTAGAATTTCCATTAAGTTGTTCTTAGATTGTAATCCCTAGGGTATAGCTATAATCCCAGAGATGGAGGGAAATGGCAAATAAGATTCCATGTGAGCATAGGTTAGACAGATGGGACAATTAATTCCAACCATATTTACAGAAGGTTAGTTATGACAGTTGTGAACAATGGTTATGACCAAGGAAAATGGTATAGGAAGTATTATGGTGTGGTTTGAAAGAGATTTGTCCTTTGGAAGGCTATAACAACAAAAATAATGCTAGGTAATAGCAAAAAAGGATGTTAAAAGTAAATCATACAAATCTGTCATTCCTTATTTAAAATGGATTCGTACCACATCTGGAACACTGTGAGAAATTCTGGCCTCCATGTCTCAAGGAAGACATAGCCAAACTGGATGAAACCCAAGAAGTTTAACTAAAAAGATTAAAAGAACAGAGGTTTCTCAAAAATGAGAGATTTAAAAAAGAAAAGAAGGTTTTATGTGTAAATGAAGACTGTCTTAGTTCAGGTTGCTATAACAAAATACCAAAGACTGGGTGGCTTATAAACAACAGAAATTTATTTCTCACCATCCTGGAGGCTGGAAGTCAGAGTGACGGTATGGTCTGGTCCTGGTGAGGGCCATCTTCCAGGTTGCAGACTGTCATCAGCTTGTATCCTCACATGGTGGAAAAAGAGCTGGAGAGTTATCTCGGGTCGCTTTTGTAAGGGCACTAATCCCTCTTATGAGGGCTCCACCCTAGTGACCTAATCACCTCCTAAGACCTTCATCTCCTAATACCATCATGATGGGGATTAGGATTTCAGCTTCGGAATTTTGAAGGCACACAAACATTCCATCCATTGCAAAGTCTTTGAAATCACAAAACGCATATGTAGAATACAGAGTTAATATGGAGGCAAATATAGAATTGTTTGTCAAATCTGAGAATTCTCAAATTATCTTCCATTGTGAAACCCAGGAGTGGTACAGATTTAAAATATAAGTAGGTTCAGGAAGGGTTTACGGTAAAGTCATGAATGAGAGTCACAAGGTAGGATGGAACTTTGAAATGTACTCCCCTACTATCTCCAACTGGCTGTTATAAAGGACAACCAAGTCTACTGTTAATAAAACGTCCCTTGATGCTGTCAGGTAGAAAAATTGCTGATGTCCTTATTTATATACTTTAAATACAAAGATTATCTTATGAGAGTCCCTTGCCGTTCCCAACGGTCTGCCCTAAAAAAAGATTCTAGCTTTTCCTTATCTGTCTTCCTTTTTTCCACCTTCTAAAGAGCTCACACCTCTGCTAGACTGATCTTTTGTAAGGCAAAATCAGACAGAGGGCAGGGGAGAAAGCACAGGAAACCAGAGGGCTGGAGCTAGGGGAAGAGATTTTCCCAGGGGAAGGACATTTGAAAATGAAAGTCCAGGTATAACTGCAGAGAATAAGCACAGAGAATGGGAGAGGGGTGAAAAGAAGATATTAGAAAGCATTGCTTTTGAAAGATGTAAAGGATTTAGGTTACTTTGAAGCTAATTTTGGTTTCAGTGTAGTGTTCCTTTGACCATGATACTGCCCCAGACCTAACCACACCAGTCAAGGGTATACCAACATTCCCATGTGGGCTCAACCAATAATACCCTTTGGGATTCACTATTAAAACACCTAGAATTCCTACTTATGATTTCTGTTTTACCACATGACACTTTTCAGTCAAAAGTGGTTAAATAAACTCCTTGGAGAACCTCCTAAGTTAGGTAATTGGAGCACAGGGAAGAATCTGTCATCAGATGCCTTTCACTAAGTTAATTACAGATAAAACCAACAAAAAGTGGTTAGAAGCAAAGGTTAAAATTTCACTCTCTTGGATTTTGCATAATGAATTAAACTGCTGGGCTGGATTGGCATCCTATTAGGAATATGATTTGGAAACAGAAAAACCAGCCAATGGTGGTCTGATTCTGTTCTTGAAAACAATTTAAAGTAACACAAACCCACTAAGACTTTACCTCATTTTTTACTTTAAAATGCTATTTGTGATTAGAAAAAAATAGTGCAGATATACAAAAGAATCTATATGCTTTTCCTCAATCAAAGATACTTTCTCCATATGTGTATGGACCAAAAATCACCTAAATACCTTATAACTCAGGCACCATGACAGCATTTCAATGCCATTTCATTTCTCAAAACATTAAATCCTCCACAAATTCAGAAATCGCATCACTTTAAAAAGCAGCCAGTGCTGGGAAGTGAGGAAGAAGGAGTAGGAGTGAAGAGAGGATGCAATGGAGAATGGAATGAAATTTATGGAGGCTGGAAAAAAAAGGATCAATTATTTTCTTTCCTCCAATAGGAAAGAATCAAATGATCCTGTCTCAATGAATACGCTTCATGTTTAGTATTTTTGCTATTTTTTAAAACTTCAGAAAACACATTCCTAAATGAAGAGCCCATCCAAATTCCAAATTCTTCATTCATCAGGCTTTCCATTACATTGTTCATGAGAAAATTCTCCTTTTTTAAACTACATGGTTTAACGGCCCCCATATTCCATGAAGCCTCATAATCCTTTTCTGCTGGTGGCACCTGTCTACTAAAACTTGTCAAGCTCTAAAACCTTGTTGTTTTTTACTTTACTTCTTCTACATCCACTATAAATACTAGACCATGATTTTTAATATGTTCAACTATTAAAATATATTAGCTGGAAACTCTAGGTACTTTTAATTTCAAAAATTTTTTAAATCCAAGTCCCTACTACCCTCCCCTCTGACAATATCCCATTTTCCTTCCCAAATACTGTGTCCTCTTGTTTGTTTTGGAGGGGGAGTGAGAAGCTGTCATTATTTTATATGAGCAATAAATAAGAAAATATTCTATTTATATGAGGGCAGGGTGGCATTGCAGACACCATTAGTGCCTTTTCAACATCAAATAGCTGCCATGATTGGCTTGATAATTTCCCACTCCCTCAAAAGCACTTCCTGGGATGACCTCCAAAACTGATTACTTACACTCAAATCTGTATCTCAGGATCTGTTTGTGGGGGAGCCCAACTTCAACCAGAGGGTGTGCTCACAATGTTTAGTAATAGAGAATGAGAGGCAAAATAAGTTGTAGAACTTGTTGATCTAGAGGAGGGGGCTGATATGAACCATTTAAATTTAATTCAAGTCTGTCTGTGATATAAACTCACATACGAATAAGAAAGCTTGGAAACAATTTGACAGGAATCCAGAAAAGCTTCAGAGGCGGTAATGTTTCAAGGAGGCTTTGAAGAATTAGTAGGATTCAGCTGGGCAGAAGTGTTAAGAGGACATCCCAGGCAGAGGAACCAACAATCAAAGCCTAGAACACCCTTGGAGGCAAAAGAGAAGCCATGAAGATGAGGCAGGAAAGTAACCCAAGACCTTGGATATAATGTTAATTGCAAAGAGCATACATTTCATTCCATAGGCTTTGGGGAAAAAAAATAAATGTTCGATTAGGGAATTGATAACAATTGTTTAGAAACCTAACTATGAACAAAGCATATGAAATTGATTTTTAAAAATAAGTGTATAAAATGTTTAAATTACTTACATTTATAATAAACCTAAATAAATGTTTTTACTAATTTATACCAATCATGGCAAACCTACTATTTTTGTGTACATTTGTTTCCATAGATATATGCATATGAATATGATGCTCTTTCATTAATAAAAGATTTTAGGCAAAAGGTGCAGTAAGGTTTCAGATTTGTGAAACATGTCTGCAAGTAAATAAGGACAAAGGTATTCTGCAAAGTCTAGCAGTTTGCTGGTATTACCTTTTGCCATGAATGGCATCACCACAGGCTGAGTTTCCAATCTGGCAAACTAGGATTCATCCTTAACACCTCCCTCTTCTTCCACTGCCATATCCAGCACACCACAAAGTCCCATCCATTTTACATCCTAAATATCTCCCAGATTTCTCCACTTTTCGCCATTGCTTATGCCACCACCCTGTCACAGCCACCATCATCTCTCACTGAGAGGACAGCAAGAGCAAACATTCAGCCTTGCTCAGCCATTCTATTAACAGCACAGAAAATCACGTCTCTCCCCAGCTTAAAGCCCTGCATTGACTCCCACTGCACTCAGGATAAAGTGATGTGGCCTCTGCCCATCTATTCAGCCTCGATTCTCAGGACTCCCTTGCTCATTCTGGATGCTCCAGTCACAATGACCAACCCTTAGGTCCCCAGGAAAACCTGTGATCCCCAGTTGGGGGCTTTGCATGTAGTTCCTCTTGCTGGGATGCTCTTTCCCCAGGCCCTTCCTTCTTTATTCATTTAATTCCCATTCTTCCTTTGCACCCTAGCTCAGCATCACCTTCTCAGGGAACCTTCCCTGTCCCTGGGGACCAGGCCAGATCTCCCTGTTGGAAGCTCTCTTAACCTTCTGTGCTTTTCCTTCTCTGTCTCTTATTATCTACCTTCATGCCCATGTGACTGTCTACCTCCTTCTCTAGACCATAAACTCTATGAAGATGGCACATAGCAGGGGCTTAAAAAATATGTGAAGAAATTATTTCAATTATATGTTAACTTGTCTCAGGTATATGGTTCATCATTTTAGTTGCATTATCTATACAAATGCATTATATATACATTATATACGCATATACAGCTAAGAAAACTAAGGCTGAGAGACTCTTAAGTAGTAACGTAAGATGGACCTGGAGCTTATTCGTGAGTCTGGCTTGAGCAGACACTCCTGACCAACACCTTGTACTGTACGTATAGAGTACAATAATAATAGGTAACAGTTATAGAGTTGTGTTTACCAGTTTTCTATTTCTCAAATTTTTATTGTATATCATTGCTTTCAGGCCTCTTCCATAAAATTCGGCTTCTAAATGATGGACAAATTTTTCTAAGCTTTGTCTTACCCAGATTCTAATGCATTTTTTCCATTCTTAGAACTTTTCTCCAAGTTGGTTATTTGGCTTCCCATTGTATCATATTATGTCATTCTAGATATATTATTTCTACTTCTTGCCTCTGTTCTCCTTAATTTTTGCAAAGAGGCAAAAAGTTGGGAAATACACCTATTGAGGCCTATTAATTTTTCTTAAAATATCACTATCTTCCTGTGTAGTTAGGATATGGAGGGTGTTTTGAAATATGGTATGCAAAGACAATGAGATGCATTTGAATTATACACAGAATAAAAAGTAGGAAAAGTCAGCTCCAGGTTGGAAACAATGAAACCAGATAACACTCCCGGTTAAAGGAATAAACATGGTTAATGAGTGTCTACTGTGACACAGAGTTGACTAATACAGAGAAGGTCAAACATAATCTTCATCTTTTAAAGTTTCAACCTTTATTTTTGATTCAGGGGTACATGTGCAGGTTTGTCACATGGGTATATCACATGATGCTGAGGCTTGGGGTCCAAATGATCTCATCACCCAGGCAGTAAGCATAGTACTCACTAGGTATTTTTTAAACCCTTGTCCTCCTTCCCCCTCTACTAGTCCCTAGCGTCTACTGTTCTCACCTTTATATTCATAAGTACACAGTGTTTAGCTCCCACTTATAAGCAGAACATGTGGTATTTGGTTTTCTGATCCTGTGTTAATTTGCTTAGGATAATGACCTCTAGCTCCATCCATGTTGCTGCAATGGATGTGACTTCATTTTTATAGCTTTGTAGCATTCCATGGTGTATATGTGCCACATTTTCTTTATTCAATCCACCACTGAAGGGCACCTAGGTTGAGTCAATGTTTGTACTCATGTATAGTGCTGCAATAAACATACAAGTACATGTCTTTTGGGTAGAATGATTTATATTCCTTTGGGTATATATCCAGCAATGTAATTACTGGGTCAAATGGTAATTCTATTTTTAGTTCTTTGAGAAATTTCCAAACTGCTTTCCACAATGGTTGAACTAATTTATATTCCCACCAGCGGCATGTAAGCATTCTCTGGTCTCTGCAGCCTTGCAAGCATCTGCTATTTTTTGACTTTTTTTAATAGCCATTCTGACTGATGCGAGATGGTATCTCACTATGGTTTTAATCTGCATTTCACTAATGATTAGTGATATGGAGCATTGTTTCATATATTTGTTGGCCACTTGACTATCTCATTTTAAGAAGTTTCTGTTTATGTCTTTTGCTCACTTTTTAAGAGGGTTATTTTTTGTTTGTCGAATTAAATTATTTACATATTCTGGATATTAGACCTTTGTAGAATGCATAGTCTGTGAATATTTTCTCCCATTCTGTAGGTTTTCTTGTTTATTCTGTTGATAGTATCTTTTGCTGTGCAGAAGCTCTTTAGTTTCATTATGTCTCACTTGCCAATTTTTGTTTTTGCTGTAATTGCTCTTGAAAACTTAGTTATAAATTCTTTGCCAAGGCTTATGTCCACAAGAGTATTTTCTTGATTTTCTTCTGGCACTTTTATAGTTTTAGATCTCACATCTAAGTATTTAATCTACCTTAAGTTAATTTTTGTATATGGTGATAGGCAGTGGTCCAGTTTTATTCTTCTGCATATGGCTATCCAGTTATTCCAGCACTATTTATTGAATACAGTCCTTTCCTTATTGCTTATTTTTTGGCTTTGCTGAAGATCAGATGATTGTAGGCATGAAGCTTATTTCTGGGTTCTCTATTCTGTTCTAGTTGGTCTGTGTATCTGTTTTTGTAGTCGTACCATGCTGTTTTGGTTACCATAGCCTTGTAGTTTAGTTTGAAGTTGAGTATTAACTCCAGCTTTGTTCTTTTTGCTTAGGATTGCTTAGGCTATTTGGGCTCTTTTTTGGTTCCATATGAATTTTAGGGTAGTTTTTCTAATTCTGTGAAAAATTATATTGGTAGTTTGATAGGAATAGCACTGAATCTGTACATTACTTTGACCACTATGGCCATTTTAATAATAATCTTCTGCTCCGTGTGCATAGAATGTTTCTTTACTTGTTTATGTTACCTATGATTTCTTTTAGCAGTGTTTTATAATTCTCCTTGAAGAGATCTTTCACCTCCTCGACTAGATGTATTCCTAGGTATTTTATTTTTTTGTGGCTATTGTAAATGAAATTGTGTTCTTGATTTGGCTCTCAGCTTCAACATTATTGAGGCATAGAAATGCTCCTGATTTTTCAACTTTGATTTTGTAGCCTGAAACTTTACTGAAGTCATTTATTAGTTCTAGAAGCCTTTTGGCAGAGTCTTTATGGTTTTCTAGATATCAAATCATATCATCAGCAAAGAATGATAAAAGCATCCTATTTGGATGCTTTATATTTCTTTCTCTTGCCTGATTGCTCTGGCTAAGACTTCCAGTACTATGTAGCAAAATTAGACATCCTCATCTTGTTCCAGTTTTTAAGGAAAATGCTTCCAGCTTTCACCCATTCAGTATTTGCTGTGGGTTTGTTTAGATAGCGCTTATTATTTTGAGGTATGTGCCTTCATGCCTAATCCTTGAGGGTTTTTATCATGAATGGATGCTGGATTTTATCAAAAGCTTTTCCATGTCTATTGAGATAATCAGTCAATTTTGTTTTCAGTTGTGTCTTTAGTTTTTAGTTGTGTAGTGAATCACATTTATTGAATTGTGTATGTTAAACCAACCTTGCATCCCAAGAATAAGCCCACTTGATCATGGTGAATTAACTTTTGGATATGCTTCTGGATTCAGTTTGCTAGTATTTTGTTGAGGATTTTTGCATCTGTGTTCATCAGGGATATTGGCCTGTTGTTTTATTTTTTCACTCTGTCTTTACCAGATTCTGCTATCAGGATGATGCTGGGTTTGTAGAATGAGGAAGGAATCCTTTCTCCTTTATTTTTTTGGAATAGTTTCAGTAGGATTGGGACCACCTCTTCTTTATATGTCTGGTAGAATTCAGATATGAATTCATCAGATCCAGGGCTTTTTAAGGTTGGTGTGTTTTTTATTACTGATTTAATTTCAGAGCTCACTACTGGTATTACTGGACCATTCAGGGTTTCAACTTCTTTCTGATTCAATCTAGGGTGGTTGTGTCTTTCCAGGAACTTGTCCATTTCCTCTGGATTTCCTAGATTTTCTAGTTTGTGTACCTAGAGATGTTTATAATAGTCTCTGAAGATCTTTTGTATTTCTGTAGGGTCAGTTATAATGTCATTTTAGTCATTGTTTTTTGCTTTGTTTTGTTTTTTGAGATGGAGTCTCACTCTGTGGCCCAGGCTGGAGTGCAGTGGCACAATCTTGGCTCACTGCAACACCCACCTCCTGGGTTCAAGTGATTCTCCTGCCTCAGCCTCCCAAGTAGCTAGGATTACAGGCGCCAGCCACCACACCCAGCTAATTTTTCTACTTTCAGTAGAGACAGAGTTTCACCATGTTAGCCAGGTTGTTCTTCAACTCTTGACCTCAGGTGACCCACCCACCTCGGCCTCCCAAAGTGCTGGAATTACAGGTGTGAGCCACTGCACCGGGCCCATTTAGTCATTTCTGGTTGTGTTTATTTAGATCTTCTCTCTTTTTTCTTTGTTAATCTAGCTAGCAGTCTATTGATCTCATTTATCCTTTCAAATTAGCATTTTGGTTTTGTTGATCCTTTGTATGGATTTTGGATCTCAATTTCATTCAGTTCCACTCTGATTTTAGTCATTTCTTCTATTCTGGTAGCTTTGGGTTTAGTTTGTTCTTGTGTTTCTAGTTCCTCTATGTGCAATGTTAAATTGTTAATTTGAGATCTTTCTAACTTCTTGATGCAGGCATTTAGTACTATAAGTTTTCCTCTTAACACTGCTTTTGCTGCATCCAAGAGATTTTGATATGTTGTGTCTGTTTTTATTTCTTTCTAAATTGTTTTGATTTCTACTTTAATTTTGTTGTTTACTCAAAAGTCATTTAGGAGTAAGTTGCTTAATTTCCATGTAATTTTCTGGTTTTAAGAGATCTTCGCAGGGATTTCTATTTAATTCCACTGTGATCTGAGAGTGTGCTTAGTATGTTTTTTGAAATTATTATTTTCCTGAGACTTGCTTTATGGCTGAAGGTGTGCTTGATCTTACAGTATGTTCTATCTGCAGATCAGAAGAATGTATACGCTGAGGCTATTGGCTGAAGTAGTCTGTAGAAGTCTATTAGGTCCAATTGGTCAAGTGTTGAATTTAACTCCAGAATTTTCTTGTTAGTTTTCTGCTTCAAAGACCTGTCTAACACTGCCAGCAGGATGTTGAAGTCTCTAACTATTACTGTGTGGCTAAGTCTTTTTTTAGATCTAGAAGTATTTGTTTTATGAATCTTGGTGCTCCAACATAATATCCATATTAAAAAAGAAAATAAATTGCTTAAAAGATTTATCCTAAGGAGAGTCATATGAAAACAGATAAACTTATATAACAGAATCACTATATATTTTAAATATGCATTTTTTCTCAATAAAATCAGAATTATTTACAATATATGCATATATTTTTCTTTGTTTCAAACAAAAAAAAGTGGTTAAACAAAAAAGATAACTAATGAATTCAGAAAATCTGATCAACTTGATTCATGATAAGATGAAAGAGTAGATGAAAATATCAAAAATTCTTGCATAATCTGTCAATGATTGTGTACAGCAAGCTTAGGCATGGGCCAAGATTGTTATCTTCACTCACAAAGCCAGTCCCCTGAAAAAGGCAACAATGGCCACCAAAGCCCATTCACCCAAGAGTCCTGGCCTTTTCAACTGTTCCTGGCTGATTTCATGCTCTCAATTCTATGTATCCTTTTATGGGCTCTCATCTTTCCACTTCATCTCCAACCCCTGTGGGCGTATTGCAATTGATGGTCATCATGCTTTGGGTTTATCTGCTTTTGCCTTTTTCCAAGTGGGGGCATTGCTCCTTTTCTGGCTCTTTCTGTTTACAGTTGCCTCTGCCCAACTGATATGTTTTAACTGAGTGCCCATGCAAATCTCACCTTGAATTATAATAATCCCCAGTGTCAAGGGTGGGGCTAGGTGGAGATAACTGAATCATGAGGGTGGTTTCCCACACAGTTTTTGTGGTAGTGAATAAGTCTCATGAGATCTGATGGTTTTATAAATGGGAGTTTCCCTGCACAAACTCACTCTTGCCTGCCACCATATAAAACGTGCCTTTGCTTCTCCTTTGCCCTTGCCATGATGGTGAGGCCTCCCCAGCCGTGCTGAACTGTGAGTCCATCAAAACTTCTTCCTTTATAAATTACCCAGTCTCGGGTATATCTTTATTAGCAGTGTGAGAACAGACTAATACACCAACCAAGCTATAGGACACACACACTTGGCTGTTCCACTCCCTTGGAGTAGGAGTGGGCAGTTCACCATTATGAATATCCAAGTGACAGGGTTTGAAGGAACCCAGTAGCTTCTCAGCTGCCCACCCAAATACACTGAAAGCATCTCTTAACATAAAGTGTTGACGAAAAGCAACCCAGCTTATTCTCATTATTCAGAGATTCACTTATTTGTAACTTCAAAATCAATTCTCTCAGTCCTTTCATGGCCATTCACAGATTTGCACAGAGCAGGAAAAAACTCTGAGTCACCTGACACATATATTCCCAGCTGAGGTGGAACAAGGCAACACGCTGCCTTCTTGTTTCAGTGGACATACTGTAAAACAAGTGTCCTTTTAGTTGTCCATTTACTGCCAGGTTTTTTACATTTGTGTGCTTTGCTTTGGTGATTTCACTGCTTAAAAGTTCCCAAGCACAATGTGAACTGTCATCTAGTATACATGTTAGGTAATCTTCATTCAAACCTGAGCTACAGTGTTGTTGGCCACGAGTTCAATGCTAACAATCCAACAATAGACTGTGTAAATATGGTGTTTTTAAACAGAAACATACATAAGGTATGTCATGATCAGTTGGTGAACACATTATGACCAGAGGCTCCTGGGAACCTAACCTCCTATATTTCCCCCTAGGAGCAATGGTTCCGAATTTGCTAATTCAGTGTTTAGAGTGACTTTATAGAAGACAACTACTACGAATAATGAGAATTAACTGTAACTTCACCATATTATGGTCCTGGAAAAGTAGGAACCAGACAGACAGTAATGTTAAAATATAAGGGCCTGGATGGAGGTTTTTATGGGCTCCACCCTGAGAAACTAAGGAAGTGTCATGTGAAATAGGAGAGCACTGAACTGGAGCTGGAGAAGCACCAGAGACAAACTTCTTCCTATTCTCCATATTTCCTGAGCCCAACCCTAGTATTGATACATAGTCTTGTAATAATATTACATAAACTATCCATGGCAAAAAAGGAATTATCTCAGGATTTTACACTTAATGTTTGATACGATTGGTATTGCTTAGTGTAGTAGCTACCAGCCAAATGTAGTCACTGTGTACTTGAAGGTGACTAGTCAAATTGAGATGTCCTTGAGAATATTTTTTGAGACAGGATTTTGCTCTGTCTCCCAGGAGGCTAGAGGGCAGTGGTGCAACCAGGAAGCCTCGACCTCCAGGGCTCAACAGATCCTCCCACCTCAGCCTCCCTGATAGCTGGGACTACAAGCATGTACCACCATGCCCAGCTAATTTTTGTATTTTTGGTAGAGAGAGGGTTTCAGCATGTTGCCCAGGCTGGTATCAAACTCCTGGGCTCAAGGCATCCTCCCACCTTGGCCTCTTAAAATGCTGGAATTACAGGAATGAGCCACCATGCCCAACATGAATAATTATTATTTTTTTTTTTTTTTGAGACGGAGCTTCGCTCTTGTTACCCAGGCTGGAGTGCAATGGCTCGATCTCGGCTCACTGCAACCTCCGCCTCCTGGGTTCAGGCAATTCTCCTGCCTCAGCCTCCTTAGTAGCTGGGATTACAGGCACGCGCCACCATGCCCAGCTAATTTTTTGTAGTTTTAGTAGAGACGGGGTTTCACCATGTTGACCAGGATGGTCTCGATCTCTTGACCTCGTGATCCACCCGCCTCTGCCTCCCAAAGTGCTGGGATTACAGGCGTGAGCCACCGCGCCCAGCCCATGAATAATTATTATATTGATTACATATTGAAGTATTTTACATAATAGGCATTAAAAGTATTGAAGTTAATTTTATCTCTTTTTTTACCTTTTAAAAATGTGGCTACTAGAAAATGTTAAATGGCTTACATGGACTGCATTGTGTTTGTATTACACAGTGCTGATTTGGAATAAACAGCTGAATTGGGAGGATTAATAGTAAGAATTTATAGTGAAAATAGTAAACTAGATCACCATGTAACAGCTATCACTTACATTCTACTTACTCTGAGACAAGCACTGCTCTAAGTACTTTACATATATTACTAATTATATATATATTACTTTACATATATTAACTTGACTGATCCTCACTGGAATTCTCAGGGATAGGTGTTATGCATTTTGCAAATTAAAAACTGAGGCAAAATAAAAGTGAAGTGATCTGCCCCAGGTCACACCAGATTTGAGCCAGATTTGACCGAGGTAATATAGCTTACATTCTTAACCATCCCACACATAACCCCCTCCCCCCCACATACACACACACACACACACACACACACACGCACGCACGCACACACACACATCTATTTGATGCAATCATCAAACCCATGAAATAAAAATTACTTATCAGTAAATAGAAATCATAGCTTATGCCTCAGTTGCATTCTTTGAAGATATAAAAAGAAAAAGATATTTTTATAAAGGAATGAACACTAACTTCCAAAAGTTTTGCAGGATTTTGCAAAAATTGAGCCACCATGAATGTGAAGATGGTGTGTTGTCTTCCATCTAGATCTACTATAGAAACACAGGTCAAAAGGTAGGAAGATAAAGTAAAAAAATACCAATTGTATTGGTAATAAAAGAAAATACTAAAAAAATTTTGAAGGGGAATTTGGAGATAAATGTCAGGAAAAGAACTTTTCAAGTGAGAAGGAGTCTGCAGATGAACTAGGGTTCTAGGTAAATGAAGAGGCAAGCTAGCAGGAACAGGAGTTCAATGGAAGAGACCGAAATCTGCTAAATGAACAGACTGAGGATTTGTAAAACAAAACTGCTCACACTGCCCATAGAAAACTGCTTGTTTGTTGTTTCAAAAATCAGTTGAAAGTTCTTTGAGAGAACTGTTTCTATGTTAAAAATAATGATTATATTCATTTAGTTGTGCAAAGGACAACGGACTGTCTTCTGTGCTGGTTATTCCCGGGAAGAATGGCATCCAGAAAGGCCAGGAAAGGAGAACGACTCTTTTTTATACCTGCAGGATCTGCATCTTCAGAACTGCATACAGGCCTTGTAGATTTATTTTATTAAAAACCAAAAAAACAGAGACAGAGTCTCTCTCTGTGTTACCCAGGCTGGAGTACAGTGGTGCAACCATAGCTCACTGCAGCCTCTAACTCCTGGGCAGAGGTGATGCCCCTGCCTCAGCCTCTCAAGTAGCTGGGGCCTACAGATGCACACTGCCACAACCAGGTAATTTTTTTTTTAATTTTTCTTTTGTATAGACAGAGTCTTTTTATGTTGCCTGGGCTGGTCTCGAACTCTTGGCCTCAAATGATCCTTCCACCTCCGCCTCCTAAAGTGCTGGGATTACAGCCATAAGCCACCATGCCTGGCCTGGGTTTCATTTTAAAACACTGAGAACAATTAGTCTACATGTCACTGCACACTTGCATGGAGACAACTCCTCTGCTATGCAGGGAAGCCTGGGCTAGAAGCAGGTGTTGCTGAACCACGTGACTGGCCTGGGACTCAGAAAACCTGCATTCAAAGTCTCTCTGTTACGTATTACCCTGGGGGTCTTGGCACATCACAGAGTTTCCAAGGGCTTTATTTCTAAAGAGAAAAGGTGGAACAAAAGGAAGAAGTTTACACAGAGATTAAAAATCTAAAACAGCAGCCGGGAGATCTGGCTCACGCCTGTAATTCCAGCACTTTGGGAGGCCGAGGTGAGAAGATCACAAGGTCAGGAGATAGAGACTATCTTGGCTAACATGGTGAAACCCTGTCTTTACTAAAAATACAAAAAATTAGCCGGATATGGTGGCATGCACCTGTAGTCCCAGCTACTCAGAAAGCTGAGGCAGGAGAATCCCTTGAACCCGGGAGGCAATGGTTGCAGTGAGCCAGGATTGTGCCACTGCACTCCAGCCTGGGCAACAGAGCAAGACTCCGTCAGAAAAAAAAAAAAAAAAAAAAAAAAAAAAAAAAAAGTCTATAACAGGTCTCCTTGCTTGCTCTTCAACTTCAAGTTTAAGACATGGGCCAAATTACCACTTGGAGCATGCTTCTTCATCTCAAAGATGTTGATAATCATGCCCCCCTCATGGAACTGATGAAATGATGGAGTGAGATCATCTTTGTAAAGTGTTTAGCACAGTGTTTAGCCTGGCACATACTACAACCCAAAAATGATTTTTTTTAAATGAGACGATAACTCAGCTTCTTTCCAGCTCAGACATGCTGCGAGGATATGCAGCCAGCACCGCCTTGCCATGCTGTGCCTTTTTTTCTGACCCAAGCCTGTTCCTTATTAAAATGCTGCAACTTTGTGGTGAGAAAAGGAGTTATTCCATAATCTTGAGCATCAGAAAGTGAACCAACTGACACCAATGCCCCAGCAATGATCCTAAGTATTAAGAGTTGCTTTCATCTTTACAGATGGAAGAAGTGAGGACAAGACTTGGTCAAGGCCACACAAGTTGAGGAACCACCAAGAGAGACCAGACACTCAATCCCTTCGTCAAGCCCTTGAGCTCTGTTTGCTAATTACTTGTGAGAGTTATTAACATGCTTTTTATTTTTCTTTAATTTTGGTTTTCTTCATTTATGGCTATGAACATAATCCCTTGCTCAAAGCTCAAGGCTAAACACTAGGTAGGACTCATATTCTCACTGGCAGAAGCCTGCTTTAAATACTTCTCTAAAAAATAGAACCTTGTTTATAAGCTTTATACCATCACTACAAAATGTAACATGCAAATGAGGCATTTTAGAACTTTAGAGTTAAATAATAAAGGCAGCACTCCAAACCCCAACTAGATATTTACATAATTGCATTACTGGCATTTGCATAGGCCATAATGAAAGCTAAGGGGGGAAACCTGCTTGTTTCCAGAATAGAGCATAATTTTTATTTGCCCTTACAAATAAAGCTTAACTGTTTGTGTTTTTAGTCACACACTACATTTAGATTCTTTATAGTTCCAGGTTGTAATAACAGAGCAGCAGCAAATTTCCTAAGAAGAAAAAATTGTTTGATGAGAAATTAGTTAGTCCAAAAGAATTGCCCTAACTATTTGACTTTGGTATGTCTCTGCATTTGCTCTCTGGCTATTGACAGATCAGCTTCTTCACTAGATGTATCACATCTCTTTTTTTTTTTTTTTTTTTTTTTTTTTTTTTTCTGAGACAAGGTCTACTCTGTCACCCAGGCTGGAGTGCAGAGGCATGATCTTGGCTTACTACAACCTCTGCCTCCTGGGTTCAAGCATTTCTCCTGCCTCAGCCTCCGGAGTAGCTGAGACTACAGGTGTGCACCACCATGCCCAGCTAGTTTTTTGTATTTTTTTTTTTTGGTAGATACTGGGTTTCACCATGTTGGCCAGGCTGGTCTCAAACTTCTGGCCTCAAGCAATCTGCCCTCCTTGGCCTCCCAAATTGGTATCACATCTTTTTAAGATGAATTTCTTCAAGATCAGTTTTCCCAAAATCTCTCTGTGTATACGCAGTAGAAAGGACCAGCTGATAGTCCTGACTATTCCATCCTGATTAATAAGTCAATCAACATTGTTGAGTGTCCCTAGAGCTAACCTAGCATGTACCCAATAAATGCATGCTAAATGAGATTGAAACTAAATCTATTCTATATAAGTAAGTGACTTACGGCACATCTCTTGGTTTTGATGTCCCCCAGATACAGATTCTGAGATAGAACCTGGATGCAGACAGTTTATTTGGGAGATAATCTCAGATAGGACAATAGAGAAAGTGAGACTTAAAGGAAGGGAAGTAAACTAAAAGAGAGGCATTCACAAGACAGGTAATCACTGCAGACAACTGAGCTGCAAACTCGGAGGGAACACTGGGAGGAAGCACACGGAGGGAACTTGATGAAATCTCAGGCCTTTCTCCCCTTATCCTTCTCCTAACCAGACATCAACAGCTTCCCAGGGATCCCAGACAAGAGTGAAGGCCTAGGTGCTGCCAACTCTCAGACTGAACTCATCATGTCCTGACTCAGACCGCAGTTACTGTCAGAAGCAACACTCTCCACCATCCCCAGCTCGGATTCTCAATCTCATTTCAAATCTTGCTTTTAAATCATTCTGGATGATTTTTATAACCTGGTCTTCAATTTGTCTATGTTTATTCATCTATTCCCTAAAATAATTTCAGAAGACATTGTTCCCCCAGCACATTATTAGGTTGACATCCATAGGCGTTTTTGGTCATCAGTTTCAGTAGTTGCTAAAAGTGACTTCCAGTAAATTGTAAATATTGAAAGTCTAAAATAAAATTGTCACTCAGATCCTTTAAAAGTTTCCAATGGAATTTAAATTCCAAAGAAATGTGATATTCATCATTGTTCACTTAAAAATACAAATGTACACACTTATCTTGTTTTATAATGTTCCTTGAAGTCACATTTCTGTTCCATTTTCCCCACAGAGCTTTGTGCTAATACAATAATATACTTGAAAGAATTTAATTCAATAAGTCTGCCATAATTCACCGCAGAAAAGTGTATAAATTAACATTTTTTAAATGTCCTATGACCATATAAGTTCAAATGTATTTTTTTAAGTTTTCTTTTGGAGAGTTACCATAATATGTCTTACTTAGTACACAATTGATCAAAACAATACAAATATATTTTAATGTTAATAAATAAACTTGAAATTTTAAATTTGAATGGAAAGTCATCTCAATGAAATGGGCAGGACTGGTCAGTTTTCCTAATTAGTTAATCTCTCTATGAATGAATACTATTTATCAATAGAATAAGACAGGGGTTAATATTAATGTTGTCCTTTGTTTTAAAAAAAAGCACTGAAAAGACTTGTCCAAAAAGTTTATTTAAGTAGCTGAAAACATCAGATTTTATTATAGCAGTATCATTCAATTCTTTGAACTTTTTTTGAGTTAACATCCTAAACATAGCACGGTAGTCTACCATCAAAGAGTATTTTCAGCCGGGCCCAGTGGCTCACACCTGTAATCTGGGCACTTTGGGAGGCCAAGGCCTGCAGATCACTTGAGGTCAGGAGTTCAAGACCAGCCTGGCCAACATGGCAAAACCCTATCTCTACTAAAAATACAAGAATTAGCCAGGAGTGGCGGCAGGAGCCTGTCATCCCAGCTACTTGAGAGACTGAAACGCGAGAATCCTTGCACCACTACGGTTCAGCCTGGGCAACAGAGCAAGACCCCGTCTCCAAAAGAAAAATTATTTGGAATATCCTAAGTATGTTTTCTAGTTTTATTCTGAACAAAGAATTAAAAAATCATTGTAAAAGAATGTGGTCCCCAGTTATCAGATCAGTTTCCTCAATACCTGTACTAGTTCACAGGGTCCCTTTGCTTGGGTTTTTCCACTATAGCAAGATAAGGAGTGAATCAAGGGATGGAGGTAGAAACAGGAAAAGGGCAAGTGTGGGAAGAAAAAAAAGCAAGAAACTGCAGATCATAATGGTGCCTATAGAGAGACCAGTTTGAGAAAACATAGGGGAATGGAGTATCTGGAAGTTGATTTTGTTGACACTGTCTCAGTCCTACGTACTCCCTCGAGAAGTCTGTGTATCCCCAGGACACCCACACGTTTACACTTCAGTGGCTTTGGGATAATCTTATGGTCCCAAAGTCTTTCTTAATTTTGCCTTGTGAAATTCAAAGGCCAAGCTTTTGAAACCCGAAAACTAAGAATTAACTCTTTGGTTTGGCTACATTATCCTCAGGACAAGTTAGTAAAACCTAATACCCAGGCAGGTATCTGGAAAGGAAGGAAGGATAGAAGACAAATGGTCTCTAGGAATAAAAAATACATTAGCTAACCTTTCAAAGTTGCATCCTGCATACTCAGAATAACAAAGGAGCCATGTCCTTTATGGATGCTATAGAATTCATGAAGTTCAATTATTTGATTTGGGCCTTTAGTTTGTAGATTTAAGATTTAGTGGAGAAGAAAAGAAGAACATGTAATAGACTAATTTGCAAGGATATTAAAAAAGCCTGTACATGGACCCATTAGATAACTCTCAATGCATAGGTAAATTTTTTGTTCAAATATTACCATTTATTTATAAGCCTGATTTCTTTGGGAAGAAACTCGATTCAGAGCAGATCTGTTCCATTCAAGTAAACCTGAGAGGGCTCGCTTGAAATAAACTGATAAATCCTTCTGTTCCCAATAAAAAATGGGGGCTATATCCCTCATTTTAAAAATGCATCTGTTTTGCATGTAGTATGTGTATGCATACATATAATAATCTGAAGCAGTCTGCTGCTATTTAATTATAGCAATACATGTGACGATGAAGAAAGAGATTGAAGCAATTCAGGGCCATGAGCCAAGGAATGCAGGTTGCAGTTTCAGCCCAGTGAGGCCCATTTCAGACTTGGGACCTCCAGAAATAGAAAACAATAAGTGTATGTTTTCTTAAACTCTTAATTTGTGGTAATTTGCTACAGTGGCAATGGGAAATTAATTCAGTGCCCTAATAAAATGATATGTCTTTACAAATTAACTATGTAGGCATATCCCATAATCATCCTACATTAAAAGTATTTAATGTCCCCTAAAATAGAATTCTATTTTAATAATTATCACTTATGACTTTTGATTGTCCCAAGTAATCTAATGCAGATATGAAAATAAGTATACCACCAGCCTAGGCCCAAAGGAAATTGACAGGGCTGAGCAGTAGAAATCAGAAGTTATTAGAAATCATGGGGCCTCCCTAAAGATTGGGAGATTTATCAACTGTGCTTTTCTTTCCTATTCAAGTGGTTATGTTTGCCCAGAAATTCATGAACATGGAAGAACCCTAAGTTTGTCTTTGGTAGGCAAATACTTGTTTTCTTCTAAACTCATGATGTAGAGGGAATAATTAAAAGCTAGAGACCACTGGGGATGGAAAAGTTTTAGCTTAAAAAAATGGAACCTACCCAAACGTCACGGGCCAGCTTGAATTTTGGTGAGAATAATGATTTTTGAAAAATGTCTGTTAAAACTGTTCTCCATGCCAAGCTCCAGGGTAAACCACAAGCAGGAATTGATCTGTTGTATTTTATAAAATCCAAATGCTGTTTTTCTGATCTGAATTTTTTTTTAAGAGATTCTGAAATAGGACACAACGGAAGAAATTGAGACAGTACATTTTAACCTTCTCAAGCTGCCGGACACAGATCTCTCCCTCTTTCCCTCCAGAAGGGATCAAGCTGTCCCCACTCCTCACCCTCCAGGGAGCTGTGACTTCCTGACTTGTCTGTCATGGTGGGCTGCCTCTGAGAAGGGCCCCTATAATATTCACACCCATGTGTAATCTCTTCCTCTTAAGTGTGGCTGGACTTGGTGACTTGCTTATAACACACAAAATGTGGCAAAAGGGTTTGAGATTAGGTTATAAAACAGTGTGACTTCTGGCTTACAGGCCTCTCTTTCTTGCTACCTTGGAGCCCTGGTATAGAAGGAAGCAAGCTGCCGTGTTCTAAGTAGCCCTATGGAGAGGTCCACATAGCAAGGACTCACGTCTCCAAGACAACAGCCAGCGAGAAACTGAGGCCTCAGTTCAATAGCCTGTGAGGAACTAATTCCTGTCAATAGCCACAGGAGTGAGCACGAAAGCAGGTCTGCTTCCAGTGGACCCTTGAGGTGACCACAGCCCTAGCCAACACCTTGACTGTAGCCTGGTAAGAGGCCTAAGGTTCATAGTTTCTCTCTACCACTTCCTCCCTCATTCAGGATTTATTTATGCTATTGATGGGTATGATCCATGTAGCCCATCCTCTGCCATTTCTTCCACGGGCAGAAATTTCTTCCATTGGAGGCCTCCCTCTACCCCATCCCAGAAGAAAAAAAACTCATGCTCCAATAAGAAGCCTGCCCACGGAAGAAATGGCAGAGGATGGGATACATGGCACATGCCATGTCATACCCATCAATAGCATAAATAAATCCTGAATGAGGGAGGAAGTGGTAGAGAGACACTATGAGCCTCAGGCCAAAAAAGGGAGAAGACAGAAGGAGCAGACCTTTCCAAATGGAAAGAAGCACGAGGAATAAGAAATGAGAGCCCCCTAGCCCTTACAATACCCTGTTTATACTATGATTCTCGATTTACATTTAAAGAAATTGAAGCTTACATAGCTTGAGTAACCCAAGGTCACACAGATACTATGTAATGGAGCTAGAATCTATAAATGTCCAATTTCTGAAAAAGTGCCATGTTCTGTGTTATAATTATACACCCCATACTCAAAATCTGCTTGGAAGTAGCTATGTGTTTATACTTGCCCATGAAAATGTCACGTTTCGGGAATGATGCTCCCTCGTTCACTCTGTGTCCTTAGATGTTCCCTAAATCAGAAGTTTTATGGAACAATGGCTTGGCCAGGAAACAAAATACACACCTAGCTTAGAAGTGAGCAGCTCCTTCTTAACATAGGGTTAGAGAGAGAAGAGAGATAAAAAAAGAAGTGAGCAGTCCCTGGAGCCACCTGCAAGCTGTCTGGGAATCTGCAGAGCACTGTAGCACTGCAGAGCCTGTGCCTGCAGCCATGAGCCTTGCCGGTAGCTGGTAGCCCACAAAGAGGTGGTGACATGCAAGGCAGCTTGTCCAGAGTCCCCGGGTGGCACGTGTCATTCCTGGAAAGCTAACAGGTCGGAAAATCATTGCTTTGAACTTGAGACAAGATACTTGCTTTTATCAGCCACCCAGCCTCTGCTGCCCTTTCATTCTATGACACAGGCTGAATCACAGATGGTGACACTTGGCTTCCTGCTGCCTTTGAGGTACAGGGCTGAAAATGGCTATTTCTAGCCCTACGTGCTGCACAAGTAGAATGCTCAGGGACTATCGTCTCTTTAAGATTTCATGTCCTGTTGTAAAGAAAATGGGAAAAATATTTACTTTAATGGCTGTATAGTTATATGTGCACTGTTACAGTGTCCTTTATTAAATGGTATTTCAGTGACCATTGTGTGCCAAGCACTGGATGTGTGCTGAGGGTCACTGCCGAATAAAGCAGAGGACTTGTGTACCAGGAGCACACACAGTCTAGTGTCAGAAACAAACAACTGAACTCGCAAAGATGATACAGCATGTGCTGGCATCAAGGAATGTCCCAGATCATGTGACATCTCTGAGGACGGACTGCATATGAGAAGGGGATTCACAAAGGCAGAAGACAATGGGTTGTGGACGTCACCATCAATTTCCCTCTCCTGGGACCCAGTTCACTCAGTTGCTCTTCCCTCACCCAGAACAAAAGAAGGCTGTAGGCACAAGGAGTGGGTGGATGTAGGCACCAGCAGGCATGAAAGGGACTGGTAAGGGGGCCACAGGTTGGGATAAGGGAACTTGTGTAGATAATGTTTCCCAAGGAGACAACAGAAAGGCTCACCAGCACACATCCACATATGCACCCAAATCATCTGAGTTTCCCCACTCCTCAGAGGGAAAGATTCTGTCTGAACAAGAAAAAACTTGATTTTTGCTGAGTGTCAGACCTGAATCCCTTCTCCTGAATGTCCCTCAAAATGCTCTCTCTGCCTCTAGATAAAATGTTGTCAGTAACACGCAGCTACCTCCGGAGTAAGGACTGTGCAATACTGAAGCTTCACTGGGGTCAGCTTATTCTCTACTCATCGCATCTCCCAAATAAAAACATTAAGAGTTAGCAGCGAATATTGCTTATACAAATTGTGTGGTCTTCCATTTCCCTGTATGAAGCAGAATTCCTCTTAGATAACATTGACTGTGTTTCTCAGCTAAGCCTCCACAACAGTCTCCAGCCGAAAATCCCATCATATATCCTAAGCATCCAATAGCTGTCTCTTCCTGAGACATACATACAGGTCTGTGATAGATGAACCAGTGATGCACTTGTGGACCTCTCTACAGTTGAACGTGAACTTGCATCTCCTCCACCCACACCTTATATTTTGCTCTTCCTTTTCTCTGTGGGTCACTAATATTTTGACTTAAGTTGCCTACCCACTCCTCCCAACCGCATTTTTTTCACACACAGAAGTTTTGCGCCATGTGACCTTTTGGTAGCCGGCTTGCTGTCCTTTGCAAGCCACTGTTTAGTCTTCCTCCGTGACAGCCTCTCCCTACCCCCTTCCCAGCAACGGCAGCACTATTGCTGATCCTTTTTCTCCTTCACATTAATCTTTTTTTTTTTTTTTTTTTATTTGAGGCGGAGTTTCGCTCTTGCTACCCAGGCTGGAGTGCAATGGCGCGATCTCGGCTCACCGCAACCTCCGCCTCCCGGGTTCAGGCAATTCTCCTGCCCCAGCCTCCTGAGTCGCTGGGATTACAGGCACGTGCCACCATGCCCAGCTAATTTTTTGTATTTTTAGTAGAGACGGGGTTTCACCATGTTGACCAGGATGGTCTCGATCTCTTGACCTTGTGATCCACCCGCCTCGGCCTCCCACAGTGCTGGGATTACAGGCTTGAGCCACCGCGCCCGGCCATCTCCTTCACATTAATCTTACAGCAACCTCCATCCACAGATGTCTGTTCTACCATTTCTTGGCCCATTTAGGGATGGAGAAAAGTCATTAGCATCCTTCCTGGGAGACGGTATTAACATTGGATGCCATTGCAGACCTCCCATGACTAAAACACTATAGCAGTCAAACCTTCTAAGCTCAAAATCCCTAATCTCCATATCAGGAGTTCAAAATGAAATGAGCCACTCACATTTGTTTCACACCCCTGCCTGATTATCTTAGGAGCATAAAGTAGACAGTAGCTCCCTAAAAAGAAACCCAAGTTTGCAAACAGCCTGAGTTCATGGAAAGCAGGTTAGACTCCGCACAGAAACACATTGCATATATTTATAAATATATGTTTTAAACTCTGACAACATGAGTACACCATTGAAATGTTTTCATCTTTGCTTTTTACATTTGTTGTCTGCCACAGCATGTCTGCTTTCAACTACAATCAGAAATTTGGCAAGATGACTTTTTAAAAAAATATTTTACTTATTTATAATTTGCAGTCATATTTATAATGGTGAAAAGGTGAATGCTGAGGTCTTGATCATAAAAAATGTTTATAAATGAATTGTTTTTACATGAAAGAGCAGTGAAGAACTTTGACATGACCCATAGAATAATCTTGATTGAACCCATGCACACAGCTTTGATCAGCTCTGTGATGCTGTGCTGCCCGAGTACCTCATTGAAATGGGTGGGTCTCATCATGAGTCAACAAAAGCCTTGTATGTGAAGAATAATCAATCCCGTCTTTTCTAAATGTGGCAGTGTGCCTGCTCAGCATTAAAACAAGTTTGGTGTCTGCTTATGAAGACAGATTTTATATCATTAGATATTGCTCTGTAACAAACCACCCCGAAGCATAATGGGCCAAACAGCAATCACTTGCATAACTCATGGTTCTGGAGGTCAGCAACACAGAGTAGGAAAACCAGGTGATTCCACACTCTGCTGAGTTCCCTCAGGCATCTGTGCTCAGTTGTGGGTTGGTCAGGTGGCCCTGCTTCTGGAAGCTGGCCAGCTTCAGTGGGGGCTCCTCCGCTCTGCCTTATATGATCTCTCATTCCTCAGCAGGCTAGTCTGGGCATGGCCTCATAATCTTCCCAAGGTTCCAAGAGGGAGAATAGAAGTGTATGAAGTCTTTTGGGGCTATCTTCGTTTTCTGTTGCTGTATAACAATTTCTACAAACTAAGCACCTTAGCACAACACTCATTTACTGCTCACAGGTCTGTAAATCGGAAGTCTAGTGAAATAGAACTGGGTTCTCTACCCTAGGTATCAAGAGGCTGAAATTATGGTGTCACCTGAGCTAAGTTCTTAGCTGGAGGCTCTGGGGGTAAAAATCTCCTTCTAATCCCATTCTCAGTGTTAGCAGAATTCAGTTACTTGTGGTTGTAAGACTGAGGTCCCTGATTCCTTGCAAGCTGTAAGAGGCCACTTTCAGCCACTGAAAATGACCCACATTCCTTACCACAAAGCTCCCTCCATCTCCAAGACAGTCAGGGTATGTCAAATTCTTCCCATGTTTCAGACCTTGGACTGCCTCTGTCTCTGACCACTAGACCCAGATTCAAAGAGCCCATGTGATTAGGTCAGGTCTACCCAGATCACCTCACTATCTTGTGGTCAACTGATTTGGAAAGTTGGTTATATCTACAAAATCCCTTTTGCTATATAGCATAAGATAATCACAAGAGTAATAGCTCATCATATTCACAAGTGCCGACCACAGTGAAGGCAAGGAGATTACACAACAGTAAGGGTCATTGTGGAATTTAGCTTCCTGCAGAGGCCTGGGCTTGTGCAGCTCATTGGCCCTTCTACCTCATCCTAAAGACCAAAGCAGATCAGCCCAAATTCAAATGGTGGGAAAGCAGATTCTACCTTTTGATGGAAGGAGCTACAAGGACATATTACACAGCGGGCAGACGCAAGGAAGGGGTGTAGGAACAACCCCAGTTTTTGCAATCTGCCACAGACAGGATATATGAGACTGACTTACAGAATCCAGGCAGCTCAATGCCTTATGGTAGCTGTTGATGCAACAAGGTGGCCCACATAAAGAGCCCACTTCTAGTGACTAGGATGAGAATATGGAAGGACAGGCAAGAAACGTCAGGCGCACACTGTCCCTGAAGTAGGCTAACCCACCTTTATTTCCTTGCTTCTCCACTTCACAAAGCCCAGCTATCTTTGCCTCCTGCTCTCTCATCAGTGCAATAGAACAGCAAATCAGGATATTTTCACAGTTCCCTTAAGTGAGCCTTGAAGTGGAGAGCTGCTTGTTCCCAAACTGGAAGCCTGAATATGTCAATATCCTTTCAGTAGCTGGGTGTGGTGGCTCATGCCTGTAATCCTAGCACTTTGGGAGGCCAAGATGGGCAGATCACCTGAAGTTGGAGTTCAAGACCAGCCTGACCAACATGGTAAAACCCCACCTTTACTAAAAACAGAAAAATTAGCCAGATATGGTGGCGGGCACCTGTAATCCCAACTACTTGGGAGGCTGAGGCAGGAGAATCACTTGAACCTGGGAGGCAGAGGTTGCAGTGAGCCAAGATTGCATCACTGACTCCAGCCTGGACAACAAAGTGAGACTCCATCTCAAAAAATAAAAAATGAAAAATAATATCCTTTCAGAAACCCTGCTGGCTGTATTTGGATACAATTTAAAAAACAAAAAAAAAAAAGAAAAAGGATGAGACAGACAGGCAGGTGCAAAGAGTCGCGATTGATCCGGCTGGGAAACTCAGAATTGACAGATAAGTGTCTTTTCATTTATTGATATTTTGAGATTCACAGGTGTTTAAATTTAATTCTTCTAAGACTGAATAGCTCTCACCTCCCTTCCATATGTAAAATTGGAGCAGCTGGGGAGGTTTAAAAGAGGCTCTTCATAAACTCAGAAGTAAAGAGACAAGAGTCCCAGTAAATACAAAATGATTGGGGTTAGGGAGGCAGATTTCCTGACCTCAGTGAAGTATTGTTTGTTGGCTGGTTGATTGGTTGGTTGGTTTTTGAGTCAGTCTTGCTCTGTTACCCAGACTGGAGTGCAGTGGTGCAATCTCAGCTCACTGCAGCCTCTGCTTCCTGAGTTTAAGCAATTCTCAGGCCTTGGTCCCCTAAATAGGTGGGACAACAGGCGTGCACCACCCTGCCAAGGTTAAGTTTTGTATTTTTAGTAGAGATGAGGTTTCACCATATTGGCCAGGCTAGTCTTGAACTCTTGGCCTCAAGTGATCTACCTGCCTCAGCCTCCGAAAGTTCTGGGATTACAGGCATAAGCCACTGCTCCCAACCCCTCAGTGGAGTTTTATCCACTTACAAAAAAATGTTTTTGAGTCTTCAGAGGCAGAGCCAGAGAAAACAAGACTTCAAAAATCTGCCTGATTTTTTTCTTTAGAAGTGTTGAAATCATGGCCTACTTGTGTTTTCAGAGCTTAATTATTCCATAGAATGTTTTAAAAAAAAAAAAAGAAGAAGAAGAAGAAGAAAAAAAGAGCTGCTGTATGATTCCCCAGCTGCCTTAGAAATGTGCACCAAGCTTACAGTGAAAAATTGTAAGGAACATATATTTCTTTCAAGGGTTCTCAAGAGCTCTGGAGAATTGTGCCTTTCTCTACATACATCACTTTATTGCTCTCACATCTCACTTACATGGGCTACATCCACCAAGCCCTGCTTAACTTCACAGGCCAGGTCTTTCAGAACTCTGGGAGGTTTCCATTGCTGATTGGCATCTAGCCAGTAATATACACGCAGAATACAAGGGTAAGAGGATGACCTACGAAGTAAAGAATCACGTTCAGGGAGAAACACAGGAAGGGTCAGGTTGGGAGCCGACATTGAAAAGCCAATTGCACTGTGTTTTCATTTGCTGGAGATGGCATTATGGGAGGGAGCTGGAGGGTTGTTTCTTAGCTTCTTCCAATGACAGATAATTGCTGCAAGTGAAGAGCTCAGAATAGCAACAATTTGCCAACACATGAGGGCCCCTCTGTATGTATTCATCTTTTTTGTCACTTTCCACTTATGTATGTGTTATTGAAGTAACAATGGACACGTTGAACTTTCCTTTTCAAAAAGCTATTAGCTTCGCTGGTGGTCTGTATTATTTCCATATTTAAGCAATAAAGCAGTGTTTCCTTGCAAAAATTGGACTTTTCTTCATTTAAGTTTGTTGCCAGATCGCCCAAAAAGACAGCTGAAGTCTATTATATGTGTTGATCTATTACATGTATTATTGGGAGAAGGTGTTGGCAATCTCTTGAGTGGGGTGTGACATTGCCAATGTGTTTTTCCAACAAGGTAATGATGAGACAAGATAAAGAATAAGGAAGGGTAAAGGGCGCTGATGTGGACACAGAGAACGGCTCCCTCTTGCTGTCCTCCCTCTACTTACCATCAAAGTCAAGTGTGTCTTATAAACACCAGCAGGGACAGTTCTGTCAGATGTCTGTTCCATCTCAGACACTTGGTTCTGCCTTTCAGAAACCTTTCTGTGACCTGGGATATAGTCCCAAGGAGAAGCCAGGAGCCTGGGCCTGTACCCTGAGGGTTCCTTATTCAGGTCACTGTCCTTCACCCTGAACTCCAAAATAGTAGGGCTTATGTCCTAGGAAAACCTTCCAGAGATGGCCCTAGTCCCAACGTTTTTGCAATTGTAACATTTCTTATCCTGTAATAACACACAAACTCTCACATTTAAATGCATTCACTCAACAGAGGCCAACTTCAGCATGAGCACTTCTGAGGAACTTGTGTTTACAATGGAGACAAAATAGGCCATTGGTGCCCTTGGGAAGCTTAATCCTAGTCATTTTAATGCATTTTGCTTTGAATTAGCTTTTTCTGAATAATTCTATGACCATATTGAGATCATGAGTGACATCTTGAAATATACGTACACTGGGCTGTAAACCACCATGAAAAAATATATCAATGTCACCCTTTCCAGAAGCTCATGTGTACTTAAGGTGAAACCAAAAAAAAAAAAAAAAAAAAAACCTAAATTAAGTATTCACAAATACCCTTTTGAGAAATTCAGGAGAGCAGCAAAAGTACACTGACATGCGTATTTCTGACCCCATTGGATGACCTAACACGTTCCTCCCTCTTCATTTTCTAGTGCTTAACCACAGTATTTTCCTGTTTGGCACAGATAAAGAACACAGGTCTTTCTCTTTTTTGTTTTACCCGCTGAGGCTATGAAATTGGCCATTCAGTTATTACAGTAAGCATTAGTGAGGACATTTCAAGCACAACTAACTAAAGAAGTGTTTTCTAAAATTAAGATATTTTTATTTAATTATATTAGAAGGAATTAAATATGGTATGGATAAAAATAGACAGAATTACCCAGAACTGAGGGAAAAAATAAGTTGGGAGAAAATGTTAATAAGATCTGAATAATGTGAATGCCATCTTGGTAGCATTTTCTCCCTAAACTTTATCAGTTGGGAGAAAACTAAATCTTCAATATTAGAGACAAGTCTTATGAGCAAAAACTACTGTCTGGTCACCCTCTAGAGCAGGACGCTATCTAAATAGAACTTTCTGTGATGAGGGAAATGTCCTCTATCTGTGCTGTCTCTCTAGCCAATAGCCCTAGGTGGCTATTCAAATTTAAATTAACTAAAATTCAACAAAATTAACGATTCTGTTTTTCAGCAACAGTAGCCAAATTTTAAGTGCTCAAAAGTGACACATGGCCAGTGTCTACCATATTGCACAGCACCGTCCCAGAAGCCAGGAAAGGTTAAGTACATAGTGAAAATACACACCCAAGGTTTTCCAAACATGAATAGAAATGGGAAATTTTTCCCAAAAGACCTCTATGGAGCATGAGAAGAAAGGTCTACTTTGTATCATCTGGAGAATTTTTTCCTCTTTCCATCAAGTTTCAGCCAATAATTAAAACAAGTTAGCAATATTTTTCATCCCCACACCTTGCGCAAATTCTCGTCTTCCCCCAAAGAGTTCCCTTGATATGCGCTTTACACAAACTATCTATAGAAAGAGTACTTTTCAAACACCCAGTGTATGCTTTTCATGTAAATTAACTTTTCTGATCCTTTTAGTATATTTATAATGGAAATTCCCTCTACTTAAAGCATATCTATATCTCAGCAACCACAGTTTCCAAAGCTATTCCATGAAGCAGGTTTCTCTGTTTACTTTTGTCTATTTGTGCAGCCCAGACCACGCAATAAGATTTCCAAACTGGCCAAAAAACATGAAAATAGACAAAGTCCTTTATTGTGCCGGTAACCCTTTGGAATGTCTTACTTCCCTATAAGAGCTGACATAAAGCAGGAATTCAAGTGACACTGGGTCAAAACCTGACGCCCAGCTGCAGATTTCAGACTACTTTTCAGTCAATTGGGGATCATAGCTTCCATATGGGCAATAGCGATTGTTTATAAATTAATCCATGCAAAATATATCAAGTCTAGCTGGAGAGGCTTTTTGTGGGAGAGAAAAGGCACTCTTCCTTCACCAGCCTCAGCTTCATGCTGAAGTATTTCACAACTACAGTGTTCTCATAAGCTTAGAATTCAAGTGAGGCCAAAAACTATCAAAAGCAACTTTCTATCTTTGCCTGACCCAGAAGTTTACAAGAGGGAATTTCTAGAAATGATTTGCTTTATTCTTCTGGAGTCTGCTCAAGTTGGGATAGGCAAGAAAGAACCTAGCAGACCAGTGCCCCTCAAGGGAACTGATCCCTTCTGCCCAACTTCCTGGGTGGAGTGGCCTTGAGTGAACCATATTCAGAATTAGCTCCTGTGGAACCTGACTATTGGTTAAATAAGTTAATAAATTCATTGCATTTTTGAGAATCATTTAATGCATTTTTTGGACACAGGGCACTGTTCATAACTGTACATATGCTTTACCTCTAATACAATTACTACTATAATTTCCTTCCTAAGTTGGTTTCTGTTTGGTTAACATACACATGCATTAGCTCCAAGATAACTGAAGAGTGTTTGCTGCATTACATTCGTGCTTACCAGGCCAGCTCCAAACCAAGCACAATCCCAAATCTAAACTCTTACTCCTAAAGTTAAATCAAACCAGACGGACCCCATGGAAAGAAATGAGATATATCCAGGCCAACATGATGATTAGACCCATTCCCAGTGTCACACTCACAAGTCAGTTTCCTAACCCACTCAACCCAACATTTTACCTCCAAAAAAGATGACACAAGGTCAGACTTAGAACATCATGCATCAGCATGAAGTTTAAAAAGGCAAGGGAGGGAAAAAAGTATTAGGCATTCAAACAGAATACAGAAAGAGCTTTATGTTTTTTAACTTTCAAGTTCAGGGGTACATGTGCAGGCTTGTGACGTAGGTAAACTTGTGTCATGGGGGTTTGTCATACAGATTATTTCATCACCCAGGTATTAAGCCTAGTACCCACTGGTTATTTTTCCTGATCCTCTCCCTCCTGCCACCTACAACCCTGCACTAGGCCTCAGTGTGTCTTGTTACCCTCTGTGTGTCTCTGTGTTCTCATCATTTCACTCCCACGTATAAGTGAGCACATGCCGTATGTGGTTTTCTGTTCCTGTGTTAATTTGCTAAGGATAAAGGTCTCCAGCTTCATCCACGTTCCTGCAAAGGACATGATCTCTTTCCTTTTTATGGCTGCGTAGTATTCTATGGCATATATGTACCACATTTTCTTTATCCAGTCTATCACTAATGGGCATTTAGGTTGATTCCATATTTTTGCTATTGTGAAGACTGCTGCAATGAACCTATGTGTGCATGTGTCTGTATAAGAGAATGATACGTATTCCTTCCTTTTGGTATATACCCAGTAACAGGATTGCTGGGTCAAATGGTATTTCTGTCTTTAGGTCTTTGAGGAATCACCACAAGAGACAGGCTTCTTTAGAGGGAAAGCAAGCCTGGGTTTGAGCCGGTGTCAGCAAATTATCTCTCACCTGTTTTTGTAAATAAAGTGTTATTGGAACACAGCCATGCCCGTTTGTATATGTCTTGTCTATGGATGCTTGCAGGGTACAATGGCAGGGTTGAGTAGCTTGGACAGAGGCCATGTAGCCCATAAAGCTGACAATATTTACTATCTGGATGGACCTGTACAGAAAAAGTTCGCTGGCCCCTGTTTTAGAGTTTTACATTCGCTGAAAACAGTCATCGTTGAACAGCTCCTTTATGTTTGCCACAGAGCACCGTCTGTGCCTCAGTCTTAAAGCAACTCTCCATCTCATCACTCTTCTGCCATAGCTCTGAGCACAATTGTTTCTTTGTTAACGTTTGGTAAATTTATCTCTAGGGACATGAAAGAAGGTTGGGAACATCTCTGAGGTTTAATTTCAAAACACATTTGTGTTTAATGGGGAATCGCCCCGCGCTGGTAGTTAGAATAACGATGTACTTATCCAGAGACTTTTCAAGGGGAGGATGCTGACTAGTGCTTTGTAGTGCAGGCCATGAGAGTAAACTTGAAAAAAATGGGCATAATTCCTTTTCCAAGTTTTCACCATACATAATCATTTTTTAAAGGTTCCAGTAACTTACCCACTAGGAAAAAAAAAAAAAAGGAAAAAAAAATGGGGGAGGAAGATAACGACATAGTGGCTTTGTTCTAAAACAGTCATGTGCGATGTCATGGTGCCATCTACAGTATTTTAATATTTCCACCCCACACCAGAATTTGAAGACACTCTATAGACACATATCTATTTATTGAGGGAAAAACATTTTGCTGAAACAACAGTATAAGAAATCTTTAGGCTAAAATTTTCTCTGTGGTCACGGTCTTCCATCTTCTCCTATGTCCCATTTTTAAGTTTATTCCATTTCCTGATAACTTCTTAGGTCCCACTGTGACAGTAAATATTAAAATGAATGAATGTGCTGTACCTGTTAGGAAAGCAATGAAATTCCTCAAAAGTGTTGGGCTTTAGTATCTGCTCACATTACACAAATGCGGTCACTATTGTCCAGTGCGCTGCAGTGTCGGGGTGCAGCAACGGCAGGGGTGAGACCCAAAGGTCTGGAAAGCCAATATATTTTAAGAATTCTTGGAAATTTGAGGGGTTGGAGAATCTAACAGGAGTGCTTGCTCCAGCAGCAATTTAGAGTAGATGAGCATGACCCCTACACCAAGATGATACCCACATTCCTAAAAGTGTTCCATGTCTAAAAAAAAAAACAAATCTAAGGGGATGTGTATATTTGCTAGAGCTGCCCTAACCAAGTACCAGAGACAGGGTTGCTTCAACAACGGAAATTTATTTCTCACAGTTCTGAAGGCTGGATTCAAGTCCAAGATCAAGGTGCTGACTGGGTTGAATACAGCCCATAACAGGAAATGAGTTAAATAAAGTTCTTGCTTCTAATGTGTGTACCTAAGCTTAACAGAGTGTAGTAAGTAACAAGACTTTGGGATGCAGGAAAGGAAAAGAGAGAGAGAAGGAAGGAGAGAAGGTGAAGGGAGGATGCAAGAGAGGAAGGGAGGGAGGAAAGAAAAGTTTGATGAATGATTGCAGTCTAAACTGTTTCAAACAAGAGATCTTGCTTAATTAAGGAATTCATCCCATACAGGCCTGTTAGGAGGAGGAAAAAGTCTAAAATAGAAGACGGTAAAATTTGGATGACCCCAACCATTAAGGCATTCATCTTTAACTGTTATGCTTAGATCATGCAAATGGCAACTTGCAGCTACAAGGGTTGCTGTGGGTACTCAATGTTTTATTGTTCTGAGACTATCAAAGAAAATAGCCACGGGACATATAGACCGTGGAATACTTGACAGCCATAAAAAAGAGCAAGATCACATCCTTTGCAGAAACATGGATGGAACTAACGGCCGTTATCCTTAGCAAACTAACACAGGAACAGAAAACCAAATACTACATGTTCTCACTAATAAGTGAGAGTTAAATAATGAGAATTCACAGACAGAAAGAGGGGAACAGCAGACACTGGGGCCTACTTGAGGGTGGGGGCTGGGAGGAGGGAGAGGTTTAGAAGAGAAAAATCTATCTGATACTATGCTTAATACCTGGGTGATGAAATAATCTGTTCACCAAACCACTGAGTTACGAGTTTACCTATACAGCAAACCTGCACATGTACCCCGAACCTAAAATCAACATTAAAATATTTTTGAAAAATAAATAAATTAACAATTAAAAAAAGAAATTAGACAGTAAGTAGATCGTGGCAAAAACCGTCCCCAGAATTATTTTAAAGTTGCACTACAGATGTAATCCAAGTCGAGTAAAATAGAAAGGCATGGATTTGCTACTCCTGAAAGTCATTCATGGTTAATTGCTGAACACTTTTCATCTGCAGTGTCTGTGGAAGGGTAGAACCTTAAGTAGTTTTCATTCTCTGACTACTCAATTAGGAAGGCATAAGTGGCAACTCATTCTATGATATTTCACTGTTTGGCCTATCCTGTTCCATAGTAGCAAAGGATTTTTGCACTTATCCACTCATTTGTAATTTCTTCTAATAAATGAAACAAGAGCCTCTGTTATGATTCCTGCTCTGTGTGAGGCTTGAGCTGGGTATTTTACCTACATTATTTCACTTGATAATCACCTTTTCAAACTTTTCAACCACATAAATGCATTTACAGAGAGCTATTTTAGATAGACATGGTTATAAAATATGTAAACTACATAAAACCATATTTTAGAACCATTTTGTTTCACGATTTAGAAAATCTTATTATAGGCTGTAAATCAAAAGCAGAAAATTATAAACCAAACAATTTTATGCGTTTTTTTGTCTTGCAGTTTCCCAGCAGTTGATGTATTCTAGCTGAAGAAGTACTGCACTTTAACTCACATGCTGATTAGTTTTTTTCACAAATTTTGAATTATAAAATGCGTAGAGTCACAGACAATTCAATTTTTTCAACTCCCATTTTCCAAAGACAATAACCGCAGTATACATACAGGAGCCACTATGGGCAAAAAATGTATCCTTCATTTATGAAAAAAGTGCAAATAAAGAATAATTGCCCTGCATAAGCATAATTCCAATGATTGCCTCAAGTGGGAAGCACAAGTGATTTTGTGTTAGATTTTTAAGGGCTAACAAGATGGAACCTTGCTGTGTAGGCATTTAGTGGTGCAATACTGCCATCTCGTGGTCAATATGAAGTATTTCAAATTCAGTTGGAGAAAATGTGGATTATTTGGAACTTTCTATGTATGGAACCACATTATCGGCAAACATAGTTTTTATTCTTTCTTTACTTAAAAAAAAAACTTTTACAATGTTTCTAGTCTCCTTTCCATGCTTACTCCGCAGAGAATCTGATTTGCACACATAGACATAGAATCTGCTTGCTACTTAAGCAGATGGATGTTGTATGAGGTTGTTCCAGGGGTTTACTGCCTTAGAGCTGGATGAAAGGGGCCTGCTAGTTAGAGGACTGGCCCCGCGAGTTAGAGGACTCAGCTCTGACCTCCCCTGCCTCTACCCCTCCCACAGATCAAGAAGTCCCCGAACCCAATGAAGCGCCCATCCCAAGCCAAGCCCTTTTCTTCCTTTTTCCTGCCCTCTCTCTCACCTCACCAGCAGTTCCACTTCCCCGCACCCTGATGAATGCTCTAATGCTCTCTTGTTGCCCGAGGTTTCATGAATAACAGCGGGCTGCTGCTTCCCAGATATCGTTTGCATTTGAGTAGCTTCCTGACATGTGACGCACCCCTTCCCAACAATAATAATGATGAAAGACATTTTTAGGATGCAAAAACAGGCCCATGGGATAACTTTTCTCACCCGCTTCAAATCCTATCCTAGCGTGCGTACAAGAACACAGGGGCATTTTCCAAACCTTAGCTCTCCGCTGCCACCTTCAGGACTATTTCAGTAACAGCAGGTACTGCAGCTGCTTAGCTCAAAAATATTAACACTCCCAGAAAGACAAACCTGGCTGAATCTTGAAATAGAACCAGGTGAGAAAGAAGTGATTGGCATTTAGTTTATAATATTTTGCAAAATCTTGTAACACATTTTATTGGCTACTCTGTTAAATAATAGAATAATAACAATAGCTAACACCATGTATCATGTAGATAGATGTAAGCAATAAAAACTGATAAAATGTTTTGTTTTATATGTATAAGGAAACTATACGAATATAAATAAAAATATATATACATCCTACACTAACAACTTATTTGGAGCTTTTTCTGTGGCAGGCAGTATACTGTATAATTCATCACTGTAAACACGCCTTTGAGCAGCTTTGAAATGATCATTTGAGCATGTTTTGAAATGCCTCAGTAACAACGTGAGGTACACACTACTGTTGGCATGTTCCTTGCTCATAGGGGACTTCTGTCTTTGCAGTGAGTCAGAAGATAACGAGAAAGCACAGCCGTAGCATTGCCCTGCATTCGTTCAACAAATATCACCAAGCACTGAGAATGCAGAGATCAGCAGAACAAGCAAGGTGTTTGCTCATGACCATGTGTGCAGGTAGGGAGGAGAGCAACAGAAAATAAATATTTTTAAAGGACTATAGAGTGATAAATATAGCTTATAAAATATATAACTATACAGGAAATCAAAATAGGGTGTCGTGATAGAAAATGACTCAGAGGCTATCTTACATTGGTTGGTCCAAGAATCGGTGATATTAAAGTAGGGCCAGTCTAAAAAAAAAGTCTATATGATGATCTATGGTGAACATTCCAGAAAGGTAGGAAATGCCAGTGCAAAAACTTTGAGATGGGAAGCACACAAATAAGGCCATTGCCAGGGGTGAAGAAGGGACGGGAGGTGGTGGAAGAGGGAGCTGAGAGCCAAACACACCCACAGCATGGAGGGCTTGATAAGCCAGGGCTGTGCAATGAGGTTTTTTACCAGGTGGAAAGAGAAGTCCTTAAAAGGCTCCAAGCCTATTAAATTGATCACTCTGGCTGCTCCCTGGAGACAGGAATTTGTGGAACAGAGAATGTAGAAGCAGGATACCCAGTGAAAATCACACGCTCAAGAGACAGTGCCTTTGACCAGTAGCAATGGAAATGGACAGATCTAGAAGATCCAGGTGTGTTGTGGCTGTGGAGTGTACAGGTGCACCTGATGTTTTCAATGTTTTCTGTTTTCAGCAGAAGGGAAAAGATGAATTAAAAGTCATGCTTAGATATGGGAATTGATGTGACCTGGGAGGAGAAAGTTTCTGGGTGGAGCGAAGCAAATCTAGGGTTGTCCTGTAAGACCCAGATTGAGGAGCCCACTCTATCTTCCTATTTGACTAGTCCAGCTATTGGACCTCACGGAGCCCTAATGAACTCATCTGTAAAAATGCAGGAGCTGGTCCCTGCCACGTCAGCTTCTCTGAGTCTCATGGGATTTAGTTGAAGTTGACACAGAATGACTTTAAAACCTTCCAAGCCAATGACTAAGATAAAAAATACACATGAAAATTTATTTGGGTGATCCTGTGCAGAAAAAAAAAATAGTTCTATTCAACCCTCAAAGTAAATGTCCAGAAGTGAAGATGAAGTTATCTTAGAGTCACAATACTCCTACCTCACTACTTGTTTAAAATGGACTTTTATCTTATAAATTCTGAAAATGTTGGAGTCAAAATTCCTCTAGATAAATGTGGTACATATATACCATGGAATGCTATGCAGCCATAAAAGAGAACAAAATCTTATTCTTTGCACCAATGTGGATAGACAGTCTTAGCCTTTGCACCAACATGCTTTCAGAAGCAAGATGAGCACTGCAATTAAAGGCTAAGAAGACGTGGCTATCGGCCAATTTAACCGATCTGTCTGTAAGAAATTAAAATGAACATAACCAGAGAGAGATAGAGTATCTTACAAGAATATCAGAGGAGTGTCTATGGCTGTGTACTGTTGACATTCTCTTCTTAATGTGGATGTAGCTGGAGGCATTATCCTAAGTGAATTAACACAGGAACAGAAAATCAAACACCATATATTCTCACTTGTAAGTGGGAGCTCAGCATTGAGTACACATGAACATGAAGATGGAAATGATACTAAGGATTATCAGAGTGGGAAGAGAGAGACGGAGCAAGTGCTGAAAACCTACCTGTTGGATACCATGCTCACTACCTGGGCGACAGAATCATTCTTTTTGGTTTTTTGGTACTTTAGGTTCTGGGGTACATGTGCAGATCATGCAGGATTGTTGCATAGGTACACACATGGCAATGTGGTTTGCTGCCTCCATCCCCCCGTCACCTACATCTGGCATTTCTCCCCATGTTATCCCTCCCCAACCTCCCTACCACCCTCCACTGTCCCTCCCTTGGCCCCCCACAACAGACCCAAGTGTGTGATGCTCCCTCCCTGTGTCCATGTGTTCTCATTGTTCATCAACCACCTATGAGTGAGGACATGCAGTGTTGGATTTTCTGTTCTTGTGTCAGTTTGCTGAGAATGATGGTTTCCAGATTCATCCATGTCCCTACAAAGGACACACGCTAATCATTTTTAATGGCTGCATAGTATTCCATGGTATATATGTGCCACATTTTCCTTGTCCAGTCTATTGTTGATGGGCATTTGGGTTGGTTCCAGGTCTTTGCTACTGTAAACAGTGCCGCTGTGAACATACGTGTGCATGTCTTTATAATAGCATGATTTGTAATACTTTGGGTATATACCCAGTAATGGGATTGCTGGGTCAAATGGAATTTCTATTTATAGGTCCTTGAGGAATCACTACACTGTCTTCCATAATGATTGAACTAATTTACACTCCCACCAACAGTGTAAAAGTGTTCCTATTTCTCATCCTCTCCAGCATCTGTTGTCTCCAGATTTTTTAATGATCGCCATTCTAACTGGTGTGAGGTGGTATCTCAAATGTGGCTTTGATTTGCATTTCTCTAATAATCAGTAATGATGAGCATTTTTTCCTATGTTTGTTGGCCTCTTGTATGTCTTCTTCTGAAAAGTGTCTGCTCATTTCCTGGGCAACAGGATCATTCTAACCCCGATCCTCAGCATCACGCAACACACCCGTGTAGCACAGGTACCTCCTGAATCTAAAATGAACATTGAAAAATATAAAATAAAATAAACATTGAAATTATTTTTAAAAGAGGAGCATAAGGATATAAATTAATGATATTTACCTTTTGATATACTCTGGTAAAAAAATAATTATGAGTTCTGTTTAAAAAGTCCTCTAGATAACAAAAGTATCATTCTGCTTTTAAATGAAAATGGTAGATTGGAGTAAGTTTTTTTTCATTTGACAGTGACATTGTTCTTTACACCAGTTTCCAACAAGTATTGAACCACTTGGGCTTGATTCTTTCCCTCAAGTTATTTTTGGAGGATTCCATGAGATTTGAGAATTATTGCTGTGATATGTGGGTTTTCTAAAGAAAATTACAGGAAACCAAAAGAATTTGAGAGAAAGCATACATGAACAGGAAACAGAGAAATGGAAATAAATATTCCATCTCCTGGGAAAACATGCACTATTATCAATTACATGGAGCTAACCTTCATTTTAAAAATTGATTCCTCCTTCCCCTGTCAGAGAGAGATTATAAAGATTGGTAATATTCCTGTCCTGTTCCTTAGAACTTACATAGAATTTTCATTTTCTAGTTTGCTTTCTCCAAAGACTTGGAGGCCAGCTAAACTACTCATATTACCAAACTCATGAGGATATGTGTCCCACCAACTGAAATTCTTGATAAATCTTTTCCAATAAACATCACACACTCTATGATCTGGGTTTAACATATTATCAGACCTTGGAGTCATGGCTCTTTAGATCCCTGGAAGCAGAGTTAATTTAGCTAACCAGTGGTGAGCTGCATTCTCCTGTACGAGTTTGCTCTACCTCCTAATGTAGCTATAATATTGCAGGAGATTTCAATATTGGCCAAAAGAGTAAACTACCTTCCCTTTAGGAGTTCTTGGAATCCTAAAACCTTATGAGATTATGAAGATAACTAGAAACAAGAAGGTGACTTTTCTCAGTAGCAAAAATCATTATGTATACCTTTATAATCCTAATAGCACAACTTACATTGCTATTATATTGCATGGGCCAAGTACTGTTTTGTGCTCAAATTAACTCATTTAATTCTCATAAGAACTTATAAGGTAAATACTATTATTATCCCATTTTTAGAGGGGGAGATTGAGGTAGAGAAAGTTGAAATGATTACCTCAATGTCAGAGGATCCAAAGTATCTGCCCATCTTATGATAATTTGAAAGCACAAACTTGCTTTCTGGCATGAAGGACGCACCGCCAAAATTCCACACAAAATTTCTAACAGCACTGTCCCTTTTTAAAATGTGCAAGAATCCTATGAAGAAGTGTGAATACTGATATTGTCAGCACTTGGTAATCTTGAACTTGATCGTCAGAGTATGATCCCGTAAAAGGCAATCTATTTTAACATGGTAATTGCTCACAGCACAGAAGGATAGCAATTTCAGAAACAGGATGAGCACTGCAATTAAAGGCTAAGAGGACATGGCTCTTGGCCAATTTAACTGATCATTCCGTAAGAAATTGAAATGAACACAACCAGAGAGAGATAGGGTATCTCTTACAAGAACATCACTGGAGTGTCTATGGCTGTGTAATGTTGGCATTCTGTCCCAAAAACTGGCATAGTCTCTAAAAGGACAGCAAACTGTGTATTGACATGCCGAAACCACTAGTTGAGAAATAAAAATAATCCATTATTAAGTCAATTGCTTTATCATTGCTATTTTCACTAATCTAATTGAACAGGCCATTGCTCTTACAAGAAGCAGACAACTCACTCATCTTCAAGTTTAGAACTATTAGCCAAGTAAGTAGTTCTGAAACACACAGAGAGTAGATTAACCAACAGTATTCACAACACAGTGAATAAATATACTAATATATGTAGAAACTCAGGCATATATTAAGTTAAATTAAGAAAAAAGAAACACATGACTATCCTATAGAATGAGATTTGAGAAGAGAGAAAAATCTTCTAAATATGAAATTAGGTTCCCTCATCATATTTATGTTTTTAATTTTTTTTTTTTTTTTTGAGATAGAGTCTCACTCTTTTCACCTAAGCTGGAGTGCAGTGGTGCAATCTCAGCTCACTGCAACCTCCACCTCCCAGGTTCAAGCGATTGTCCTGCCTCGGCCTCCTGAGTAGTTGGGATTAAAGGCACCTGCCACTACATCCAGCTAATTTTTGTACTTTTAGTAGAGATGGAGTTTCTCCATATTGGCCAGGCTAGTCTTGAACTCCTGACCTTGTGATCCGCCTACCTCAGTCTCCTAAAGTGCTGGGATTACATGCGTGAGCCACCTCACTGTTGCCCAGGCTAGAGTGCAGTGGCATGATCTCAGCTCATCACAACGTCCACCTCCTGGGTTCAAGCAAGTCTCTGCCTTAGTCTCCCAAGTAACTAGGATTACAGGCATGAGCCACAATGCCTGGCTAATTTTGTATTTTTAGTAGAGATGGGGTTTCTCCATACTGGTCAGGCTGGTCCTTAACTCCCGACCTCAGGTGATCCACCCGCCTCGGCCTCCCAAAGTGCTGGGATTACAGGCATGAGCCACCATACCTGGCCAAAATTTATTTTTATAACAAGAAAAATAATGTTAGTTTTATAGACAAGAAATTGGGAAAGAATAAATTGAACAGAACATAAAACCCTTTCACTGTCTGAAAACAATTGGATTAGTATCTTGTTCCCACTTAAGTTTTAAAATCTCTAAAATTAAAGTATCACATCTAAGTCATGAAACTGGTTTTTTTGTTTGTTTGCTTTTTGTTTGTTTTGTTTTGTTTTGTTTCTTTTTTTTTTCTTTTTTTTTTTTTTTTTGAAACAGAGTCTTGATCTGTCGCCAGGCTGGAGTGCAGTGGCAAGACCTCAGCTCACTGCAACCTCCATGTCCATGTTTCAAGCGATTCTCCTGCCTCAGCCTCCTGAGTAGCTTGAACTATAGGCACATGCCACCACAGTCAGCTAATTTTTGTATTTTTAGTAGAGATGTGTTTTCACCATGTTGGCCAGGTTGGTCTCGATCTCTTGACCTCGTGATCCACCCACCTCAGCCTCCCAAAGTGCTGGGATTACAGGCATGAGCCACTGCGCCCGGCCAAAACCAGTGTTTAATGTACATTTTCTCAATTTCTGTTTGCCAGTGAATAGATTAGTTGGCCCCAAAGCAAACAAAGTCCAATCTCACAGATCTAAACAAATAGAAAATCAAAATAACTGGAAGAAGCATCATCATCTGGTTATCCGGTCATCATAATAACCAGAGTGAATCAGCTGATCCCCAGAATAGTCCAAAAGACCAAATAAACAGCTGCTGTTTCAGTTAATAGCACCTCAGTTGGCTGAGCACGTCATAAAGTCCTTCTAAGACATTTCTAATCTAGCTATGTGAGCCTGGCTTCCAACATACCTCAGAGACATAGAAATGTCCTACAATAATCTTGATGCTTCTTCCATAGTCATGTCTCGAATACTATTATTCTTGCAATATAGCATATGTTTACTTCCTCTGTCATAAAAAAAAAAATGGAAATGTCTCAATCTCATCTAAAGACAGACCCTTCCAGCTGTGGATACTGAGTGCCCACACAGAGCGAACAGAACCCTGGATTAGCCTTCAGAACAGGGACCACTCTCAACTCAGTCTTTCCCAAGCCTTGCTAAAAGCAAGTCGCTGTACCACATGTCATCCTCTGATGGGGGCAGAAATGAGAGAGAAAGGAATAGAAAAGTAGAAGCACCATAAAATGTAAGGTATTATTGTTGTTACAATGCAGAGTGAAGCCAGGAGCGCCCCGTTGTCATGGCACAGAGAGCCATGGCAGAGGCCCATGGGAATGTGGGGTGGGTATCAACAGATGCCCTGTGTGCAAAGTGAGCCCATCCTTCTCCATTCGTGATTGGCATCAGGAACCATGAATGGCTCTTCTTAACCCTGAAGAACCAGTTTTAAGTTCTGAAGTCCCTGCTGTGGAAATGAGGCTGTGATGATGCCTTGGTAAGATGGCTCTTAACCAAGAATGGTTCTTCAGGGTTAAGAAGTAGAAGGTACACTTTGGGAGGCCAAGATGGGCAAATCACTTAAGGTCAGGAGTTGGAGACCAATCTGGCCAACAGGGTGAAACCCCATCTCTACTAAAAATACAAAAATTAGCCAGGCATGGTGGTGTGTGCCTGGGATCCCAGCTACTTGGAAGGCGGAGGCAGGAGAATCGCTTGAACTCAGGAGGCAGAAGTTACCGTGAGCTGAAATCACACCACTGCACTCCAGCCTAGGCAACACAGCGAGACTCTGTCTCAAAAAAAAAAAAAAAGACGTCAGCTCACATGTTTACATTTTTTCAGAACCCTAGTGCCTGCAATACTGGAGCATGTGCTTTTGCTTTCATGTGGCCAGAACAGATCGTCTGGCAGCGCCCAGGGTTCACCTCTAACTCCCGAGGTCATTATGGGAGCAGAAGGTTGACATTCTCAATCACCATTGGAGAAAGGATGCCCCTAAAGGGAAAGCAGTACCCAATACATCATAAATCCTACATCCGCTTTTAAGGCAGGTGATTTGAATTCTCAGCAGTAACTTCATCTCCAGGGGTTGCCACTTACAAATCTCAGAGTTAACCATATACAGTAATGTGGAAAAAAAAAAACACCTTTCACAAAACAGCACTATTTTGGAAAAAGAATGTATTCTGCTTAGTTTTATGAACTTCTTTTCTGAACCTACCTAGTTACTATTTTTGTCTAGACAGAGATTTGGTCATTTCAAACACACGTGCACATGCAATGTCTCCTTTTTTGGGATGCTCCTCCATCTAAAAAGGCAGTGGAATTCCAAAGGTTATTAAATATATTCTGGCTTTTTCATGGCATGCAAGAAGAAAATAGTGCTCTCTTTTCATCCCTTTTTGTCTTTTTAGGTAAAAGTATTTTTCAGAAAGGAATTTTCTAAGATCCTTCAGTACATGTTTGGAGTGGAGCCCTGTTCACGTTCATTTCTACAAATCTCACACCAGAGAGATCTAACACAGCCCCACTCCTATGTGTAGCTTCCATCAGTGTCAATGCCAGAAAGGCCCAAGGGCCCCCTCACGCAGCTGAGTACGTAACCTCATGAGTCCACAACTTCACTTCCCCAAGTGAAGGGAAGAATGGAATTGAAGAAAAGAATGGAAATTCAATCGGTACCAGCAGACTGTCAGTTCCTCCAGTAGCAAACAATAAATGCAACTGAGGAAGTTCTGGTGAACCAATCAAAAGGGGGGCTTTGTTCTGAACTTGGCGGAGACTACCTCGTGCCTTGTAAATGTCAGTGTGTGTACGTGTGAGTGTCTGACATTACTCAGCAGCACATACCAAAGGCCAGGAATTTGGCAGAGCTAGGCTAATTACAATGCCTAAAAATATTCTGTTTTATCAAAATCTATTCTGATGCCTTTTAGCATGTGGGCAAAATGCTAGAGCAGCAGGCTCTTTAGGAAGCGGAAATTCTGAGAGGCGTTCCAAATATCCAAAACAACACAACCTCATTGTGTAAGAAGTAACCCTTCAGCTTAAATTCTTGTTGTTTGTCTATTTTTATCTCAACAGAATTTTTTTTGTAAACCATGTAAGGCAATGATTTCTCATTTGTAAACATTTATAAAATGTAACCTAATTTCATTCAACAAATAATTATTGAGAGCCTATTTACACAAGGTACTTTATTGGGCTTAACAGAGACTATAAGGTCAAATAAATAATTGTTCTTATTTTTAATGTGCCTGCAACAAGGAAAGTGTTAAGACCTTTCCTAGAATCAGCGGCTCTGGGCAAGGCAAATCGTGATCCAGGCTTTAGAAAAGGCAACAAATAAGAGCTGGGGGGAAGGGACAAGGGAGGAATTAATTTTCTGCTAAGGACTAGCAAAGGCTTCTTGAGGGTGGTGGCATTTTGATGTGGGCCTTTCAGAGTAGGTAGAATTGGCCAAGCAGGGCTGAGGAATGCTCTAGGCAGAGGGAGCAGCATGGGTGTGTGCAGAGATGGAAAGCTCAGGGCAGTAGAATTCACGTGAGGTCTTCAGAGGTCTTCATCATCACCAGGGATAGGCTTTTTCCAAAATATGAAGGCTAATAGCACCTAGAAAATGCACTGCAGGAAGGTAGACTCTAAACAAAAAGAAGGATATCATTTCTGTGAAACTACCAAAGCCACAAGAGTGATGAAGGGAGGCAAGGCTTAATCCTCATTTGTTGAACATGTTAAAAACATGAGTGTCCATCACACACACGTCCACACAAACACACTCTAGGCACATCACCTCATGGCAATTCTTTCTTTTTCAGCAACTCAAGTATTCTTGGTCCTGGATTTTAGTTTAGGTATCTTCCACCCATTACAGATTGACAAAGAAGCTGCAACTTATGTTTCTACCTTAGAGTTTGTGGGAGTAAATACAAGAGGTTTGATACCTATCTTCAGTGGTAAGAGATTTGGAAGATTTGCTCAGGGATCACCTTTATTTTTACCTGTAAATTGATACTTAAAGAATAATTGTCTAGCAATTGTGAGGAGGACTGATTGCCAAGTTACGACACTGCCAGATAGAGCCAGCCAGCCATGATTGCACAGCCATTCAACAGTTATTTGGTGCTCACTGTCTACACAGGTATGAGGCAATAAAAATTGGGAGATGCCTAATAGAATGGAAATAAGAGAAACGCCATTTTTGTGTGTGAGTGAACAGGACTGGTCAATCTACTGATGGATTGGATAAGAAGAGAAGAGATAGAAATAAAAGATATATGCTACACAAAAGGTATATTGAGCCAAACATCAAAATATATGTGTGAGCCCAATTTCCACATTTCTAAGGCCAGAATTGTAGCAACTGAAGTCAAGTAACTTCTGATCACCGGCAGCACAGTTTTCATGGGTGTTCCCCAGGATCTCAAGAAGACAGGTACAAGGCCAGTTCCGGCATTTGGTTCATTACCAGTGGACAAAAATACACTTTGTTTTTCCGAGCAACAGGTGAGTCGTTCAACCATGAAAGCCCTATGAGCTTTACATCTGTCTACCCTGGGGCCACCTAATGTCACAACCAACTGACCTTAGCCAACTAGCCAACAGCACCGCTGGTGGGCAAACCACGTAGTGGCTTACCTTCTAATTTCTTCCTCACTGCACCTCCCTGCAGAGGCAGATCATGCATATACCATGTGCCCAGTTCTTCTGTCTTTCCCCACCCACTAGCCATTTACTGTCACTTCAGGCAGCCTTTTTTCACGCTGCACTCTCCACTTCATTCCACGTAGAAAATGATCTCAGGGAAATCTCCATCCATTCCAACCGTAAATCAAAATTTCACTTATTTTATTCTTTAGCTCCTGAGTTTCACCTTGTGTTACAAAACACATTAAATATGTATCAATTCACTTGATACTCCAAACAACCTTGTGAGATAGATGTCACTTATCACAATTTACAGAGAAGACAAGTGCCTTGTGCCAGAGAGTTTAGCTAGCAAGTAAAAGAACAGGTCTGCAAACCAAGGCCTCTTGATTCCAAAACACTTTGTCCTTCTAGGGTGAAACAATAATATTAACAGTCCAACTACTATAAATAGGAAAGGAGAATTTTTATATTTTGACATGAAATTAACATAAGAAACCAAAACTTCCAATAGCAATGTTCTGTGAGAATATTGCTCAGAAGTCTCCTTCAGCATCTAGACAATGTTCGGACTTAGAGAGCTTTTCTTCAAGACAGGTGTCTAAGATTGATGTAATCAATGCTATTTTCTATTTACAGTAAGAAATTCACTTAATAACTTTTGTTCTATGATTCACTGAAAAAAGTTTCATCATGTTTTAAATGGAATTGCCTAGATAGTATTACTTTGAATTCCATTACACATACTGCTATTCTTGCATTAATTTATTCAGCAAATGCCTATTAAATATTTTCTATAATAAAGATGCTGTACCATACAGAATTAGGAAGATCAAATTATGCCAGCTCACTCTAAGTCAATCTATGTATGAAGTGTCATTCATGCTTAATTTAGGTATCATATAAGTGATTCAAACTAAATGACAAGAATGGAGAGAACCCAGCTATGGTTAAATTACTTGAATAAATAATAAAACTAGCTGGCACATTTTTATGTATATATAAGAATACTTCATACCATGGGAGCAGAATGGAGGAAAAGATGAAAGAAAAAAAAACTTAGTTTGTTTCCTTAAAGAAATATGTCTTAGATTTTCTCATTCCTGCCTGCCTCATTCCTCCATCTGCTGAACAGAATCAATGATCGCAGCAGCCCAAATCCCAGCAGACCCTCTGGCCAAATGCAGGGCATGAGTGAGCCCAGGTGAAGCCAACAAAGGAATTCCCCTGCCAACATACAGATTTGTTGGTTTTAAATTGTTTAAATTTGTTATTGTTAAATCATTGTTCTCTGCAGATGAGAAGTGCAAGATAGTTTGTTACACAATAGATAGCAGATACAACAAAACAGAAGAAAGTCCCTGGAGACTGTAGGGCCAGAGGAAAGGACTGAGTTGGTCAGGCGCATTAGGACAAGAGAGTGGACGATAATGACTAGGATAAGAGTGAGCGTAAGGCCAAGAGGGGGTTTACATGAAGGAGCGCTAGGAGGACACTTGTGGGGCAGCAGAAAGAGTTTGTTCAGGAGCTTTTCCTGGGTATAGGAGAGAGACTGCAAGCAGAGGAAATATGGCAGATGTGACTCTGCATTATGAATGAATTTCTCCATTTCGTCATTTTCTGAGTAAACTGAGTAAAGAGCTCTATGACTTTCAAGTGTTTATTATTAATGACAACTTGCTTTGAGATTCATTTTAAATATGTGTTCTCAGTAATTCTTTTTACTTTAGGGGCAAAGGAAGAAGTATAATGGATGATCTTCCTCTCAGCCATATGGAAGAGTTAGACAAATAAACTAGTAAGATTCTAAGAAAATGGAAGGTTAAATACAGCTAGATTGTGGTCCTAAGACAAAAAAATGAAGGCACTAAGGCATGCAGACTGACTGGTCAGTTATTTCCTGACACCTTAGTATTCTAATGTAAATGGAAGACTGAGTAGGAGATCAAGAAAACAACAGAACAGGAAAGGCAAGAGCCATGTTTTAGAAGGAGTTTCTCTGCGTAATCAGGTTAGGTGGGACAAAAAGAGGTCAACTTTTGAATTTAAGATCTAGAAATTCAGAAGCAAATATGCCCATAGCAAAGGAGTAAAAGTAGGAAGGAACCTGGAAGAGACAAAAAGGAAGTTGGCAACAACACCAACTCATTCATCGCAGAGAACCAGAGGGGTTGGCAGCCAATGAGGGAAAGGAAACCCATGTGGCCATGAGAAGCTCAGCAACTGACACAAGAGAGAACTATGAAGCTGGAGAAAACTAAGTTAGGAAGGGCAACGAGCAGAAGAGAAGATGATTAAGAATAGATGTTCTTAATAGTAAGGCAACAAAAATAAAAACAATGTGCCTTTATTAATATGTGTGTTGCACTGTATTGAATTCTTTGGAACATTTCCCGTGAACCCCAATCCTCAGGCATGAAAATAACATGTCAAACCTCCCCACGACAGGTTACCTAAAAATAACTTCCAGGTACCAGAGGGAGCTGATGAATAGGCTGGAGCTCAGTGATTTGTGGATCCAGACAGGCTTTTTAGATCCAGAAAGTACACAATCCTGCAATTCATTCCAAGTTAGAGAAGCATGTAGGCCTGCTGCGGCCCCTCTCCAGGATTACCGATGTCTGCTGTACTCTCACTTCTGGTAGTCAACTGAGCCGTCTGGCATAGCTGGTTTTCAAAATGCAATTGTCACAATGAATGGATAGTTGCCCTCTGGTGTCCCTTTGAGCTCCAAAGTCCTAGGATCAGGGCCAGCTTTTTGGGCATGCAATCTGTGCATTTGCACAAGACTCTGTGCTCCAGTGGGTCCTGCACTTGGTTTAATGATCAGCTGTTGCCATCTTAAAATTCTTGAGAGCTTACTAGCAAGATCCCAGCATTTTCATCTTGCAGTGTGCCCAAGGGCACGGGAGCCCACCTCTTTCATCAGCGTGACCTGGATGTGAGACAAGGAATCAAAGGAGCTCATTTTGGAGCTTTACGATTTTACTACCCCACTGGATTTCGAACTTGCACGGGGTCTTTGTTTTGGCCAATTTCTCCCATTTGGAACAGCTGTATTTACCCAATGCCTGTAGCCCCCATCATCTCTAAAAAGTAACTAACTTGCTTTGATTTTACAGGCTCATAGGCAGAAGGGACTGCTTGCCTTGTCTCAGATATGATTTTGGGCTGTGGACTTTGGGGTTAATGCTGAAATGAGTTAAAGCTCTGTGGGATGGTTGAGAAGGTATAATTGGTTTTGAAATGCGAGGACATGAGATTTGGGAGGGGCCAGGGGCAGAATGATATGGCTTGGCTGTGTCTTCACTCAAATCTCATCTTGAATTGTAGCTCCCATAACTCCCACATGTTGTGGGAGAGACCCACTGAGAGATAATTGAATCATGGAGGCAGTTTCCCACATACTGTTCTCATGATACTAAGTCTCACAAGATCTGATGGTTTTATAAGGGATTTACTCTTTGACTTGGCTTTCATTCTCTCTTGTCTGCTGCCAGGTAAGACATGGCTTTCATCCTCCACCATGATTGTGAGGCCTCCCCAGCCATGTGGAAATGTGAGACCCTTAAACCTCTTTTTCCTTTTAAATTACCCAGTCTTAAAATGGACTACTACACACTGAACATGACAAATTATGTAGCTGGTCCTGCCTGGGATCTGCATCCTGCACTCAAACTGAACAAGGACTGAATTGTCATCACTCGTAGGATATTTTCTGGACTTCTTTCCTTAAAGTACAAACTACCACACCAAATCTATAAAGTTCCACAATGCAGCAATTGCCTAAGGCCTCTTCCTGCTTCTATCTTGACTGAGAAGAAGAGGGTGCAATAACAACTCCCAACTCTCATTGTGAGGATGATGGAAAAGAATATCCCTATAGATGGATGAGTTTTTTGGTGATCTCTGTAAGTTTCAATTAGGCTTCGCACCATATTTCTAGAATCAGTTATCAGAAATATCAAGCCCGTGCTATTTCAAGGCCTTCATCACTTTCTAGATTCAGCCAATTTTTTCCACAATTGGCTAGAGAGAAAATATTTTAGGCTTTGTGGCATATACAATCTCTGCTGCAGCTAATACTCTGGCGACAGTGTAAAAGCAGACATAGACAATACCTAAACAGTTATGTCTGTATTCTGTTAAAAATTTAATTGCACAACTCAGGTACCAATGACATTAATACTGAAAAGAAAAAAAACTTCTATACAGATTATAGACTTTCTATATATTTTATAAATTGTTTTGACTGTATCATTCATTACAAAATAATATCCAATATCACATATTGTATTAACTCATTGTGTCTCTTTGGTTCTCTCTAAGCTTGAACCATTTCTGTATCATTCTTCATATTTATGACATTGATATTTTTAGAGGATAGTCATTTTTTTATAGACTGTGCCATCTTATGATGGCCCCCTTCATTTTTGACATGGGTAATTTGTATTTTTGCTGTTTTTGATCAAAGACCAATCTTGCCAGATATACACTGAATTAACAATGTTTTGATAAAGCCAACTTTTGGTCTTCATTCTATTTCACATTTGTTTTCTATTTCAGCCATTTCTACTGTGTATCTATTGTTTATTTCTACTTTTTTCAGGGTTAATCTGCTATTTCCCTTTCAAACATTTACAGATTTACTTTTTGTCATCTTTCTACTAATTTATTATTGAGTTTATGTTATTATTTATTTTCACCTTAAATTATGTATAATCAGAAAAAATAATGCCAGTGATTCTTTTTGGCTCTGTTTTGAGGGAGCTTCATTTATGGCTCAGTATATGATTATTTTTTTAAAGTATGATGAAATTTATTGACTGAGGTGTTTTTGAATTGTCTATGTCCTTTAAGAATCAGTTCATAAGAAAAGAACAGAGTTCATGAGACATGGACACCATATTTGAAACTTTAACAGTTCAGTAAAAAAAAAAAAAATGCATGTGTTTATTTCATTATTCTGCACTATTTTTAAAAGTTTCCTGTGATTATGAAATTATGCAAAAATTTTTAAAATAAAACAAAAAATTAATATAAAAATATTTTTAATTGCAAGCACCTGTGGTGAGCAGGATTTGGGCCTTAAGTCACAATTTGCCAACCCTGATGTAGAGGAAGGAGTCATCTCATTGCATCACAGATTATAGTAAAAATCAAATGACTTGAAGTTTATTCCCTTGGTTACCTGTGTCACATAACGCAGACTGAGTCCTTTATTCTCTTGCTGTCTCGGTTTCTCTATCCACTCTACAAAGCTTTTTTAAAAAATATAGGTTTACTGGTCTCTCTTCATTCTGTCTCCACCCCCATTTGCCACATAAAATGCACTAAAATGGAGGGAAGAGACAGAGAAGGCACGTAACAGGTTGCATAAAAGATGAGGCATCAAGAAGATAAAATGCAGCAGGATCTTTGAAGGAAAGATGTAGACTATAAAATGGGGCAGCAAATTGAAAAGATGAAGATTGGAATGAAAGAGTTTGAAGCCAAACCACAGAGAATTCAACCCAATGAGATCACTAGACTGAGGTAGGAAAAGAAACATCATGATACACTTCCAAATGTGTTCCCAGTCTCTGCTCATTAGGAATAAAATCTCTACCATTGTGTATTCCTTATACCCACAGATAATTTGATACTCACTCTGGGATAAAACTGAATATCTTAGCTTTCCCTAAGAAAAGATGTTGCCCTCAGATTGCTGACAACCTGCAGAAACTCACACAAGAAGAGAGGGATGCTGCCTGTGTGTGACTCCTGGAGATGCTCTCTCTAGTACATTATGTTTCACAGCTTTTATTAATACCATTATTGGCCCAAGTTACCCACATCACTTGCTATTCTTGTAACACTTTAAAGGCTTGCACAAGAAAGCAAAGAATAAGCCCATAGACATTTTTAAATGTCTACAATATTTTCTGCTTGACATATGAAAGTTATCCAAACCATGGTCTACATTAAAAACAAATAAAGCTGACTCTCACCTTATTTATTTATATCTAGCCCACTGTAAAAGCAAAGTCTTTCTCACCTGTCTCACATTGTCAGGGTTGAAAGGGTCACCAAAAATCACTGAATGTGAAAAATTAGCTCCAGAGAGAGTATGTTCTTTGTCTAATGTTTCAGAACTAATTGGAATTGGTAGCAAGTTGCAATGGTTTTAATGTGTCCCACAAAAGTTCATGTGTTAGAAACCTAATCTCTTTGCCCTCATGAAAGGAGTGGTGGAATCATGTTGCTATCACTGCATTGGGTTCGTTATTGTAGGAGTGGCTTTGTTTTCAATGCAAACTCCCTTGGCTCTGTTATTTGTCTTTCACCTTCCGCCATGTTATGATGCAGCATGAAGGCCTTCACCAAGTGCAAGTGCCATGCTCTTGGACTTCCCAGCCTTTAGTACTGTGAGTTGAATAAACTTCTTTTCTTTATAAATTACTCCATCTGTCATATTTTATTATAGCAAAAGAAAATGGACTAAAACATGAGACAAAGATTCAGTAAACTTATTAAATTTTCTGTATAACTACAGAGAGCTAGTGAACCAATTTCAACTCAGGGGAAACAGAAAATTCAGAAACAGAAAGCCCAGAGAAAAATGATACTGGACTGTGATTCCTGTTGCCTCAGGTTAAATTATCTGACTTTACAAGGTCAAAGCTTCTGCACACAATGCTGCTTCAGCCCTTTCCACCAATGGGACACCTTTGCTACATAGAGTAGTGCAAAACTCTGTCACTTACAAGTCACGGGACATTGGATAAGTCACTCTGTCTTAGTCCATTGTGTTGCTATAAAGAAATACCTGAAGCTGGGTAATTTATAAAGAAAAGAGGTTTAATTGACTTATGGTTCTACAGGCTGTACAAGCATGGCACTGACATCTTCCCATTTCTGGTGAGGCCCCAGAGAGCTTTTACTCATGATGGAAAGTGAAGCAGGAACAGGCATGTTATATGGTGAGAGAGAAAGCAAGAGAGAGAGCAAGAGGAGGGGGTCAGGCTCTTTTAAACAATCAGCTTTTGCACAAACTCACTCATCACCAAGGGGATGGTGATAGGCCATTCATGAGAGATCAGCCCCCATGATCCAATGACTTTCCACCAGGCCCCACCTCCAACAGTGGGTATCACATTTCAACATGAGATTTGGAGGGGACAAACATCCCAACTGCATCACAATTGAACATTCTGAGCCTCGGCAACCTTATTAAAAGAATGAGGATAACCCAGTAAACTCAAGCCTAAGTGATGGAGGTGTGGTAATGCTCAACAGATAGAGGTGTTAAAAGAGGAAACTGTGTCATCATAAAAGAGAATGAGCTGATGAGTATGACCATGTTCTTTTCAGGAGACACGGTGAGGTACAGTTAAGCAGATGTGATAAGTTCTCCCAAACCAACTCTTTTGACTGCCAACACCAACTACTCTCTCACCTCAGGGGCCACATGGGTCACATGGAGCAGACGAGGGAGTTGATGTACCCCCAGAAGCAGTCCTCAACCAATAATTTAAAACCCCAGCTGCCTCATCCTGGGATGAGAGCAGGTGCAACAACTCTGAGGCATGTTGCATAGTATCCCCCTGGCAGAACTAAACCTCAGCTGTATCCAGCAGTGACCTACTTAATATCACACTCTTTAATAGTTTTCTCTATTTTTCCTAACTCACTTCCCTACTCCCTGCTGCTATTTCCTGGAATCACTTCCCACATGAACTATCTACACTCAAATTCTGTCAGAGTCTGTTACTGGGGACTTAGTTACCCAACCTAAGATAGTCAAGTTGAAATACCTAGCAGGTAGTCTAATATCCAAGGATATATTTAAGTTATTGTGGATTCCTATTTGTTATGTGGAAAAGAGTGCTTAAAGTGAGTTTGAATAAACATTTTAAAGTGAGGGGGAAGCTGCTAAGACAAGAGAGAATTTGAGGAAGAAATACTTCTGGCCAGGCGTGGTGGCTCACGCCTGTAATCCCAGCACTTTGGGAGGCTGAGGAGGGTGGATCACGAGGTCAAGAGATTGAGACCATCCTGGCCAACATGGTAAAACCCCGTCTCTACTAAAAATACAACAATTAGCTCGGTGTGGTGGCACACACCTGCAGTCCCAGCTACTTGAGGTGCTGAGACAGGAGAATTGCTTTAACCCGGGAGGCAGAGGTTGCAGTGAGCCGAGATCATGCCACTACACTCCAGCCTGGCGCCTGGTGACAGAGTGAGACTCTGTCTCAAAAAAAAGAAAGAATTACTTCTGAAGTGGCCCAAAAAGCAGCAAAAGAAGATGATAACAAGAACACCCTTTATAATAAACAAGGGATATAGGAGACAGAAAAAAAAAGCTACAATGAAACCTGATTTACTCCTAGCACACTTATTTCTTATCAGGGTATGCACAGAGAACACAAAAGTCCTAAAAAGATAAAGAAGCATGTCTCTTTGGCAGTCCATTAGTTGCACTCAGCATCTTCAGGAGAGAGTAGAGAGGGCATCTAGTTTCCTATTCAGTATTGCCCCCTCCGAGAACTCACAGATCCAAGTTGATGCCTCCTTTTGTACAACTTAAGGCTGCAGCTGTCAGGAAAGAGAGGAGGACAAGCTCACCACTCTCACATGGAGCATTCCCAAGTGACCAGAAATCAGGTCCTATGATCATTTTACCTCTTTCCCCTATGTATTTCAGCAAATCATAAATGTACCATGACAGTTACATTTACTTCTAATTCTGGACATGAATATTACTAGTTTTTCAGTATTGCTAACTGGCAGGCACACTATAAATTGTCCCCTTGATCCACCTGATACTCATAATATCCTGCTGGCGCTTAATCTCTTGTATGATCCTCTCCCCTTGAGGGCAGAGGATGGGCAGGACCTGTGACTTCTTTCTAACCAATTGAGTATGATGAAATTGATAGAATATATGTCATTACATTGCATAAGATTCTAATGTCTTTCTTGTAAGGAAACTTTCACCCTTATGGCCTCTGAGGGAGCAAATGGGTATATTGAGAAGAAAGAGTAGCCTCTAGCTAACAATCCACAAGAAATTGAGGCCCTCAATCTAACATGCCACAAGGAACTGAGTTCTACCAACAACCACATGAACTTGGAAGCAGATCCTTCCCCAATTGAGTTTCAGGTGAGACTGCAGCCCCATCTGACATTGTGGTTTCAGCTCATGAAGCCAAGGACCAGAAGACCCAGCTATGATACACTCAAACTCCTGATGTACAGAAACTTATAAGTGTGTGTTGGTTTAAACTGCTAAAGGTGAGATGAAAAATGTGTGTTGTTTTAAGCTACTAAGTGTGTGCCAATATTGTTACATAACAATAGCTAAATAATACACTAACTATAATCTTGTATTGACTTCTCAGATTTTAATCCTAATAATTTTGCTATTTATATTGAATACTTTGAAACCAATAAGCCATGTGGTTTGTAAATTATTGAACTTGTCATTACCTTTTTGAAATATAGGCTACCAAACCAGCCAAAAAGGTGTCCACTAACACACAATTCCTTGGGTGAGTGATAACAGAGACCCTGATAATAGCCAGATATGAAGAAGAACTTAACAAGTCTTACTGTGCCTGGTATAGGTCACAATCAATCTCCAAACAGCAGGAAATATTTGGTGCTTTGAGCTCCATTTCCCTCACGCTTGAGCTTCAGGAGAAATTTGAGAAAGCCAAAAGTGTGAGTAATGACTAGGTAAAGAGCCATGATTAGAAAATGTTCAACATCACATATCATCAGGGAAATGCACATTAAAACCACAATGAGATACCACCATACTCCTGCAAGAATGGCCATAATTAAAAAGTCAAAAAGAAATAGATATTGGCATAGATATGGTGAAAAGGGAACACTTTTAAACTGCTGGTGGGAATGTAAATTAGTACAATCACTATGGAAAACAGTATAGAGATTCCTTTAATAACTAAAAGTAGAACTAACATTCAATCCAGCAATCACACTACTGGGGTATCTACCCAAAGGAAAAGAAGACATTACATGAAAAAGACACACACACACACTCATGTTTATGACAGGACAATTCACAGTTGCAAAGATATGAAACCAACCTAAGTGCCCATCAACCAATGAGTGGATAAAGAAAATATGGTATCTATACACCATGGAATGCTATTCAGTCATAAAAAGGAGTGAAATAATGTCTTTTGCAACAACTTGAAAAGAGCTGGAGGCCACTATCTTAACTCAGGAATGAAAAACCAAATATTGTATGTTCTCACTTATAAGTGAGGATAAGCAGTGAGGATGCAAAGGCATAAGAACAATATAACAGACTTTAGGGACTCAGGAGTGGGAAGGTTGGGAAAGGTGTGAGGGATAAAAGACTACATATTGGTTATAGTGTACACTGCTCAGGTAAAAGATGAACTAAAATCTCAGAAGTCACTGCTGAAGAACTTATCCATGTGATATGGTTTGGCTGTCTCCCCACCAAAATCTCATCTTGAATTCCAATGTGTTGTGGGAGGAACCTGGTGGGAGGTAATTGAATCATGGGGACAGGTCTTTCCCATGCTGTTCTTGTAATCTGATAGTTATAAAAAGGGGAGTTTCCCTGCACAAGTACTCCTCTCTTTGCCTGCCACCATCCATGTAAGATGTGACTTTCTCCTCCCTGTCTTCCACATTTGTGAGGCTTCTCCAGCCACACAGAAGTGTAAGTCCAATTAAACCACTTTCCTTTGTAAATTTCCCAGTCTTGGGTATGTCTTTATCAGCAGCATGAAAACGGACTAATACACAATGTAACCAAAAGCCAACTGTACCCCAAAAATTATTGCATTTTTTTTTAATTTTAAGAGCTATGATTTGAAACAAAGGGGGTATGAGATTTTTTTTTTTAATATATGCTCTTGAAAAATTAGTGAGACTACAAGGCACTGACCAAGGCTCAGGAGAATTCAGGACTCCAGTCTGCACAGAAACCTATCTGATAGAGTGGTCATTAAAGAATTGGCCAGAGCAACAACATTATGCTAATTAGCATAATACCCTTGATAATAAAAAAAGGAGTTATAAAATTTATTATGAAATAGCTTTACTGGAATCTGTTATAACAACACATGGAGCCTAGAAGATCATATACAACAGATTTTACTCCTTAGTCAAGTCATATCCTCTTACACATAAACAGTTGGTGTGCCTTGGGGTAGGCAGTAGTTGGTGTCTCAGGAGTGACTTCTTTCCTTCCATAAATTCATTCTTCCCAACTCCTTTATAATCATGGGTTCTTTAACATTGGCTCATGAGACATCCTTTCACAGTCACCTGTCTCATGGCTGGCAAGTCCTGTAAGAATTATCCTTCCACAGGACCCCACAGTCCCTTTAGCTCCTCTATGTGCCCCTTCGGTGCCCCTGCTTTTTTTGCTTCAGCCTCCAATGTGGTTGTCAATTATTCAGCTCCATATGCTTCCTCTATGGATGTGGAGCAAGGAATCAGGGTGTCAGAAAAGTATGAGAAAGAGTTAAAAGATGGTCTTTCTTTCATGGTACCTCCAAGAGGCTAAGACCTCAGCTAGAGGTGGTCTCCTCACAGATGTTATTCCTCTTCCCAAAAAGCATGCCCTTCTCTTACCCTGGGCTTCCTTCTGTGAGCCATGTATCATGCCATGGGGACCACTGGAGGTTGGTGGAAGCAAAAAGCCATCCTCTACCTAACCTAACTCTTGAAGTCTGTCCAAAGGATGCATTCTACTTCTTCCCCACAATACTGGGGATTCTTACTGTGTAGCATGCAGCACCCAGCCACTTGCAGAGTATCCGCTCTGTTCGTGCTTGCCTTATTTCATGGATTGGCCAAAGAGATAAAGGATTTCTCCCAAGTGTCCCCTGTATGGAAATATCACTTCTTTTTCATTTCAGAGCTCCATCATCTCATTCTCAACTCAGAGGAAATCAGACCTTGCTCTCCCTTTCCTCAAGTTTTATCCAAGAAGTACCCTTCTCCCCATGTTAGCCTATCACCTGCTCCTAGATAGGACAAGAAGGAAGAGGCAGATCCTAATCGGTCTCCTCTAGAGCACAAGAAATGGAGCATCTCAAGGTCAGTGACATGAGTTCCTTCCCCTCCAGGTTCTTGATGGATTGAAGGTCATTGCTCTGAGGTCCTTCTATGGACTGAATTTTGACCACCTAAAAAATCATATGTTGAAGCTCTAACCTCTGATGTGACTATATTGGGACATACAATCTTTAGAAAGGTAATAAGTTAAATGAGGTCATAAGGGTGGGCCCAAAACCTAATAGGACTGCTGTACTTACATGAAGAAGAAATATGAGGGGTGAGCATGCACAGAGAAAAGGCCATGTGAAGGCACAGCAAGAATGTGGCCATCTGCAAGCCAAGGAGGGAGACCTCAGGAGAAAAATAACCAGCCAACATTTTAATCTTGGATTTCTAGCCTCCAGAACTGTGAAAAAATAAATTTGTGTTGTTTAAGACATTTAGACTGTTGGCATTTTGTTATAGCAGCCCTGGCAAACAAGCAGAGGTCCTGTTGAATTTTACACACTGGCAAGGATCCGAACTGGTCTACTAGCTGACAGGAGATCTCTCCAGATGTCAGGGATCTTAGGCCCACCTGGGACCCCTGGGTTTCAAAACAAGACCCAAGCTCTACCCTGAAGCTTCTGGCATTATCCCTAGATGATGTGTAAGTACCGTTCCTATTGCAAAATTGTGTGCTGGGCTGTCAGATAGCTAACTTATAAGAAATTTACCTCTCACCTCAGTAGCATAAGGGAGGTCTTTGTTTTCTCCCTAAAATGAAGGTCAAAGATCCTACCAGAACCTTCAGCAAAGCATAACGAAGCCAGATACTTGGTTCCTAACAGTAGCAGATATATGTCCTAGGAGACCCATATCTGGACGTCATTGTCTTTACTACTCCAAATGTAAATTTTCTAGAATATTATTTAAAGTAAGGTTGCGGATTCTCTTGAGGGTGATACAAAATAATCATAGATATTTTAATCCCTCTGAATTTAAGTATTTCCCACTGAAACAGAGCCCCTTTTTCTCTCACTTGCTCATAATGACTCAAAAGGGAACCAGTGAACTGAAATATTTCTTCACCAAATCTACAAAGTGGAAGCTCTCTTGTCCTACATGGAAATGGCTGCACATACTAAAGTTATCTTGCTTAAGTTTTCACTGTCCAGTTCCCAGAACAAGAATTCAGAGCTTTTTAACTCTAAAGGTTTCTTATTCTGAATAATTTCTAAATAGGCTTCCTTTGTAAGCAATGGTTTGCACTGAATCAACTGCTTACACAGGTCACATTTTGACTAGACATTCTCTGCCTTTGGGCAAATGAGTTGCATCATAATTCAATTTGAATGCCTCAAAGTCGTCAGCCAGTACCCTCAACTCTGTGAGGCAGTACTTCTAAGGCAATAGTAGCTACTGTCTGAGAGTTAAATTTTTTTGCAGAATGCACCATAAATAAATGATTTCTATTTGCCTTTCCAAAAGCAAGGCTTTTGTGACGTTGAACAAGACTTCTCTTGCAAGTTGTATTTTCCATCTCACAAAAGATTTCACAAGGAAGTGGAGTTTGGGGACTGCTTCTCCACTCTTGTGCAACCCACATGTCCTCATCCTCATACTGACTCCTCAACAAGACACCATGTTAACAGTTGGTAGGAAAAAACCCTTTCCTTTAGGATTTTACCTCTTCGCTATATTCCATGGCCACCCAGAGTAATTTCTTCCCTCTGGGCTCTTCTTAGGTTTTCCTTAACATTCAGTTTAACCTCTTTCTAAATGAAGGGAAAGGGATAAGGAATGAGGGTTCCCTAGGATATGTCTAGTATCTTTAAGATACTGAGACCTTTCCAAGTGCTATGATTTGAGTGTACCCCCCCCAAAGTTTTTGTGTTAGAAACTTGATCTCCAATGGGAGGTGGGGCCTAATAAAAGGTGATTAAGTAACGAGGGCTCTGCCATCATATATGATTAATGTCATTATTGTGGGAGTGAATTAATTATCTCAAGAGTGGACTTGCTACGAAAGTGAGTTCAGCTCTCTCTCTCACTCTCACACTTCCACCATGAGCTCACAGCAAGAAGGCTCTTGCCAGATGCTGGCACCTTGATATTGGACTTCACAGCCTCCTGAACCAGGAGCCAAATACACTTCGGTTTTTCATAAATTGTTTGTTCTGTGGTATTCTCTTATAGCGGCATCAAATGGAACTACACACTGAGCACCTATATCAGAGTTCTCTAGACTATCTCCTGAGTATTATCATGCTACACTTCTCCACTTCTTCCTCCACTGTGAATCAGTACCAAATGTTGTCTCTTCCTTATCCTAGCCATGACTCTGGACAGAGAAATAAGATTTAAAACACACACACACACACACACACACACACACTTACTGGAATTTATAGAGCAGTTACTTCATGCCAGATACTGTGATAAGTGCTTCAGAAACATTATGTCAATTAATCCTCACAACCATTATTCCCATTTTATAAGTAAGGATATTGAGACATACGGACCACACAAATAGCAAGTGGAAAGCCAACGTTTGAATCCCAGTTTGAGGTCCCAACTGTGCTCTGTGAACAGGACTTATGATGGCCAAGTACTATATTACGATATTGGAATTTACACTCTCTGAAGTTACTATTCAGGGAGAGATGATTTAGAAGTATAAAGTCAGATAGTTTCATATTAAATCTGGTGAGACGTTCTCAACTAGAGGTTATTTGCACCCCTCCTCCACCCCCTGACCAGGAGACATTTGGCAACGTGCAGAGACATTTTTGATTGTCACAACTGAAGATCACTACTGGCACCTAGTTGGCACAGGCAAGGGGTGCTGTGAAAAATTCCACAATGCACAAGATGCCTGCCCCTCCCCCAGAACTGCCTACGCTAAAATGTCCACAGAGCTGTGATCCTGACACCAGCTCTAGGGTTTAGTTTGGTTGGCATATTTTCCTCTCTCCTACTCATTCTTCTCTTTGGATTTTGATTCTCTGTGCCCATTTTAACAGTCTCGCTTCATGTTAATCTTGTACTGTGACTCCCAAGTCCTTTTAGGAAGCAAGGGGAGTGTGACTGAAGGAAAAACTGACATTCAAAGAATTTCCTGAGAAATAGCACCCTGCTTGGAACAAAATGCTCTGTGCACACTATTTTGGGAACAGTGACCCAACAAGTCAATTGTCTGTCACTTACACATCCAATCACACATAGTGGCACTGCTTCCTGGAATCCTGTCTCAAGAAAGGGGCTGGGGGTGGGGAGAGTGGTTACCCTGGAACATACCATTTCTATGAGAAATCTTGAAAGAAAAAAAATTGAAGACAACAAGCCTGTAACTTGATGCCAGCCTGAAATCCTCTTCACTAACCATAAGTCAGAGAAAGTGAAATGATTTCCATCATACTCATACAGCATGTTCTCTGGGGTTTGCAGGAACAGAAGAGACAATGTGGAGAAAATGCATCGTCTGTGGTTCTCAAATCAAAGCCTAATTAGTCCGAAGATAAATTCCATGGGCTTCAGTAATAAAACCTGTTTCAACCATGCCTATATTGGGCAAGTCCTGAAAGTCAGAGAATGATAAGGCAACTTTGGTGGAGAACATCTTTGTTTACATTACAGGACTCACATGTAAACTTTGAAAGCATGCAATCAAGTGAATAAAATATTTTAATTGGCCTTAAAACATTATTATAAGAGCAAGACCAAGTTGTTTAAAGTGTTGCCTGGCTGGTCTCTGGTTTTGGCAACTCACTGTACTGTCTTAATCTCATAAGATTTATTAATGGTTATATGCATTTCTCTGAAAGGCATTCCAGATTTTACCCAATTCTGGGTAAAGGTTATTTATACCTTAGAATGCTCTTAACTGCTTCATATTAAAGAAAAATATGGCATGAGTATTGCCTCATCTAATGTCTTTTTAAATTACAGTGTTTTGGCGAGTTTTGCCCATTCACTTCTTTAAGCTTTGGATCTTATATCCCCTTCCCATTCTCCCAAAATGTTCTTTATCACTCAAACTCTAACTCAGATACCAATTTCCCCATGAATCTGTCCCTGGTTCCCACATCAGCATTAACCAAATAGCTTCTCTGCTCCCAACCATATTGCTTCTATATTCACTAAGCATATATAACAATCATTTTGCTCTATATTATATTTGTCTCTTTCTTCTTTAATTAAAGTACCTTCAGAGGGAAGATGGCATCTGATTCATTTCATATCTGAGGAAACTGATAGGGTGTCTGGAATTAGCATCTAATAACAGTTGATTAAATTACATAAAATCATTTGAGTTTTATTGACTAAAAATACTTTTAAGTTTGTTCTCTTGGTTTGTTTGAAGTAGTTTGCTCATTTTAATAATGACACAAGACCCAAGCCTCAATTACTTAGAATGGGTAGTTCTAGTGCCTCTCCTGCTCTAGATTTAATTTTGAGTTTCCACTGGTGCCAGGCTATGAACAAAACATTTTCTGATGCAAATGTTGTCTCAGATTGGGATCACACCAAATACCACAGTCCAAGTAGGTGAATAATGCACTGAATATTTGGCCTGATTTAGGTGCTTGCAGGCAAGCTAGTTAATAATTAATTAAAGCAGGATCTTCTATATTTACTTCATTTCAAAATTCCCTGACTCATTCTCTCACTCTGCAACTCCCATTATCAACTAATGACATTTAAATACCTAATACATACTAGGCATCTTTAACAACTAGAAATACAGAACTCAGTAAGGACACAGAACTGACCTCATATAAACAAATATAGAAACATATTAATAGAATAGTCTCTCTTTTAATATCTAAAAGATTGAAAATATTGTTTAACAGAAAATATTCACCTAGAATGTGACTTGGGTGGGCAAGTAGAGTTTGTTTCCAAGAAAAACAGGTACTATTCTAGTAATTGAATTTTAAATATACACAATGTGCCTGAGATCCAATAAATAATGCAGGCCAAGGTCCCCAGCCATGGATGGGAAGAGACTTGCAAAGATTAATTCAAAGAAAAGGATCATCTCCAGAAAAATCCCAGCTGCAATGTTCTACTGGTATTCTGCATCAGATTCTTCATGGTTTCCACCTGAAAACCAGAACCTCACCAATGTAGTTTGATTTTGTTTTCTTATGACAGGATACTTGATGTCCTCTAGCAGGAAAACTGCTCCCAAGCTGCAATTTGTGGCTGAAATTCTGCTTGCAAATATCAAGAATGGTAAAAGTATTTCTGAAGCAGTGAGTTTATTTTCACAGAGAAGGAAATAAGCCACAATTTAAGAGTGGATTCTCAAGTTTTCCTTATCATTTGCTATTCTTACACCTGCAACACTGGCTAGAAACCTAGAGACCTGGGTTATGGTCCTGTTTAGGCTTTTCATAAGTTGTATAAGCTTGGGCAAATTACTTAGCTTCCCAAACCCAGCTATATTATCTTAAAATAAAAGAGATTGACAAGTTTATCCCTAAGAAACACTCCAAATTTGGAGGCCTCTGCCTACTTGGTTTTTAAGTTCAGATGTCTCAGGTTTCTCCTGGAACATCTATTAGAATATCTGGAGAATCAAGCATACCTACTAAAAACTGTTACCAATATTAAGACATGCCCATAAAAGCCAGGTGTGGTGGCTTACACCTGTAATCTTAGCATCCTGGGGGTCTGAGGTGGGAGGATCACAGAGGCCAAGAGTTCAAGACCAAGTTAGCCAACATGGTGAGACACTGTCTTTACAAAAAAGTTTAAAAATTAGCCAGGTGTGGTGGTACATGCCTACAGTGCTAGCTACTCAAGAAGCTAAGGCAGGTGGATCGCTTGAGCCCAGGAATTCGACGTTACAATGAGCTATGATCATGCCACTGTACTCCAGTCTGTGTGACAAAGCAAAACCCTGCTTCTAAAAAAAAGGAAAAGAAATGCCAATATATACAGAATAATTCAGACTTCCCTTGAAATATTATAAATTAAATTAGCAAATTAAATTTTGTTATTCTTTCTCTCCAGTGATATGATGATCTCATAAAAATGATGAGATGATGATCTTGATAAGTCAAGGTCACTAAGAGTAGAAATATTTTCCTACTTAAAATCTATTTTTGAATATAGAAGTATTATTTATTTTGAATCTAAATTATGTACTCCCAAGTAGTATGTAGCAATTAAAAGATGAGCATCTTTGTAATATTTATATTTATTTAATTTTGAAAAGATTATCTCCTCAACTTATCTTCAAGATGCATCTAAATTTAGATCCATCTTGCTTTTAATGATTTCATGAGGAAAACCTGGCAGAAAAGAACCCGATAAGTGGAAGCTAATGTATTCCAGAAAGAAAGGGCTTTCCTTCAATAATGGGAAAATTTACAGTATAAGGAAGGAGGCTCTTCTGGCAAAACACACCTCAAATTCCTTTTATTCATTTTTTATTCAATATTTTTGCAAACTTGAAGAACTGAAAGTAGCATTAGAGATAATCTCATGTCACTCTCTTATTCTGGAGGTTAGGAAAATCGAAGCCATGATTTATGGCTGGAGTAAATGGGTGACTGATATTGCCATTTATTGAAATGGAGGGCTCTAGAGATGATCATTTACTGAAATTGAGAGCTCTGGAAATGATGTGCAGGTGAGAATGGGGACAGAGTGAAGGAAGAGGAGAAACAATGAGTCAAAAGTTTGAACTTTTTGAGACTGAGATGCCTGCAGAACATTCAGGAAAATGTGTTCAGAAAAGGATGGATATACAGGTCTTGAGCTGAGGAGAATTTAAAATGTATGTGTGTGTGTACATAAAATATTGAAATACACACACACATGTAAAATTGTCACTATGTCAATCATAAGCTTTGGCCATAGCCATGAATGAGAGATTGATAAAAAGAACGTAAAGGAGACAAACTATCCAAGGTCAGAGAAAAACCCAGAATGAGGTTTCGTGGAAGTCAAGAAATAATGCTTTTTTTTTTTTTTCCCAACAATGTCAAATTCTTCTGTGAAGTTTAACAAGAAAGACAGAAAGGTATCTGAATTTAAGGACATGTTGACAATAACACGAGTTGTTTCAGTGGAGTGATGGATACTGAAGTCCGATTATAAAAGATTAAATGAATGGTGAGTGAGAGAGAAGAAAATGGAGACTAAGCATACACAACTCTTTCAAATTGTAATTTAAGAGAAAAAATTACATGGCAAAGTGAAATAAATACGTAGAGGATTTTATTAAGATGGGAGTGACTGTTAAAATGCCATTGGAAAGGATTCAGTAGAGTGGTGAAAATTAGGGAGGTGAGAGTAAAAAAAAAGAGGGAAAACATAATATGCAATGGCTTTTACGAGAAATTGGCAGAAAAAGATCCTGCGGAAGAGTTAGAGGTTTTAACCCCTTAAGTTCTTAAGGGGAATGGGTCCCTTTTTAATTCAAGGGATGGGGAGAAAAGTCTAGCAAAGACAGGCTACATCAAGAAGAATGTGTAGACTTCTGGGAGTTTCAAGGGTGACACCTCAAGCCTGGGAACAGGGTAAGCAGCCCTGATTAGGATTTCTTTTCAAAACTTGAAGCATGAAGCAAACATGAAAGAATTTCTTGTGCCTTCTATAGACAACCCAGCTGAAGTCAAGGCTTACACATCTTTTAACATAAGAGTAGATACCATAGAGCCAGTGGTTTATCTGTCTGATGAATCACTTGCACCAGCCCAGAATGAGGTGCAATTCAGAGAATTCTTGCTCTGCTAGTAGGCTGCTGTGTATGATCCTATTCTGAGAGAGGCTCACACAAGGGTGGTAAGACTAAAGGTAAGACTGTGGACTGTGTTTATATTAGTTGCGGTTCTCTAGGGGGACAAGACTAATAGGACAGATGGATATATGAAAGGGAGTTTATTAAGGAGTATTGACTCACACAATCGCAAGGTGAAGTCCCACAATAGGCCATCTGCAAGGTGAGAAGTAGGAAGCCAGTCTGAATCCCAAAACCTCCAAAGCAGGGAAGCTGACAGTGTAGCCTTCAGTCTGTGGCTGAAGGCCTGAGAGTCCCTGGCAAACCACTCGTGTAAGCCCAAGAGTCCAAAAGCTGAAGAACTTGGAGTCCAATACTCAAGGGCAGGAAGCATTCAGCGGGAGAAAGATGAAGGCTGGAAGACTCAGGCAGTCTAGTCCTTCCACGTTCTTCTGCCTGCTTTTATCCTAGCTGCTCTGGCAGCTGATTAGATGGTGCCCTCCCAGATTGAGGGTGGTTCTGCCTCTCCCAGTCCACTGACTCAAAAGTTAATCTCCTTTGGCAACACTCTCACAGACACACCCAGGAACAATACTTTACATTCATCAATCCAATCAAGTTGACACTCAATATTGACCATCACAGTGGTTATTTTACATATTATTGAACACGTTTTTCACTAAAATGCATTCATTCCATTTTCTGTAAGCATTAAGTAAACCATTGGAATGTTTTTGATGCTAGTCACAAACTACCCAATTTGAAGTAGTTCAAACACTAACAAGGCTTATGATACGGAAATGAAGTGGCAAAGCAATATCATCAAGAACCCTTATGCCTTCTCTATGTCAGTTTTGTCATCCTCAGTAAGTCATGTGATGCCTTTCCAGTCCAATCATGGCATCAGCAGCATCAGCCAACAACTGCAGGCACAAAAATACCCAGTAAAGAGAAGGTGAATTTCCTCCTGTATCTCAATTGTTTTTTACCAAGGAAGTTTCCAAAAGCTCCCCCAATTGACTTCTCCTCAGGTCTTATTGGCTAGATGTAGTCACACGCCCATCCCTAAATCAGTATCTTCAAAGAGAATAAGTCCACCATGACTGCCTTAGCCGTCATAATTCACTCTCTGGGTCAGGAGAGGTTGTCATTTACCCTAAACTTATGGCTAGGTGACACCAGGATGAAATCAAGTCTCTGCCCTCAAGGAAAAAGCGATGAGATGACTTAGGGTAGACAAACAACTGTCACAGCAGAATTAAAGAACACATTGGCAAGAGGAGGAGGTCTAGTCACAAATGAGGACATTTGTTATTAGAGTATAAACCAGGCTTGTCCTCCCAAAGATGAAAGATAAGATCACCAAACAGTGTTTGATTTCAGAGATAATATCAAAAGCCTAGCTAGTGAATTCATTTATTTATTAAACAAAGTTAATGAGGTATTTGTATCTATGTGACATCAATAAAGCTAAAGAAAATTTCCTAAATTTAAATAACATCTTTACTTATGAACAAGACTTCCAAAATCCCATGAGAACCTGTATTTTAAAATATAAATGTTTACCCTTGAAAACATTCTCAGTAGTACAAAAGAATTGTCCTAAATTTTTTAGTGTTATGTTTTTAATTGACAAATATTATGCATATTTATGATGGATAACACAATGTTGTGAACTAGGTATACATTGAGAAATGGCTCAGCTTTTACATAACCATAATCACCTCCTTACCCTGTCCATTCTCACACTCCCAGCAACTACTAGGCTACCCTCTAACTCTAAAATTTTATCAAAATGTTATATAAGTAGGATCATACAGTATGCAACATTTAGGTGTTGCCTTTTTTTCTCAGCCTAATTCCCTGGAGATTCATCCAAGTTGTTGAGTGTATTAGTCTTTCTTTACTTTTTATTGCTGAGTAGTATTCCATGGTACGGATGTAACTATTCATTTGTTAAAGGCAAACAAAGCTTTTATACACATTTATCAACATGTTTTTATATGAACATTTCAAATATCTGGAACCAATGTCCAAAAGTGCAATTGCTGGGTCCTATGGCAATTGAAGGTTAGTTTTATAAGTAAGAGGCTATTCTTCTTCTTAGTGGTTGTCTCATTTTATATTCCCACCAGCTATGTAGGAGTGGTCAAGGCTCTCTGCAGCCTTGCCAGCATTTGGTTTCATCACCATATTTTAGCCATCAGATAGGTATGCAATGATATCTCATTGTAGTTTCTAATTGCACTTCCCCAATGGCTAACAATGAATATCTTTTCATGGGCTTTTTGGCCATCTTATATCTTTTTCATTGAAATGTTTATTCATGTATTTTGCCCTTTACTAATTATTTTTTTACCTGACTTTTTTCTTCATATATTGGGTTTAGTTGATTTTTTTATATATTCTAGAAACAACCCTTTGCTGGATATGTGGTTTGCAAATATTTTCTCCCAGTCTATATGTTACCTTTTCATCCTTTTCACATGGGCTTTCACAGAGCCAGAATTTTTAATTTTTATGAGATCCAATGTAACCTATTTTTCTATGCATCATGCTTTGGTGTTCAAATCAACCCAAAAGAAAGCCATAGGATAAGGAAACTTGAAGATAGACATTAAGATTAGCCTCCTTAACTCCTTAAAAAACTAACAATAGAACTACGTATAATCCAGCAATCCCACTTCTGGATAAACTTTCAAAAGAACGGAAATCAGTATGTTAAAGAGATAGCTTGCCCTCAAACATTCACTGCAATATTATTTACAATAGCCAAGATGTGGAAGGAACCTAAATTTTCATCAATGGATGGATAAAGAAAATGTAGTGTATATACACAATGGAATACTATTCAGCCTTTAAAAAGAAGGAAATTCTGTCATTCGCGAGAACATAGATGAACATAGAAAACATCATGGGGAGTGAAATAAGCCAGGCACAGAAAGAGTAATATTGTATAACTTCACTTACATGAGGGATTCTAATAAGTCAGACTGTTAGAGAGTAGAATGATGGTTGCCAGAGGCTGGGAAAAGGTTATTGGAGAGATATTGGTCAAAGGGTATAAAGCTTCAATTAGGCAGAAGGAATAAGGCTTTTAGATCTATTGAGCAGTAGGGTGACTATAGTTAATAACAATGTATTGCGTATTTCAAAGTTGCTAAGAGTACATTTTAAACATCTTACCACAAAAAAAAAAAAAATTGATGGGTAAGAGAGGTCCTGTGTCTCCTTAGGTCATTTTCTCCTGCCATGTTTCCCAGGAACTTTTTTCTAGCTCTTTTCTGTCATCTCTCTTCTCCCAGTTCCCAACTTCCCAAGCACCAAAGGACAATTCCAAGGTGTCTATTTCTTTACAAGGTGGAGGAATTTAACTCCAACCACTCATCTGAGACTTAGCTCCTAGCCTCCTCTTTCAGCATGCAAAAAGAGTTTATTGTAAGAATTTTCTTGTTTGAAAAAAAAACCCGTCTACACCTAAGATTAATGCTACTGTTTCCTGAGCATTTCTTTTGTTGATGTATTATTTTTTATTAGACATATAACTCCCTCTGACAACCCGTCATCTGTGTCACTTTAAACAAACAAAAATCCACAAACTGAAACCTCCCATAGCAGGAAGAGTCTCATTAACCAACAAAGACTGGATTCCCATTGTAAGCACCACAGCTCAGGCCCATGAGCTATGAGCTTATGAGTAGCTAATGCGACTTCACTGGGTTCTGCTCGGGTGACTTTAAGAGACTGACCTAGACAACTTTTAAAGTTCATTCTAACCTTGAGATTCAAAGGGACTACCATAATAGTTAGCGAACTAACATTTTGCTCACTGAAGTAGTCAGACCCAATGTCTATGAAACAAAGCCGTTCAAATCCAAGTCCCAACTCCCTAGAAGTTGTGGGAGACTTAAGAATTCCTCTAAACAGAGCCAGACACAGTGGCTCATGCCTGTAATCCCAGCACTTTGGGAGACCAAGGCGGGCAGATCATGAGGTCAAGAGATCAAGACCATCCTGGCCAACATGGTGAAATCCCATCTCTACTAAAAATATAAAAATTAGCCAGGCATGTTGGCAGATGCCTGTAGTCCCAGCTACTCAGGAGGCTGAGGCAGGTGAATCACTTGAACCCCGGAGGCAGAGGTTGCAGTGAGCCAAGATCGTGACACTGCACTCTAGCCTGGCAACAGAGTGAGACTCCATCTCAAAAAAAAGAAAACGAATTCCTCTAAGCAGCCAATACAGTTCTTCTGCATTTGTATTTGATTTCCTCCTCCCCTTCTGGTGGTCTCTATCTTCCCCTGCTGCCCTGGCTCTTGACCACTACCCCTCCTTGGTGACTATGACATCACTGCTCAGGGACATCACTTATTTATCACCATAGCCCCCAGACAGGCTACACTCATGCTGCAGTCAAGACTTTTCATTGAGACAGGAAGAGTTCTCTCATCATGTTTATAGATCTTAAGTGTTTCCCAAAAACATTTTCCTTTCTCTCTCTGGTTTCTAAATAACTTCTACTAATACGGCTTTATTGTCCTCATTTTTCAGGTTTTTCTCCAAGTCTCCATCTTAAGGAGCATAGAGTACATTCACCCGTGGCCAGGACAGCAGATATAAAAGAGGCAACTCATAAAATCAAATCTAAAAGCACCCTTTTATTATTTGACTTCTTCCTGCATGTGAATTACCTATCGACTCAAGGTACTCCCTAAAAATTAGAAGACAGTAGTGTATGCTTCTGTTATACAACAACTTTAGAGGCTTGCAACCTGTTCATCCATCTCTATTGTTCTTATCATTTCTCCCAGCAGGATAATTGAGCAATTGGGCAAATGATACATGTAGCTACCCATGAAACCATGCCAGAGTTTCCAAGGCATGTTCCTGTGTTCAGAGTTCCCCAAGATCACCCTCAGGCTCAATAATGTGCTTGAAGGACTCATAGAACTTCAGAAAAAGTGTAATACTCACAGTTATGGTTATACTATAGTGAAAGAAATCACATTAAAATCAGCAATGGTAAAATGTGCATGGAGCAAACTTTAAGAGAAACCAGATATAGGTTTCCAGTTGTCCTCACACAGTGAATTTCTGTGAACAGCTTAATTCTCGCAACAACAATGTGGAACAATGTGCACAAAGTATTACCAACCAGGGAAGCTCACCTGAATCTTCATGCCAGAGTTTTTATTGGGAGTCATTTATATGGGCATAGCTGTCCACCCACATGGCTGATCTTCAGTCTCCAGTCCCACTAGTGGTCACATTGATACTGCCTGGGCCAAGGTCAGGCATAATGGAATTGTTTGCATAGATTTTCAGGCTTAGCCCAAGGCCACCACATAAACAGACACCGTTATAAGGGAGGATAAAGGCTTAGAGGTTACCTCCAGAGCAAGGGTCAACCTTTCTTTGGATTGTGCAGGGTGTGGACAATCTGCTGAACTGATCCTTTATTATACAGTTTCATTGGGACCACCTAGAATTCTTAAGACAAAAACTACTTCGGTCAAGATGCAGCAATTGCTTAATCATTAACATAAGCATGTATCACATTCTAGCCATTCTCCTCTTTGACTTTTCAAAATTGAATAGTCTTAATCTTTGCAGCATGTTCCCAAGTGACAGTGACTTTATTCCTTTGGTTATTTACCTTCTTTATTTTGATTACTTTAGTTGACACATAGAGAACAGAACTGCACCCAGAAGTCAAGGTGCACCTAATACTATAATATACACATCATGTTAGGAAAATATATTGTGCCCAAAATATTTGTTTGATTCTCAGCATTTATAGGCACTCTAGGCCAAAAGAATGGACCCATATCTTCATGGAACAATCAAGGCCTAGTCTCCTCTCCTAGTTAAATGCAATAAATCCGGTACATTCAGTATATACATATAGTTCAAAAAAGTTATCTATAAATATATTACCTTGTGCTTTCACTAACCCACAAATTATACATATTCAATTATACCTATTCAAAAGGAAAATATAAATAGTTAAATAAAAATTAAAACTTCTTCATGTCATTAAAGAAGACATGAATAATCAAAAAAACTTAAGTAATAATTATAACATATATAATAGGGAAAAGTTTTACTATCCTTCATATATAAAGAACACATGAAAAGAAAACTGCTGAATGTTTAAATGTTTAAGTGACCATGGGGATAAACAGAGAGTGATTGCTAATGAGTATGGGTTTTTTTTTTTTGGGTGATAAAAAATGTTCTAAAAATGATTGTACTGATTGTTGCACAATGAAAAGCTACTGAATTGTCTACTTTAGTGATTTGTATGATACTTGAATTATCTAAATAATTATATCTCAGTAGTTATATCTCAATAAAACTACTATTTTTAAATGGTTAATCCCTCTATCAATTAAATTAACAGCCTATATGTAAAATGTTATTTCTTTGCAAGTGCTGGTAACAATGTAAAATAATGATCTCTTTCATATAGACAGCCCTGATACAGATTGAGTATCCCTTATCCAAAATGCTTGGGACCAGAAGTATTTTGGATTTGGGATTTTTTCAGATTTTGAAATATTTGCATGTATATAGTAAGCGATCTTGGGGATGGGACCCAAATCTAAACACCTTATATACATAGCCTGAAAGAATTTGTTTTTGAGACAGAGTCTCACTCTCTTGCCCAGGCTAGAGTGCAATGGTGCAATCTCAGTTCACTGCAACCTCTGCCTCCCAGGTTCAAGCAATTCTCCTGCCTCAGCCTCCTGAGTACCTGGGATTACAGGCACCCACCACCACACCTAGCTAATTTTTGTATCTTTAGTAGAGATGGAGTTTTACCGTGCTGGTCAGGGTGGTCTCGATTTTCTGACCTCAAGTGATCAGGAATCACCTCAGCCTCCCAAAGTGCTGGGATTACAGGCATGAGCCACTGTGCCCACCTTAAAGAATATTTTTAATAATTTCATGCATAAAACAAAGCTTTGACTGCAACCTGTCACATAAGGTCAGGAGTGAAGTTATCCACTTGTGGCATCATCTTACTACTCAAAAGTTTCAAACTTTATGATTTCAAATTTTTTAATTAGGGATGCTTAACCTGTAATATAAATTGATACTTTTCAGGAAGACAATACAGCAACAAGTATCAAACTTCAAAATTAGGCATGTTCTTTCATACAGCAATTTTACTGCTCGAATTTACCCCAGGATAAATTACAAATATGTTCCCATTTCTGTACTTTTGCTTATATCCAAAACATTTGCCATGTAACAGTATGTATATTCTCACTTTGATTCTTGCTTCAGTCTTGTAACTTCTTGAAGCAATGAGATATTAGCAAATGTCACACAAAAAGAGGATTGAAAAGGTGCACATTTCTGCTTATGTTCTTACACCTCAGTCATCATTATGTGAATATGCCCAGGCTAGCCTTCTGGATACAGGAAAATAGAGGAAGTCAAATCATCTTCATAGCCCCAGCCAACAGCTATACAAAGCCCAAATGAGGCCAGAAGAACCAACCTCCTGAGCCCAGTCTAAATTGCTGACTCAAAATTTATGACCTTCTCCTGTATACACCATATTCCTCACCATTAGCATATTTTAGTCCTTCTAAAAGGACAGCCCATTAAAAATTTCATCAGTCAACTCACACTCATGCCTTATTTGATCTGAGAAAACTTTAAAGCTGAATTTTAAGACACTGTTTATACTCCTTGTTCACACTTTCCTTGTGGTCTTACATACTTGTTGTACCCATCTACCTTTAGACAACAAATTCATTATGGACAAGAACTTTGCATTGTCTTTGATTCCTGGTACATAACCCAGTGACAAGATGCTTGTGAAATGTCTGTCATATGAATAACTGAATGGGAATAAGATCAGGACCAAGAGCTCTAAGTTCTGGTTCTGGCATCACTTAGGCAAATCACACCTCCATGTTTCAGTCTTCTCAACCTGTGAAATGGTAGAATATCATCATATCATCATATCTCTCAGCCTCACAGATTGTTGCAAAAACAAAATGATCTAATGTTTAAGTTCTTTGTAAAGCCTAAAATATTATTCATCCATAGGTCAGATTAGTCATCGTCATTAAAATTTAATCTAATACCCCACTAAGGAATTGTAATTCTTGGGTTGAATTATGGTGGCTCATGCCTGTAATCCCAGAACTTTGGAAGGCTGAGCCAGACACATTACCTGAGGTCAGGAGTTCGAGACCAGCCTGGCCAACATGGTGAAACCCCGTCTCTTCTAAAAATACAAAAATTAGCTGGGCACGGTGGCACACACCTGTAATCCCAGCTACTTGGGAAGCTGAAGCATGAGAATCGCTTGAACCCAGGAGACAGAGGTTGTAGTGAGCCAAGACTGTGCCACTGCACTTCAGCCTGGGTGACAGAGTGAGATTCTGTCTTTAAAAAAAAAAATGAATTGTAATTCTTTAGAAATAGTGATGTTCTCTGTTGCCAGATACATTAATGTAAGAAAGACTGATGATACTATTAAAATCAATTTTCAAAATGTCTGTATAGATAATAGTAATAACAGTCCTTTTCTAAAAAAAATGAAAGTCTTATAATACTTTCAGTTGTCGATAGAAGCTTGGATAACACAAAGAAAAAAACATAATATTAAAATACATTGGGTATTTCTACGGATTTCTCTTGAGGCTGTATCTATCCCATTTAGAATGGGAAACAATACAAAACTAGAAAAGCAATTCTATTCCAAACAGAATTTGAAAAAGCTGATGACCGGCCGGGCGCGGTGGCTCAAGCCTGTAATCCCAGCACTGTGGGAGGCCGAGGTGGGTGGATCACGAGGTCAAGAGATCGAGACCATCCTGGTCAACATGATGAAACCCCGTCTCTACTACAAATACAAAAATTCAGCTGGGCATGGTGGCGCATACTTGTAATCCCAGCTACTCAGGAGGCTGGGGCAGGAGAATTGCCTGAACCCGGGAGGCGGAGGTTGCGGTGAGCCGAGATCGCGCCATTGCACTCCAGCCTGGGTAACAAGAGCGAAACTCCGTCTCAAAAAAAGAAAGAAAAAGCTGATGACCTAATCTTTTAAAAGTTATCATCATGAAAAGGTTAAGAAGTGAATTTCCCAAAACAGCTAGCATGGACACAGACTTACAGAAGCAAAGAAGAAGAGAATAACTGCTATTAGAACCATTATTTACAATCTTGCTAGAAGAAGTCAAGATTTCTTTCTATCTACAATTTGAGGCTGTTCCTAGGGAAGGAACCATAGTGACATTCATGACTCCATATGAGAGCATGGTCAATCTTAAGAGGATTTCTGGAAGCAAAAATCATGACTCTAAACCTTTTTAAGAAGGTTAATCAACTACAGGTAGGGATGGGGGAAGGGGTGGCTCTTCTATGAAAAAAGGAAAACAAAGTCTTTCCTGGAAAATGAACTGTAAAACTGGCCATGGATTTTGGTAATGGGATGTATTGGCCAAACTTATAAGGAGAAAGAATATCCAATCCAAAATAAATGGGTCTGATCTGGAATTTTCCTAGGGGCCTAGAATATAAATTTGTTCTGCTTGAAGGGAACCAAGTTAGGCTGGGCTTGGTGGCTCATGCCTGTAATCCCAGCACTTTGGGAGGCTGAGGCAGGAGGATCACTTAAGCCTGGGAGTTTGAAACCAGCTTGGGCAATGTAGGGAGACTCTAGCTCTACAAAATAAAAATAAATAAATTAGCTGAGGATGGTGGCACACGTGTGTGTTCCCAGCTACTTAGGAGGCTGAGGTGGAAAGATCACTTGAGCCCTGGAGGTCAAGGTTGCATTGAGTCATGATCACACCACTGCACTCCAGCCTGGGCGATAGAGTGAGACTCTGTCCCCAAATCCCTGCAAAAAAAAAAAAAAAAAAAAAAAAAAAAGCGGGTGGTGGGGAACCAAGTTAACAACCAAATGAATTTGCAGTGTTGTTTTCTCTAAAAGTAAACTAATAAAAATTTCAAAGTGTATCATGTTTAAAAATTGAGGAGCACATACATAATTAAATGATAGAAGAGACAGGAAAAACTCAGAGAAGTCTTCCATTGTCTTTGGGATTGCAGAGATCTAAATAACATAATTAAGACCCACAAATAAAATAACTCAGAATCACTCAAGACCAAGATCATTATAAGGAGTATATGACAATGGAAAGAGGAAGAAATGGGGCAAAATCACAGGGTGTGTGTTACATGCTGGACATTATATCATCAGTGCAATAATGATCACTTACCAGTGGAAGGAAAAGAAATAATTTGAAAAACAAGAAAATGTGTTCTCAGAACTATCTAGCCAAGAAGGAATCCCGCTCTAGTTTTCGGGAAGACACATCATTGCCTGAAGTGGAAAAGGAAAGATAACTTACTTTAATTGGACAGCTACATGGGCTAGACATAGAGCTTAGCATCTGCATATGTTCTCTAGCAACAACCTGGTGGTAGGTATTACCCATTCCATTTAATGAGTGTTTCTCATGTGTCGCAACTACACTAAAGTCTTAGCACAAATTATCTCATTTAATTGTTTCCTCCAAATTAACCCATTTAATGTTGTTGGGAGTCAAAAAGAAAAAGAACATTATCTCATTTCAGCCTCACAATTCTACTAAGTGAGTGCCAACGTTATCCCATTTTACAGAAGCTCAGAATGTTTAGGTCATTTGTCTATGATTATAAAGACGTTCACAGTGCAACTGGGATTTCAAGAACCCTGGGCTTCTTCATAGCACATAGCTTATCATCCCACTATACTAAACGAAAATTTCAAATGAGAATGAACTATAGAAAGCAGATGGAGACTGACCCAGGCAAGGTTTCTCATCCCGTAAAGGAGAGGCACTAAAGGGAAGTCACTAAAAATGGCTCCTAATAACTTTTTTTGGTAATAAATTAATCGGATGGCCAGTTGAAATATGATGTAATGCCCAATCCTTTTCACTAGCATGCATCAAATTGCCCAGCCGTGAGTCATCTCAAGGCAGCATGCTTTAGGCCTCATACACTACTTCCTTTCTCTGCTTGGATGTGGGCAGAAATCATTGAATGAGCACATTCAAATAAAGAAGCAAAATGTCAATCTGTCTTGAGAATCATCAAGATGTTCACTGATGATTTGTATAAAGTAAGGAATATTCATAGAACAGAGATCTGAGTCCCCACAATTAATTCCATAGCCATAGTGCACCCATCAAGTGTAGGTTGTGTACATCCTCATGGAGGTTACTCAGCAGGGAGGTAGACATTTAATAAATAATTATAAGAATAATAAATGCCACACATGAAAAGTGCTATGGAGCATGGAGGCTCAATGTAAACTGGGGCCAGGGCCAGGGGCATCCATAAAGGCTTCCCTGAGGAAATTATGTTAAAGATATAACCTGAAGGGTGAGAGGGTGAGCAGAGGTTACTAAAGTTCGTGTGTGTGTGTGTGTGTGTGTGTGTGTGTGTGTGTGTGTAATCAGGGGTAGGGCTAGACAGAGAACATCCTTGAAAAAGGAAACAGCATTTCAGTATATACACAGAAAATAAAGAGCACAAGACATACAAGAATTTTTTAAAAATTCAGGTAACTGGAACAAAATGGACAATGGGGAAGAGGCCAGGAGAGGCTGAAAAAATAGACAAAGTCATTCTGACTTCATTTCTCAGCCTCTTGAGTTTATTTAGCAAGTCTGCTCAGGAGAAATCAATCTGCTCTCAGTGTTCTGCCAAAATCCATTTTAAGAGCCTGCATGACAGAAGGCCAGGTCAAACCTTGAGATCTCCCAAGACAATGATGCCGCCATCTTGGCCTTATGGAAAACAACCCTCCAATCCTTTATACCCAGGCGATATTATGGTTCTGCCACATGGCTAGAAAAGCATAGTCTGACTTTCAAAATCAGCACATAAACAAAAGGATTCTTCATGCTAATTTCTGAAAGATCAATTTTTTTATTCACTTTGGTAGGAATCTAAATATCTACTTGTTGCTGGGATTTTACACATTTGCCATATATCCACCTCTTTAACCAAAATTTGTATTGTAATTGATCAACAGTTCAAAACCCAGTCAACAGGATTCTTGCAGAGATTTAGAGCATGCCTAAGGTTGCAATTTCTGCATCTCTTGTATCAACGCAGTAAAGAACAGTAATTGATAATGTAATTTAACTTAGCAATTCTGCATATGTTTATGTTAAGCTCACATAAGAATTTTACAGAATATCACTTAATGAGATCTGGACCAAAAGTCCTCTTTTACAAGAAAAGTTTATAAAAACCTTAAACTCAAGCTTATTCTTGGTGCCCAGCCAAAATGTCTGAAACAAGTCTGAAAAATAAGTTGCCATGTCTAACGATTACAATTTCCATTTCCACAGACAATTCCAGAAGCAGATGTGCCTGCTTCCATGTTTAAAATTTTTCTACATTTTACCAAATATCCTGTGTTAATCACTGAAAAAGTGAATTTAATATTGCTATCTAATATCCAGATCTTGGATGTGTATAGACAAAGCACCCAATTAGTTTTCTAACTGGAATTTATAGTGTATGGTTTTGTATCACTGGATGCATCCAAATAAATGCAGTCAGAAAGATAAGGTCAAGGCAGAGCAGGAGACTGAGAACCACTGGGGAGAGAGGCTTGCAAAGATGAGACTCAGTCCATGTACAGAGGGAATATTCCTTGGGGCATGTTCTTGCATTTTGTAAGACCCAGGTTAGGCTAAAAATGGCCAATTTTCACCAGAGTTTGATAAGGGGAAAATAAAATATAAAACCATAATCCATGTGTACTAAACATAAAACTATTAAAAAGCAAATCCTTAGCTCAGGATAAATTTTGATGATAATCATCTGCTCTTAACTCTAGAAGATTGAGTAGTAGGAGATCAGAAAAGCTTTTGAAAGTGACTGCTAGGGTTCCCCAGTAAAAGGCAAATATCCATCAAGGAATTTCAGCATCATGGTGCATGGAAGAAAGGACTAGACTGCAGCTCTGGACAGAGCACTATGCAAAGGCTTGCATTGTGAATTTTAGCACCACATTGACTGCAAGAACAAACCAGCAATCCTGAAAAGACCCACAAACCCTCTGAAGGAAGCTGACTGCTCCTGAAGGACCCAGGAGACACCCCAAATACTGTGAGTGCCCAATTGTGGAAGTGTGAAAGGGATACCCTCTTCTTCTGAATACACACCCCCACTGGAGAAGCTGGAGGTCTGCATGTGGAAGAAGTTTCTGACTTTAGCTGGAGGTGAGTCAAGTTGGAGAGCAGAGCTGAATGAAATACAGGGTAGAAGAAGCAGCAGGAAGGCCCTGGGAGCTCATGGGTCCCCAAAGCAGCCCATTCCTTCCTGACAACACAATGATCCATCAGGAGGGTAGCCACAGCAGCAGGGGCTAAAACTCAACAGGGAGAAGGAATTCTGTAGCTGAACTTTGTAACAATTTGGATAGGATAAGAAGCCTCCTGGCCAGAACTTGGAGGAGGGTGTGAATCTGGCGTGCAGACTTTACAGGCTAGGGGAAAGACTAAAGCCTTTCTCTTTCACAGCTAGGAGGTGGAAAGCTTTAGGCAAGTATTCAAGCCCATCTCACCCTTCATCTGGAAACAGACTCAGAGCTGTTGGGGGAAGCACAGTTGGGAGTGAGACCAGTCCTTCGGATTACATGGGAGCTGGATGAGGCCTGTGACGGCCGGCTTTCCCCAACTTTCCTGACAACCTGCATGACTCAGCAGAGGCAGCATAATCCTCCTAGGTACACAACTCCAGTGACCTGGGAATCTCGCCCTCATACCCCACAGCAGCTGCAAGACCTGCCCAAGGAGAGTCTAAGCTGTCACGCCTAGGCCTGCCCTGACCTGAAGGTCCTTTCGTATCCACCCTGGTAGCAGGAGACAAAGGACATATAAACTTGGAAGTTCTAGGACCCCGCCAACTGCCAGTCCCTCTCCATACGACTACAGCCGATGTTTTCTGGAAAGTGCCACCTCCTTGCAGGAAGCCAATCAGCACAAAAACAGAGCATTAAACCACCAAAGCTAAGAACTCTTATGAAGTCCATTGCATGCTTTGCCATCTCCACCAGAACAGACGTTGGTATTCATGGCTGAGAGACCCATAAATGGTTCACATCACAGGACTCTGTGCAGACAACCCCTACTATCACCTGGGAGCCAGGTAGACTCGCTGGGTGGCTAGACTCAGAAGACAGACAATAATCACTGCAGTTTGGCTTACAGGAAGTCATATCTACAGGAAAACGGGGAGGCTACTACTGCAAGGGAACACCCCATAGGACAAAAAACAAATAAACAAAATTGTAAAAAACGACCTTCAGCCCTGGACCTTTCCTCTGACAGAGGCTACCCAAATAAGAAGAAACCAGAAAAGCAACCCTGGTAATATGACAAAACAAGGCTTTTTAACACCCCTGAAAAATCACACTGGTTCAGAAGAAATTAATTAAAACAGGAGAAATCCCTGATTTTCGTGAAAAAGAATTCAGGAGGTTAGTTATTAAGCAAATCAGGAACGACCAGAGCAAGGCAAAGCCCAATGAAAGGAAATCCAAAAAATGATACAAGAAATGAAGGGAGAAATATTCAAGGAAATAGATAGCTTAAAAAAAAATTAAAAATGCAGGAAACTTCACACACATTTTTAGAAATGCAAAAGGTTTTGGAAAGTCTCAGCAATAGAATTGAACAAGTAGAAGAAAGAAATTCAGAGCTCAATGACAAGCTCTTCAAATTAACCCAATCCAACAAAGAAAAAAGAATAAGAAAATATAAACAAAGTCTCCGAAAAGTATTGAAAACATATTTGTGGCAATAATCAAGGGAAACTTCCCTGGCCTTGCTAGAGACCTAGAAATGCAAATACAAGAAGAACAAAGAGCACCTGGGAAATTCATAGCAAAAAGATCTTCACTTAAGCACACTATCATCAGGTTATCCAAAGTTAAGACGAACAAAAGAACCTTAAGAGCTGTGAGACAGAAGCACCAGACAACCTATAAAGGAAAACCTATCAAATTAATAGCAGATTTCTCAGCAGAAACCCTACAAGCTAGAAGGGATTGAGGCCCTATCTTTAGCCTCCTCAAACAAAACAATTATTAGCCAAGAATTTTGCATCCAGCGAAACTAGGCATCATATATGAAGGAAAGATACAGTCATTTCAGACAAACAAATGCTGAGAGAATTCACTACTACCAAGCCACCACTACAAGAACTACCAAAAGGAGCTCTAAATCTTGAAACAAATCCCAGAAACACACCAAAACAGAACCTCTTAAAAGCATAAATCACAAAGAACCTATAAAGCAAAAATATAAGTTAAAAAGCAAAAACCAAAAAACTAAAGTTCACAGGCAACAAAGAGCAGGATGAATGCAATGGTACCTCAAATTTTAATACTAACATTGAATGTAAATGGCCTAAATGCTCCAGTTACAAGATATAGAACCACTGAATCAATAAGGACTCACCAATCATCTCCTGCCTACAGCAGAGTCACCTAACAGATAAGCACTTACATACACTTAAAGTAAAAGGGTGGAAAAAGGTATTTCATGCAAATAGACACCAAAAGTGAGCAGGGGTAGCTATTCCTATGTCAGACAAAACAAACTTTAAAGCAAGAGCAATTAAAAGAGACAAAGAGGGACATTATATAATGGTGAAAGGCCTTGTCCAACAGGAAAATATCACAATCTTAAACATATATGCACCTAACACTGAATATCCCAAATTTATAAAACAATTACTAATAGACCTAAGAAATGAGATAACAGCAACATAATACTAGTGGGGGACTTCAGTACTCCACTGGCAGCACTAGACAGGTCATCAAGGCAGAAAGTCAACAAGTAAACAATGGACTTTATACCCTGGAACAAATGAACTTAACAGATATGTACAGAACACTTCATTCAACAACCACAGAATACACATTCTATTCAACAGTGCATGGAACTTTCTCCAAGACAGACCATGTGATAAGCCACAAAATGAGCCTCAATAAATTTAAGAAAATTGATATTATATCAAGCACTCTCTGAGACCACAGTAAAATAAAATGAGAAATCAACTCCAAAAGGAACCTTCCAAATTATGCAAATACATGAAATTAAATAACCTGCTCCTGAATAAGCATTGGGTCAAAAACAAAATTAAGATGGAAATTAAAGAATTCTTCAAACTGAATGACAATAATGACACAACCTATCAAAACTTCTGGAATACTGCAAAGACAGTGCTAAGAGGAAAGTGCAGAGTCCTAAACACCTAGATCAAAAAGCCTGAAAGAGCACAAACAGAAAATCTAAGGTCACACCTCAAGGAACTAGAGAAACAAGAACAAACCAAACCCAAACCCAGCAGAAGAAAGGAAATAACCAAGATCAGAGCAGAACTAAATGAAATTGAAACAAAAATTACAAAAGATAAATGAAAAGCCTGGTTCTTTGAGAAGATAAATAAAATTGATAGACCATTAGCAGAATTAATCAAGAAAAGAGAAAGAATATCTAAATAACCTCACTAAGAAATGAAATGGGAGATATTACGACTGACACTGAAATACAGAAGATTATTCAAGGCTACTATGAACACCTTTATATACATAACCTAGAAAACCTAAAAGAGATGAATATATTCCTGGAAAAATACAACCTTCCTAGCTTAAATCAGGAAGAATTAGATATCTAAGCAGATAATCAGCAAGATTGAAATCATAATGTTTTGACACTATTCCACAAGATAAAGAAGGAACCCTCCCTAATTCATTCTATAAAGCCAGCATCACCCTAATACCAAAGTCAGCATCACCCTAATACCAAAACCAGGCAACAACATAGCCAAAAAAGAAAACTACAGACCATTATCCTTGATGAACATAGATACTAAAATTCTTAACAGAGTACTAGCTAACCAAATCCAACAACGTATCAAAAAGATAATCCACCATGATCGACTGGGTTTCATACCAGTGATGCACGGATGTTTTAACACACACAAGTCAGTAAATGTGATACACCACATAAGCAAAATTGAAAACAAATATCACAATTATCTCAATAGATGCAGAAAAAGCACTTGACAGAACCCAGCATCCTTTACGATTAAACTCTCAACAAAATTGGCATACAAAGGACAAACCTTAATGTAATAAAAGCCATTTATGACAAACCACAGTCAACATAATACTGAATTGGGAAAAGCTGAAAGCATTCCCTTGGAGAACAGGGACAAGACAAGGATGCCCACTCTCACTACTTGTCTTCAACATAGTACTGTAAGTCCTACCCAGAGCAATCAGACAAGAGAAAGAAATAAAGGGAATCCAAATTGGTAAAGAGGAAGTCAAACTCATTGTTTGCTGACAATATGATTGTTTATCTTGAAAACCCTAAAAAGCTACTAGAAAGCTACTAGAACTGATAAAGGAATTCAGCAAAGTTTTTGATTACAAGATTAATGTACACAAATCAGTAGGTCTTCTACACACCAACAGCAGTGAACCACATTATAAAACATCTCTGAAATCTTTTTGAATGTCAGTTTTCAAAACAAAAACTCGGAAATGTGATTCCATTTTGATGATAAACACATGCAATAAACTAGGAATATTTTTCCAACGCACTCTCCTGGTTCCATTACACATCAAAGTATTATTTGGTTAGGCCGGGAGGAGGGTGATTAATTGTTGTTAATGGTTTTTATTATTCAGAAAAAAATTAAGTCAGTGAAACCTGCATTTGTCAAGCATCAAATGTCTTGCAGACTGCCACAGAGAGTACCAAAGTTCAGGTGTTTTGCTGATCCTTTGTTTTGGACATTGTGTGACTGTTCTAAGTACAACAGTTTCCATTTGGCATTAACCATGAAAGACAGAGCACAAGATTACCCCAGGGCTGGTGTGAGAAAAACACAACAGGAGTATCTGATACAAGAATTCTGGGCACAGAATTCTCACAGATCCCTCACAGAGTGAGGGATCCATCCATAGTCACTGAATGAATAAATACTTCTGTAGCTTCCCTCTAGCTTTAGGAAAAAATAGTAATGAAGGAAAAATGAATTCTGGGTTCATTGAGAACATTTTGGAAATAGTTTAAATGATATTATATATGTGTGTATTCTAAACGCATTTTTTGTATTTTCTAAAGAATATTTTGCAAATAAGGTAAAAGATGTGCCCCTGACTGATAGTGTCCCATTTGTGAACCAGTGGTTGGACACAGAAAATGGTGGATTAGGGAGAGCATGTAGACCAAGAGTTCCCAACCTTGGCTGCATGTTAATATTACCTCAGTTGCTTTTTCAGAATCCCAGTTCCCAGCTAACATCACACACTCATGAAATCAAAATCTGTGTGGGTAGAACACAGGCATCAATATTTTAAAAAGTGATTTCATTATGCAATCAGGTTGAGAATAACAGATATAGACTCTAATTCTCCTCTTGTCCCATGGAATAGTGTGCAGAAAGCTACATTTGAGACAAGCAATGGATGAAAACTCCCCCTGTATTTCTGAGACAGTGGGGCATTGTTCCTCCTGGGGTAAGAACCTTTCACCTTTTTCTACACTGTGTTCCTAAGAAGGAGGTGAATAAGGCAGAAACGAAAAATAAACATAATTCAAAAAAGGGCGGGGAGAGTTGGGGAGAGTGGGGCTAAGGGAAGCTGAGTGTTCTGTTTCCTTTTCCCATGAGATTCCTCTTATTGTGCTCTATTTGACATAATCATACAAAAGTTAATGTTTAATAGAAACATAAAAATAATTTTAAGAAATCTCTAATAACATTTAGTGTCAGGGAAGGTCGAAGTTGAGACCCACTACTCTGGTGTCTTCTGTTTCTGGATTTATTTGTGCCTGGGTTGACCATGAGAGTCACTGGCAACTTTAAGCAACGGTAGGAGGATTGGCCAATCCACTGTGTGTGTTCAAATTACCAGAGTGACTCCATATATATATATATATATATATGTATTTATATATGTATGTATATTTATATATGTATTTATAGATGTATTTATAGATGTATAAATATGTATGTATATACATATTTTTTGCACTTTAGGTTCTGGGGTACATGTGAAGAACATGCAGGATCTTTGCATAGGTACATACATGGCAATGTGGTTTGCTGCCTCTATTCCCATCACCTTTATCTGGCATCACTCCCCATGTTATCCCTCTCCAACTCCCTACCCCACACTGCCCCTCTCTAGTCCCCCGCAATAGACCTCAGTGTGTGATGCTCCCCTCCCTGTGTCCATGTGTCCTCATTGTTCAGCACCCGCCTATGAGTGAGAATATGCAGTGTTTGATTTTCTGTTCTTGTGTCAGTTTGCTGAGAGTGATGGTTTCCAGGGTCATCCTGACTCCATCTTGAATAGAGACTGAAAAAAATGAGGATGAGACCTTCTGGGCTGTGTTCTCAGGTTGGACATTCTTAGTCACAGAAAAAGGAGGTTGGCAGGACTGGTATCACCAGATACAGGTCATAAAGACCTTGCCGATAAAACAGAATGCAAACGGAAAAAAAGAAAAGCCCACCAAAACCAAGATGGCAATGAAAGTGATCTTTGGACATCCCCACTGCTCATTATATGCTAATTGTAATGCATTCGCATGCTAAAAGACACTCCTCCCAATGTCAGGACAGTTTACAAATGCCATGGCAACATCTGGAAATTATCCTATACGGTCTGAAAGGGGAGGAATGTTCAGCCCTAGGAAATGCCTGCCCCTTTCCTGGAACACTCATGAATAATCCACCTCTTGTTTAGCATATGATCAAAAAACAACCATCAAAATGTCAACCAGCAGCTTTTAGGGCTGTTCTGCCTACGGAGTAGGCAATCTTTTGTTTCTTTACTTCCCTAATAAACTCGCTTTCACTTTACTCTGTGGATTTGTCCCAAATTCTTTCTTGTTAGAGATAGCAGAGACCCCTCTCTTGGGATCTAGATCAGAACCCCTTTCTGATAACAAAATATTTTAAGCCCCCACAGTGGGAAGGTTGAGACTTATAGGAAAAAGCTCAGGGATTCCGAAGACTATTCAATGGAAGGTCCTCTGTGCCCTGCTCTCATGATTCTAAGAAACAGCGTCCTACGAGCTATTTCAAGTGATGAGGTCTTTCTAGGTGAATACTTGGTACAATAAGAGATATGTGACTTCCACAGGAATCCCCAAATTTTGAAATGGTCTAACTCAGCAATAGCTATGTATTGAACCTCTGCCCCGAGGGTGACATGGCAATGCTTGCTGTCTTGGTTTCTATCTGCTCAGCAATTGCTGAGCTTATCAACACTGTGTCTTTTCTACCTCACTATACTTGCTTTCTTCAGAGTACAGCTACCTATGCCTTCCTAGGGTCCTCGTTGTTTTCATCTGGATCTTTTCAGCATTTGCTCCCAATGATCAGGTAAATCAGAATCTCTCATGGGGCACCTGGGCATCAGTATCTTCTAAAGGTCTGCAGAGGATTCAATGTGCAACCGAGCAGAGAACACCTGCACCAAAAAATAGCAGGTACAGGTAAGGCAACTTGGATTTATAATTACTGCCTTAGCCCAAAAGGAAGAAAACTGGAGAAGGCAACTCATGATGATTTCCATAATGCCTGGGAATTCTATTCTTCTTGCATTTTGTTTTAATGCAATGTCTTCTTTCTCTTTCTATAGATCACACATTTATTCATGTGGATTTTAGTATGTTAACTGTGTTGTACTTAAAGGAAAGCAAACATGCCTTCTGAAGTGTTGATGGTCTTTGAGCTACTAGTTACGAGATTGGGGCTCTCTAATGAGGCAAGACTCCCATCTAGTGGTAACTACCCTGGAATTGCAAATACAAGTTTTTTCAACTTTTATTAATAACAAAACTTTTGGGGAAGTGTCCGGTCAATTTCAGTAACTCATTTGCCTAAAACAAAATGTACCTATTTATCAAAAGAACTTTGCCACTTTCAAACTGTGTGTGTAAATAACCCCAGGATAATTTATTGCTTTTTATTGGAACTTCTTGGAAATACAACTTCTTGATTCTGTCAAATAAGTGTGTTTTAGTGAATTCAGAGGATGTGTGACTGATAAAAGTAAGTGGTTGTCATGAAATAGTTCATATACACCCAAAGTGAAATGACTAGTGATAAAGGATTAGAGGATGCTGTGGGTTGAGTGGTGGCTCCTGAAAAAATATGTCCACATCCCAATCCCCAAAACCTGTGAATGTGACCTTACTTGGAAAAGTGGCCTTGGCCCATATAATTATGTTATGTGAAGGATCGTGAAACCAGATCATCCTGGATTACCCAGACGGGCCCTAAATCTAACACAGTGTCTTTATAAAAGGCAGAGAGAAGAAGAGAAGAAATAAGGAGAAGGAGTCAAAGGTGATATAAAGACGACAGCAGAGATTGAAATCAATGCAGCCAGAAGCCAAGAGGACATCTGAAACCACCAGAAGCTGAAAGAGGCAAGAAATCTCCACGAGAGCCCTCCAAGAGAACACGGCCCTCCTGAACGACACCTTCATTTCAGATTTCTGGCCTGTAGAACTTTGAGAAAATAATTTTCTGTTGTTTTAAGTCATCCACTTTGTGGTAATTTGTTATAGCAGAGCTTAGGAAACTAGTATGGTTTTCTCTTCCTTTCTTTTCAGTATACTTCAGAAAACAAAAATAGCATGTTTGGAAATAACCTAGGTACCTAAAGTTTTTTTTTTTTTAAATAATATACACGTAAGTGCATTGCTCTACAATACTATAGGATGGCATTCAATCAACAGCATAAATACTTCACTGTCTACCTACAATTTTCAAAGGCATTTTGGATATCACAATTTTCATTTCAGAAGTTTTTCACTACAAATACCTTAACTAAAAGACTAATCAATTAAAATTCTTCTCTCTAAGAAAGAATATGAAGCAACAAGAGTTTTGCCTAAATATGGATGTGTGTAATGAGAATATCTCAAATGTCACGTCCAGCTGGGACAGCATAGTCAATTCAACAGGAATGTTCATGGGTTGTTTATCATGTGAAGTATTTGGAAGGTATGTGAACACTGAAAACAACAATGTCAATACAATTAAATTAAGGCATTCATAAAACTGTTGTTCAGATCAGCAGGTAATCTTGTAACTGCATATTTGAGAATTGTGGGGAAGGAGATGTACAAATAATCAAAGGCAGCAAATTCCCTCAGGAAATGTGGTATCCACATATTGTATGACAGGCTTGCTTTTACTGAATAATGCATGAACATGTCTGTTTTAAATCATTCACTGACTACAGAGTTGACAAGTAACCACTGGAGAACAATGGGATTGGGCACCAGACGCCTCTATTTTATATCTGACCCTGTGAAAGCTGTTTCTTTCCTAAGAAACCAGGAGTTCCATGTAAAATGAGACTCAAGCAAAAAGTGTGGATTCTGTGGTATGCTAATAGGATGGTTCCAGTAAATGTGCTGATAGAATTCTGGAGCCCAAGAGTTTACAAAAGGATGCCATTAAAGTCCAGACCTAGTGCCGTAGCACTTTGATGTGTCAAAGGGTTAGGTTCTGCCATTTTTCTGAACAAACATATTCAAATAGAACACTACATAAAAATTTAAAGGGCCTTGTAGGCCAAATGCAAGTTTAAGCAGAGAATGAACAATATCCCTATGAGATGAAAGTGCTGTCTTTGCTGAATTAATACCATTATTTTTTATTCTCATTGTTTTCAAAATAATTAATAGATACACTGAGAAAGAAGGAAAGAAAGAGAGTTACTCTGATAATGATGGCTCTCATTTATAAATCCATGAAAAGCAACATCAATTTTCTCCCTTAACATATAATAAATCTAAAACTCAGAATGGGTGAGGAACTTGCCTCAATATGACAGAGCCCATAAGTAATGTCCTTCTCTCCCAGAGCTTGTGCTACTTTCTGGTTGATGCCAAAACACTGCCTAATAAGGACATAAAAAGAAAATCTTTCTAATCAACTGACCACTGGTCAAGTGCCTCCCTTCTCCAGTTCCAACAGACTCTGCTGGAGTCACAAAGGACAAGGAACCTTGTCTCTTCATCTCTTTATCTGCAATACCTACCATGGTGATCATTCATAAGAAAGCACTCAATAAGTGTTTACTGGGTGAAAAGATAAAAGGTACAGAAAAGAAGGAAAGAGCTCAGGAAAAACGACATAGAACATTTCAGAAGTATTTGCCATGTCCATGTGGAAATGTCAATCATAGATAAATATCCCAATCATGATGATTCATAAAATATATTAAAAGGAGCCCAGTGTCCAGGAAATGCAAACTATCTGCAGTGTGAATTTGGAGCATAGGTTTGACAACTTCGAGGCTGATCAAAAAGGAAATTTGGTTTCAGATTTTGTAATTATCAGGTATATGACCAGAATTAATTATCCTAAAGTGACATTGAAGGCCTTGGACTGAGTCTGATGATAATATTAGAAAGCTGAGTGAGGAAATGATTAGCAGTGTGACAATTTAAAGGTTTGTTCATTGTTCCTTTTGTTTTAAAACTGAGTCTTACTCTGTCACCCAAGCAGGAATGCGGTGGTGCCATCACAGTTCACTGGAGCCTCTACCTCCTGGGCTCAAGTGATCCTCCCACCCCCGCCTCCCAAGTAGCTGGGACAACAGGTGCATGCCACTATACTCAGCTAATTTTTATTTATTTATTTTGTAAAGATGGGAGTCTCCCTATGTTTCCCAGACTGGTCTCAAACTCCTGGGCTCAAGTGATCCTCCCACCTTAGCCTCCCAAAGTGCTGGGATTACAGGACTGAACCACTGCAACTGGCCTTTTGGTTGTTTCTTTAGATGTAACAATTAATATTAAAGGCACTTCAATATAAACTTCAAATTGTAATTTAAGTTTTTTCTAGGGTCACTATTTTATATTTTTATATTTTTAGTTTATTCTAGGTTTGGTTGGTAGCATACAAGTATTCCCTAGGCTGTTGGTTGCTCCTTCTGATGGTTTCTAGGGCTGAAAATGTATCTTTCTCCCAATAGAGATGAGGAGTTGGTAAACTGCCTTGGATGTCAAGATATTCTTGTTTTATGTACACTCAGCAGAAGTCATCCACAACAATCTGCAGACACTAACTCTTCACCAGGGCCCATGGCCAGCCCCACTGTTGGATGCACATTGCACTCCTGTTCTGAAGGAACAAAGGAAGGACAGGAAATGAGTGAAGCCAGTGAGGAAAAGTTTTCAAGGTAAGTTTCAAAAAGAAAAAGGAAGGCTGGGACCCGTGGTCCATGCCTATAATCCCAGCACTTTGGGAGGCTAAGGTGAACAGATTGTTTGAGCACAGGAGATGGAGACCAGCCTAGGAAACATGGTAAAACCCTGCCTCTACCAAAAATACTAAACAAATTAGCTGGGCACAGTGATGCACACCTATAGTCCCAGCTACTCAGGAGGCTGAGGTGGGAGAATCGCTTGAACCTGGGGGGATGGAGGTTGCAGTGAGTGGAGATTGTGCCACTGCATTCCAGCCTTGTGACAGTGCGAGACTCTGTCTCAAAAAATAAAGAAAAAGAGAAACCTAGAGACTGAAGAACCCAATTCTCAATATGAAAAGATGCAAAAAAATAACTTAGGTGAGAGCTATTAGCTTGAAATAGATACAAGATAATAAAACCCAAAATCAAAAAAGGAGGAAAACTGGTTTGTGTAAAATAGGAGATGACAGTTGGAAGATTAAAAAGGTCTTGCCCATTGTTGCTAAAAGGTAAAAATAAGGGATTCTGTGACATGCAGATGCAAAAGGAGCTATTGAGAGGCTTAAAGGAGCATTTGCAGCTGATATAGATAATCAAAGTTTCTATTGATTCCTATCTGCATGGCTGGACTTCTTGATAACACGTAACATTCTTCCCTCGTGCTCCATGAGTTTCAATCCTTTAACTTCTAACTGGAACACCACACACCCTGCCTCCTTTTTGGCTTAGTTTCTGCCAATAGCCAGTCCTGAGGATCCAGGCAAGTGACGCTGTGTCACCTTTCTGCTCTCTCTTCCTGAGGGTGCCTCTCCTTCATTCATCAAGCAGCAGCTGCTACTTTCAGTGCTTCTCTGCACACGGAGTATAAACGGGTTCTGAATATGTGAAGCCCAGCTTGGGGTTTGGGGTGGGTGTCTAAAATCACTACCTCCATGCCTCTTGACACTTCCAGATGAAATTCAAGAACAATCAAAATATAAACAGAACAGCAATGAACTTTGCAGACCTACTTTTTTTCACATGATAACCTTGTGGCCTGGGGCGATTTAACTGATCTCTGCGCTCAGTTTACTCATCTTAAGATGAGCATACAGGTGCACCCACCCGATAGAGTTTCTGTGGAGAATAAAATGAGATGCTGCATGTTCAGCAGTCACTCTGTGCTAGACAACATGCTAAAAACTGAATAAGTGAGCCCAACTGTTTTTATTTATTTATCATCGTTGTATTTATCACTCATAAAGTTTGGAACTCTAGAGCCTAAGTGGAAACTAAAGAAGGGATTTCTGGCCGCTCATTTTTTCTTTTTGATCCCTGTCCTGTGTTCCTTGGCAGCCTGGACAGGAAAAGAAATGGCAGCACCAGAACTGTCCATTAATAGAGATGAATAGTAGTTGCGGTGGGGATCATAGCAGAAATTGTACAACAAGTAGTAGAAGCTGTAGTAATAGCTAATACAGCTAATATTTTGTGATGAGTTTGTGCAAAGGACCGTGCTAAGGACACAAATCTCCATGCATTGCTCATTGCCACTACTCTTACAGCTAGAGACGTGTGCGGCCTTGGGGACCATTACATCTCCTGCAGCAAAAAGCATCCCTATCCCTCGCCAGTAATTTGAGATTTCTGTGCCTTCTTAAGATCTTTCAGGATGCTCTTTCAACCTGCTGGAATCTTAATCTGAGTGCTGTCCTAAGACAGTAAACTGACACTGAACTGGTGGTTTTCCAACTGTACACTGTGCATACCACAGATATTTCCAAATTCCACAGCACCTCCCTAGGACTGCCAGGGCCAGTGGCATGATCAACAATTTGGGTCTGTATTAGTCCATTTTTATGCTGCTGAAAAAGACATACCCAAGACTGGGCAATTTAAAAAAGAAAGAGGTTTAACGGACTCACAGTTCCACATGGCTAGGGAAGTCTCACAATCATGGTGGAAGGTGAAGGCAAGTCTCACATGGTGGCAGAAAAGAGAAGAGAGCTTGTGCAGGGAAACTCCCCTTTTTAAAACCATCAGATCTTGTGAGACTTATTCACCATCATGAGAATAGCACAAGAAAGACCCGCCCCTATGATTCAATTACCTCACACCAGGTCCCTCCCACAACATGTAGGAATTGTGGGAGCTATAATTCAAGATAAGATTTGGGTGGGGACACAGCCAAACCCTATCAGGGTCCAAGACTCAAACCCTCTTCACCCACAGTGAGTCTGCATTCAACTATTTCTATGTTGTCCTCTCCTCATCATCACCTCACTGAGAAAACTTTGTAGACAAAGAACTCACAGTTTTCAAATGACTGTGAAAGTCAATGCACTAAATTTGGTATTCTTCTATAAAATCACAATTCTAAACTCTCTGCACGGTTTCATCAACCATACCAGTGCTTAACTCCTGAAGGTTTAGAGAGCCCTATGAGATTTTCAAAAATGCTCCCTATGTGAATACAAAATATTAGTTTTAATTTGTCCTCTCATTCTTCTATCTGTATCTTTATTTATGCAAAACTGTCCTTATTTTTGATGAGGTAAAACGTTTGGCATGTCCAAATTTGGAATCTTCGTTTATGGTTTCATTTTTTGTGTAGTTCAGTGATGAGAAGGCCCAGCTTCAAGCACATAACCAGATACTCATTTTTCATTTCTCCAAGTGAGAGCATTTTCCAAAAACATTCAAGCCTAGCAGTATACACCCTGAAACTCACATTGCAGCTTTGGCAATCCTGTTTTATGCACATGATGCTGCAGTTTATGTGCAATCATGCTTTTCAAGACAGTGAAGCTCCTAATGGCTATATCCATCAGTCCAGATCTACATTGGTTGGGAAATCAAAACACTGTCACCATGACTGAGTTATCTGTCTCTTGCTTCCAAGTGGGCCCCTTTGTTTTAAGGCAGTGGTGCTTAAACATCAGATGGACTGATCTCGTGCTTATGCACATGTGAAATTCTCGCACTACACAATCTTGGATTGCTTCATATTGTAACAGAAAAACCAATCCAACCATTAAGAAATCCAGTTAAAACAATGCGTTAAATGTAATCTTTTTTTAATGCAGTGGAATTGAGGACAGAACATGCGAGCTCTGTGTTCAGGACCCTTTCAGACCACACTGTGTGTTTCTCTGCATTTGGCAGGTCCTGATCTGCACCCTTTATATTAAAAGTGTAATTATAAGTGCATGCACATACATCTGTTTGTCCACATTATATAAAAATGTATATATATTTATCATAAGTATGTATGTTGTAGGTGTATAGACGTATCTATATGTATGCAAACATATGTGGGTATATGTTTATGCCTATGTGTGTATATATCTGTAAATCTTTGCATATGTGTGTATATAGTAGAGGATTGTGAGACCTCACAAGATTGGTAAAGTATTAAATAATGCCTGTATTTTTAAAAAGGAGCTGTTTTTCAACATATAGAGTAACAATGTCAATTCCTGGATTAATACTCTTTTAGAAAAGGCTGGTTTTCAATGATTTCAAGTAGCTTATGTTATTCAGTAACAACCCCAGCCTTCAAAAGTAGCCAAAAGAAAAGCAGAATAAATGGTCTCCTAAGCAAAATGACCTGTGGGCCCATCATTGACAACGTAGCCTTTTTTCTCGTCTCATACAGCCTCTTCCTAGTAAAAACGAAGTAGCATCATGAGAATGGTAGAAAGAAAGGGTGCACACAGAGGTTTATGGGGCAGGACAGGGTAACAGGGTTAGAACAGATGCCTGGAAAGAGAAAAGGAACATGCTGTGGAAGAAAAAGGGCACCAGCTTCACACTTGTGCCTCAGGCCAGCTTTGCCAAAGTGTTCTGAGTACATGAGGTGTCCTCTAAATATTTACTAACTAAATGCACAGAGGGGCATGTTGACAGGGACTTACTATGATGAAGGTGACATCTCAAACCCGTGGGGAAAGGTGCTGGTCAGTAAATGGTTTGGGGACAACTGGGAGCCAGCTAGAAAGAATAAAACTGGATTCATACCTCACATTTTATACCAGGACAAATTACAAATGGATCAAATATTTTATAGTAAAAAATAAAACTATAAATATTCTTTTTTAAAAAGGATAACTTCTTTGTAATCTTGGAGTTATAAAAATAAAGTATAATTTTGGACTAGGGAAGATCTTTCTAACTATAATTCAAAGTCTATAAATGATAAAATAAAAAATGATAATTTGATGACAAAACTTCTTCATGGACAGAAACTTTAAAAACCAGTAAATAGGAAAATTTGGGGAAAAAATTGAAATTTATATCACAAAAGGCTACTCTCCCTGATATACAGAGATCACCTAGAAATCAAGAAGAAAAAGACCAACACAATATAGCAAAGGATATAAACAGACAGTTCAGAGAAAGAGTGTAAGATTAGTTTAAATCATATGAAACTGATTGTTCAAAAGATTTGAAAATTGGCAATTTTAAATGATTTAAACAAATAGCTATGAAACATATGAAAGAATGTTCAATAACACCTATAAGAAGAGAAAGGCAAATTAAAGCATCACTGTTGGATTAACAAAAAAAAAATCCAAAAATTTGGAAACTCACTATTTGGTGAACTATGGGAAAACAGACCCTCTCACACATCAGTGGTATAAATTAACTTATCTTTGGGGACCAATTTAGCATATCTACTGAAATTACACACACACACACACACACACACACACACACACACACTCACACACAGAAGCTTTGGCTAAGCAATTCTACTTTGGAGAATGTGTCCTGTATATATACACATGCCAAAATGATGAGTGCACAATGTTATTCATTTCAGCCTTGTTTATAGTAGCAAAAGAGTGGGAATACATAAGCAAGTGTCTAGCAATAGGTACCAGTTGAAAACATAATGAGTCACTGGTACAATGAATTTCTACACAGCTTGTAAAAAGAGTAAGAAGAAGTTCCATATGTACAGCATATCTGTAAGATCTCCAAGAAATATTAAGTGGAAAAATTAAATACAGAACACTGTGTGTTGTATGTTACCCTCTGTGTAAAATAAAAGGTAGATAAATAAGACTCTATCTTCATATTTCTTTTCTTTGCATAAAGAAATTCTGGAAGGAGACAACATAAAAACTTAATAATGCCAGTTACATGGAGAGGAAGCTGGAATGGGGAACAGAAATGGCAGCTAGGCTGGGCACGGTGGCTCAGGCCTGTAATCCCAGCACTTTGGGAGGCTGAGATGAGTGGATCACATGGGGTCAGGAATCCAAGACCAGACTGGCCAAAACGGTGAAGCCCCATCTCAACAACAAAAAAAAATAAAAAAAAAAAAAAAAACTAGCTGGGCATGGTGGTGTGAGCTTGTAGTCCCAGCTACTTGGCAGGCTGAGGCAGAGGAGTCGCCTGAACCCAGGATGGGTAGGTTGCAATGAGCTGAGATCACATCACTGCACTCCAGCCTGGGTGACAGAGTGAGACTCCATCTCAAAAATAAATAAATAAATAAGAAATGACAAATATATTTTCTGGTCAACCTTTTAATAACTTTAGCATTTTCAGCCAGGTGAATGCATTACCTCTTCAAAACAATTTTATCTTAAATAAATGAGTCTTGTGACTGATTAATAAAGGATTTGGAGTAGATGTTTGTTTATATCATTGACACACTAGATATCTACATAAGTTGTGGGACTCGGAGAAAATTAAAAGATGAGGTCCCTTGCTCTAAACTTTTTAAGAACTCCAAGATGGCAGCAGCAGATCATTAAGCCAATCACTGGGGCCCTTCTAAGAATGGGCTGGGAACCCATGAAGTTAGCCCTGGCTGCATACAACTGTACTCATCAGAATATAAATTCAGAATACTGATGTATTTCCCAAAGGGAAGCAACTGGCTTCTCAAAAACCCAGGCAGCAGAAGTCTTAGAAAAAAATCATTTACCTTGATTTCACATATACTTCATGTTCTGCTGGTTCCTAAGCAATTAACCGGAATATATATGGGTGTTGATCTCGAGGATTAATATATACATCCAAAAACCTCAAGCTTTGGAGACTAATCATCTTGGATCACAAATTTGTGATCATGCAAAATCATAATAAATGGTCTTTGTATACATAGTCAGTTTTTTGAAATAATAAGTTTTCATTTTATTACATTCAATTAAATTGTGAAACCCAAATAAATCCTGGACCAGTGAGGTCAAATCTCAGCCTACTCCTACGGTCAGAGAATCACAGCTTAGCAGACAGAAAGCAATCACAGCTTAGCAGCCAGAAAGGTTTTTTTTCAGGCTCTTAAGAAAATGCCAAAGAAGAAAATACATTCTTAATGCCCAGAAAAACCATCTTTTAAATTCTCTCTCATCACTGCTTCTATCAGATTCCTCCATAAAGCTATTAATAGTGGCTGCTTCCCAAAACTCTCTCCTCCCCTTTACACCTCTCCCTCACCCATATAGCTTTTCTGTTCCTTACACCGTTTCTTTCTACCTCTATTACTCTTCCCTCTTCTCACTTGTTCAAATGTGAATCATCCATTTCTATTTCTTGGGTACCCCAATTAGAGTAATTGTCTGAATAATAGGGTTGGGTTGGGGGAGGCAGAACTTCAGAGCAATGCCAGAATTGTCTTTTATGGGCAAGAGAAGGGCAAGAAGTTATTCATACTTACAAATAATTTCTGTCCCTGTTGCAACTGCAATTATCAACATTGTGCTGCTAATAGAATTTCTTCGAAAATGACTGTAGCATATTCCTTAGGAAATTCACAACAAAAGATTGTTTTGGAATGAAGAAATGAAGCACAATTACTCTATCAATGTCTAAAAAAATGAAGCCAAATTCTAAATAATCTTGTTCAATTAATATATGGTATTTATTAGCTTTGTTTCCAAAAGATAAAGGCCGCCTTCTTATGAAAAAGCTTTTTTCTCATATCTTCTAGGATCAGGAAGTTCAGACAAATTTACTTGATTTTCTGTGTTGTTCCAACTAGCCCAAGAATTACTATCTGCAACTTTGGTACTGCTTATGTTTATCTAGAGTTGCTCCATTTCTTGAAAAAGTGCAAAACAAGATTTGAACATTTTGTAATTCAAAATAAAGATAAGAACAGCCAGATTTTCTTTTTAGCTGTCAACAGAAAAATTCCAGCAATCAGTTTGAATATGTCATATAATTAAATGTTGAGGCCAGGCACAGTTTGCTCACAACTGTAATCTCAGCATTTTGGGTAGCTGAGGCAAGAGGATCTCTTGAGCCCAGGAGTTCAAGACCAGCCTGGGCAACACAGGGAGACTCCATCTCTGCAAATAACTTAAAAATAAAATAAAATAATAAGTAAATGTTGAAGTCATTTTTAAAGGTAATACATATGCCCCTAAAATGATCTCCCTGTGGTGAAGAGACAATGGCACTTGATAGACTGATGGATCATAAACCAAAATCCTATCCAAAAGCTTTCTCACTCAGAATACTTTATAGTCTGACATTAGACAGACCACATGACATGCACACATTTCTTTCATTCCTGCACACACAATATGGGAAGGGCTGGGAAGAAAACCAGCATTCATTGAGTGACAATTATGCTACATACCCTATTCTAGGCACTTTACATACTGTTTGTAATTCATGTGTCTCAAAGTACCCTGAGAGTTTGGTAAATCTACAGAAACCTGGGTTATCATTAAATATACAGCTTTCCAGGCCTCATCCCTGAAAATTCTGATTCAGTTGGGCTAGGGTGGAGCCCAGGAATCTGTGTTTTAACAAAATGTACTCTTCATTGCAATGTTATAAAATTATTTTCCTTGTTTTTGACTTGCAGAAGCAAGGAAACGGTGAGAATTAAACAATTTATCGGGGCACCAAGATGACACAGGAAGAGTTGGGTATTCAACCTCAAGTAGGTTGCCTCTAAAGCTGACTTTATCACTGGGCCATGCCAAAGCCCAATAAAACTCCATTTGCACTCTGTGACTGGAATAGTGGCTTCAGTTCCCCATCTATTGCAGCTCTGGCTTCCCACAGCCTGTTTTCCCTCCCACTACCTGCCCATAAAATCCAGCACCGTATAGGCTCTTAAATTATATTATTGGAAACAGCAAATTCAGAAGAGAAAGAATGGGAGGGGCAATAGGAGAGAGATACATAGGAAACTTGAATTGTACCTGTAGTGTTTTATTTCTTAAGCTGGGTGTTGTGAGTGTTCATTGTTGTAATATTTATTCTTTTTAATTAAATATTAAGTATTTAATAAATTTTCAAATAGAAAAAAATTATATTATTGGTTATTATATGACAAAAATTTGTATTGCAACTTCAGCAAAAAGACTAATGAGGATCGTATCCTATTTTCTATGTCTCAACCCATACCTTTATAAAGTAAAAAGCATTGGTTGAAACCAAAATGCTTGGGAATTACAACAAGCTATTCCTAATCGACACAACTTATCAGAAATTTGGAGGCTGCCATCAGCTGAGTTGCTTCTCAAACAAAGTAGTTTCAGAGTATGTTTTGAGTCCCTGATTCTTTTGGCTGGGCAGATGCTTCCATACAATTTTACATTGTTTTATTTAAAACTTCTGCTGTCTTTTCTCTGAAACTAGTGTATTTATAGGTGCTACATGCTTTAAAAGTGTACAACTATGAAAAATGATGTAACACTGAAACAAGGAAACCTTGATGGAAAGCTGAAATTGAGATTGTCCAAAAACTCAGCCAGTACATAGTGTTTCTGCCTACTCTGATTTTTCAGCAGTTTTGTGATATCTTTTCCCTTGTTTGTTTTTGAGTACACATGTAAGTATGTCCCAAGGCATAGTGTCTGCTTTCCAAAAGTCCAGAAACATGAGTCAGCTGTTCAACTATTATATACAAATTTGGTAAAATACCGTATTCATGGAATCAGAGTGTGTTTTCCAGGAATTACGTCTCCAGTGGCCCCACGTGACTGCCTGATTGGCCTATGATGTCTCTGAAGTGTTCTGCACCTACTTTCTGAGGAAAATGTTGTCACGGTAGATGATTATGGGATTGTGGGCTTTTAGTTGTTCAGAATATATCTACAAGGCAGTGTTTAATGAATTTAATATCTTGGGTCATGTAAAATGTCATATGTCATATGTAACATGACTGAAACTTAAGAATATTCTTTTAACTCTACCAGTAAACTTGGTAGAAAATCTTTTTAGGAACCTGCTATGGGTTAAATTGTGTTCTCTCAAAAAAAAGTACGTTGAAGTCCTAACACCCAGTAACTCAGAATGTCGCCTTATTTAGAAATAGGGCAATTGTAGATATAATTAATTAACATGGGGTCATGAATCCTAATCCAATATGACTGTTGGGCTTATAAAAAGGAGGTATTGGGTAGTCCCACAGAGGCTGCTGCGCTGTCTGGCTGGTGCATCTTTTCTGTTCAGCAAAAGGCAAAAAATTAAAATTACAAAGAGAAATTGGGACAGACATAGACATACAGAGAGAAAAGGTTATGTAAAGAGACATCCAGAGAGAAAATGGACAAAGGAAGATGGAAGCAGAGATTCAAGTTATGCTGCCACACACCAAAGAATGCCTGGGTTCACCAGAAGCTAAGAAAAGACAAGGAAGGATGCTCCCCAGATGCTTCAGAGTGACCATGGCCTTACCAACCTCTTGAGTTCAGACCTCTGGCCTCCATAACTGCGAGGCTAAATTTCTGCTGTTCTTAAGCAACTCAGTTTGTGTCACTTCTTTATGGCAGCTCTAGGAAACTAAGACAGAGCCCTTGCAGGTACTTTTGGCCGGAAAATGTCAGAGGAAGGCAAGATTAAACTGAGGTTCCTGCTTAAGTGAATTTATTCAGCACAGGACTTTAAATGCTATTCATATCGTATGACTTCCAAAGATATTACCTACAGCCATGACCACTTCCTGAGCTCCAGAATTGAATCTGCAACTGCCCTATGGGTAGCTCCTCTTACCTAACAGCATCTCAAAGTTAGCACAACCAAAGCAGGACTTTGGATTCATTGCCTGCCCATACTTCCCCTAGTCTACTGCATCTAAGTAAAGGCATCACCTTAAAAGTTATTTAAAGAAAAACCCAGAAGTCATCCTGATGCCTTCCTGCCTACCCACCATATCCAGTCCATCTATGTGTCCTCTAAATTCTATCTCCAGGTCATTTTCCTGGGAGACATACTCTGAGGTAGAGATTAGCATATAGAATTGTTATTAGGGATTGCCTCAGAATCAACACCCAGAGACAGAGGGAGAAGCTGAACTGCAGTGCAGTCACCACAAAGACCTCAGTTCATCCTACAAAGAACTCTGAAGCTGTGAGGGCCCCTACCTTGAGTCATCTTTACCCCCATTCCACTGACCAGTTAGTGAGCGCAGGTCATCCCTGAGAAGGGAATGTGGCCTTGGCTGATGTGGCTCTTTTGGCAGAGAGCAATTCCTGGAGAAAGTCCTTGGTGGAGAGCCATCAGCCTCCAAATTTTTCAACAGCTAAGGTAATAAGTACCTTGGTTCGCAAAAAGATCCAGATAGCATACAACCACATCTGGTACACTAGAAGGGAAAGAAGAAATATCCTGACCAGCTAAATCCTGTAAAACTAAATACCTGTGAAAATGTCCATCCCCTCCATTTTCCAACTCAGCCAGTCTGTATCCTTAATTTCAGGAAGTGGATGTGAAAGAGTTCTCTAGAATGCATTTCCATTAGCTGGATCTTTCCAGGATGCTAACAAAACTTTAGGTTTATAAAGTAAGTTTGAGCAAAACAGAGAGCTAGAGCAAAGGACTTGAAGAGAGTGCAGTGCCTCCCCCAAAACCTTGAAACAAGATTGCCCCCAAGACGAAGAAAGAGGAGACACAAGGAAGATGATGACAGCAGAGAAGTTGTGGGCCCCAACAAAAGGGCAGAATCTAAATTGGGCCACCTTGGCAGGGACAAGGACAAACACCTCAACAAAAACTCCTGTGAGGAGTACTGTTCCAGTGCTGTTTATTTTTCAAACCTCATTTCAGTACCACATTACCTTGTTTACTATAACTTTACAGTAAGTCTTGAAGTCAGGTAACATAATTCGTCCAACTTTGTTCTTCTTTTCAATATTTTTGAAATGTTCTAGATTTGCATTTCCATATATATTTTTAAATTAGTTTGTCAAATTCTGCCCTTCCAAAAACAGCCTACTGGAACTATGATGAGGATTGCATTGAATCAGTAAATCAATTTGATGATAATTAACATCTCAACTATATTGAATGTTTCGATCTATGAACATGGTATATCTCCTTTTATTTGGGTCTTTTTTAATTTTCATCAGCATTGGTTTCTGGTTTTCAGCATAGAGAGCTTATATATTTATTTATAAATACATTATACTTTTTATGTTATTATAAATGCAGTTGTTCTTTTATTTCATTTTTCAATTATGTACTGCTAGTATATTAAATAAAATTGATCTTTTATATTAACATTGTATACTGTGATTTTGCTAAATTCACTTATGAGTATGAGTTCTAGTGGTTGTAAATCTCTTAGAATTATATCTGTAAATAACCATGTCATTTGTTAATAAAGACAATTTTACTTTTTCCTGTCTGATATTTATATTATTATTTAACAAAATGCATTTCAACTTATTCAAATTTAATAGTTTTAATTAAGGAATGATATCATTAATGTTCATTAAGATAATCCATTTTTCAAAGCACTCAAGAACAGCAGATTAAAACTGTCATTGCAGTCATCAAATTGTATATACTCTTTTGCTTGTTTTTACATAGAGTGGCAATAAAGCAGAATAAAATTTTATCTTTAATGAATTGTGCCAGAGGAATTTACAATTACTGTATAGAGGTTACATATTCATCATAACTTCAAATGATGAGAGGGATTGCAGATTAGTAGTATAAATTGAAGAAAACTTTTTGGAGAACAAGATGTCTCAGCTAGCCTTTGAAGAAAGTTTAGGCTGTCAAATTAATGGTAGGAAAGATACAGGCAGAGAATTAGCAAAGGTAAAGAGAAAAATTAACAAAACAAGATCCAAGTGTAGAGGCAAAGAACAAATCAAATTGTTATGAGAAATACTGATACATAATATCAGAGGGTCTCAAATTATAGGCTACTGGGTTTGTATTTTATGGTCTACTTATGTAAAGATTTTTAAGTAGTGAAGAATTACAAGAGGAAATCTTCCAACTAGGCCATAGACAAAGAAAGCTTGAGCTCTGAGAGGAGATAATAGATACAAATACTTCTACAGCTAATGGTTCACCTAAGAGCAGAATAGTTTTCCCATACCAGTGTTTTTGGGAAGCCAAATAAATAATTTACATTCTTGAAGATGGCTAATAGCTTCATTTAAAATGCAACAACTGGAAGTCCTCATGTCGAATCCTATAAGGATGGCTTAATACAAGGCTGATACCTATTTAACATTCTGAAATGAGGAAGCAATTTCTGCTATGTGGATAAAATTATCCAAGACAAAAAAATATATATTGCATTCTAGTGTTTTATAATTGCTTTGATATATTGTGCTAAAAACTCACAATAAATATATTAATTACAGAGCAGAATTCATAGACAGTTGGATCTATCTTGAATGCCATCCAAAGGGAGTATCAACTCTAAAATATTCAAGGAAATGCTTCAAAGAATGAGTAGCAGTTGATCCAAACCTTGTAAGATTAACAATTTCTGGGTATAAGTTTCCTTGTATTCTCTCATTGCCTTACTCTTCTATGTAATGTCATGGTCTACAAGGCTATTGAAATGGTATAAAACAAAACTATATTAGTCTGAACGACTGCAGCCACCAGGGCCATGGAATATCCATAGATTCCCTCATCCCAGTGCCAATGCACTGCTCTGCCAGAAATGTGCTTCTCTCCATTTAGCAGTATCTATGCCTTTAGTTCTTGGGGAAACTATCTCTGGTACAGTGCAAGATTAGGATACCCCAACAGGACACAAATTTTTCCCGCCCATTCAAAAAGTAGTCATTTCCATTTGGTCATTCAGCTTTGCATCAGGAAAACTGAAGCCACTCTAGGTATTTTAGTCAGTAATAATTTAATAGAAGGACTCAAGGACTTACAAAACGGTTGAAAGGACTGAGAAAGCAACAGTCATGGAAGTTTTCATTTACATACAATAAATCAAAAAGGGCATGAATTTGAAGAAATATCTGCTGGTACCAGAATGGCCAGCTCTCAGAAGCTCACTCAGTAACCATTTGCAAACCTCATTTCTGTCACCTGCCTCCTGGTGCAACTAAAGATCAGTGGCTCCTCTTTCATTTCTGTTTTTCTCAATTCACAAATGTGCCTCACATTGGGATAATCTAGACTGGATCTTGCTGATGAAATAAACTGGGACCCAGAAGGCAGAGGTTGCAGTGAGCCAAGATCACACCACTACACTCTAGTCTGCATGACAGAGTGAGACTCCATCGAAAAAAAAAAAAAAAAAGACTTAAACATAAGACCTAATATCACAAAGACCCTAGAAGAAAACCTAGCAATAATATTCAGGACATAAGCATGGGCAAAGCCTACAAGACAAAAACACCAAAAGCAATGGAAACAAAAGCCAAAATTGACAAATGAGATCTAATTAAACCAAAGAGCTTCTGTACAGAAAAAGAAACTATCATCCCAGTGAACAGGCAACCTACAGAATGGGAGAAAAATTTTGCAATCTATCAATCTAACAAAAGGCTAATATTCAGAATCCACAAGGAACTTAAACAAATTTACAATAAAAAAACAAACATCCCCAACAAAAAGTGGGCAAAGAATATGAACAAACATTTCTCAAAAGAAGACATTTATGTAGCCAATCAACATATGAAAAAAAGCTCATCATCACTAGTTAATAGAGAAATTCAAATCAAAACCACAGGGGATACCATCTCATGCCAGTTAGAATGGTGATCATTAAAAATTTAGGAAAGGGGGATGATCCAACATGGCCAAATAGGAACAGCTTTGGAGTGCAGATCCCAACAAGAATGCAGAGGTGATTGATCATCGCATTCCAAACAAATTTTTACTGCCCACAGACCAGAAGATTCCCAGGTGGAAAAGTGCCACGAGTCTCCAGCATGGCTGTTTCACCCAGTGTGGTGGATCTCTGCACAAAAACTCACACAAATCTGGGCAGCCATTTCAACTGGTGCCTGGAACACCTGAGAGACAGAGTTGCCCATTTAACTGAAAAAAAAGGGGCTGAAACAGGAAGAAAAATATAAATGACCTGATGGAGTGAAAAACACAACACAAGAACTCTGCAAAGCATACACAAGTTTCAACAGCCGAACTGGCCAAGCAGAGGAAAGGATATCAGAGACTGAAGATCAACTCAATGAAATAAAACAAGAAGGCAAGATTAGAGAAAAAAGAATAAAAAGAAATGAACAAAACCTCCAAGAAATATGGGATTATATGAAAAGACCTAATCCACATTTGATAGGTGCACCTGAATGTGACAGAGAGAATGAATCCAAGCTGGGAAATGCTCTTCAGGATCTTTTCCAGGACAGCTTCCCAAAACTACCAAGGCAGGCCAATATTCAAGTCCAGGAAATACAGAAAACACCACAAAGATATTTCTCAAGAAGAGCAACCCCAAGGCACATAATCATCAGATTCACCAGGGTTGAAATGAAGGAAAAAATGCCAAGGGCAGCCAGAGAGAAAGGTCGGGTTACCCACAAAGGGAAGCCCATCAGACTCACAGAAGATCTCTCAGCAGAAACCCTACATGCCAGAAGAGAGTAGGGGCCAATATTCAATATCCTTAAAGAAAAGAACTTTCAACCCAGAATTTCATATCCAGCCAAACTAACTTTCATAAGTGAAGGAGAAATAAAATCCTTTATAAACAAGCAATTGCTAAGAGATTTTGTCACAACCAGGCCTGCCTTACAAGAACTCCTGAAAGAAGCACTAAACATAGAAAGGAACAACCAGTACCAGTCACTACAAAAACATACCAAATGGTAAAGAATATCAACACAATGAAGAAACTGCATCAATGAATGGGCAGAACAACCAGCTAGCATCAAAATGGCAGGAACAAATTCACACTTAACAATATTAACCCTAAATGTAAATGGGCTAAATGCCCCAATCAAAAGACACAGACTGGCAAATTGGATAAAAAGTCAAAACCCATTGGTGTGCTGTATCCAGGAATCCCATCTCATGTGCAAGGATACACATAAGCCTCAAAATAAAGAGATGGAGGAAGATTTACCAAGCAAACAGAAAGCAAAAAAAAAAAAAAAAAAAAAAAAAAAAAAAAAAAAAAAAAAAAAAAAGCAGAAGTTGCAATTCTAGACTCTGATAAAATAGACTTTAAAACAACAAAGATCAAAAGAAACAAAGAAGGGCATTACATAATTGTAAAAGATCAATGTAACAAGAAGAGCTAACCATCCTAAATATATATGCACACAGCACAGGAGCACCCAGATACATAAAGCAAGTTCTTAATGACCTACAAAGAGTCTCAGACTCCCACACAATAATAGTGGGAGACTTTAACACTCCACTGTCAATATTAGACAGATCAATAAGACAGAAAATTAACAAGGATATCCAGGACTTAAACTCAGATCTGGACCAAGCAAGCCTAATAGACATTTACAGCACTCTCCACCCCAAATCCCCAGAATATACATTCTTCTTAGCACCACATCACACCTACTCTAAAACTGACCACACAATTGGAAGTAAATCATTCCTCAGCAAATGCAAAAGAACAGAAATCATAACAATCTCTCAGACCACAGTGCAATCAAATTAGAACTCAGGATTAAGAAACTAACTCAGAACCACACAACTTCATGGAAACTCAACAACTAGCTCTTGAATGTTGAGACTGGATAAACAATGAAATGAAGGCAGAAATAAAGATGTTCTTCACAACCAATAAGAATGAAGACACAACATACCAGAATCTCTGGGACACATTTAAAGCAGTGTCTAGAGGAAAATTTACAGTAGTAAATGCACACATGAGAAGCAAGGAAACATCTGAAATTGACACCCTATCATCAAAATAGAAAAGAGCTAGATGAGCAAGATCAAAAAAAACTCAAAAACTAGCAGAAGACAAGAAATAACTAAGATCAGAGCAGAAGTGAAGGAGATAAAGATACAAAAAAAAATCCTCCAAAAGATTAAAAAATCCAGGAGCTAGTTTTTTGAAAAGAACAACAAAATAGACAGACCATTAGCCAGATTAATAAAAAATAAAAAACAGCAGCATCAAATAAATGCAATAAAAAACGATAAAGGGGATATCACCACAGATTTCACAGAAATACAGACGACCATCAGAGATTACGGCAAACAACTCTATGAACATAAACCCGTAAGCCTGGAAGAAATGGATAAATTCCTGGACACCTGCACCCTCCCAAGCCTAAACAAGGAAGAAGTCAAAACCCCAAATAGACCAATAACAAGGGCTGAAGCTGAGGCAGCAATTAAGAGCCTACCAATCAAAAAAAGCCCAGGTCCAGACGGGTTCACAGCTGAATTCTACCAGACATACAAAGAAGAGCTGGTACCACTCCTTCTGAAACTATTCCAAACCATCCAAAAAGAGGGAATCCTTCCCAAACGATTTTATGAGACCAATATCATCCTGAAACCAAAACCTAGCAGAGACTCAACAAAAAAAGAAAACATCAAGCCAATATCCATGATGAACATAGATGCAAAAATCTTCAATAAAATACTGGCAAACCAATTGCAACAGCACATCAAAAAGCTTATCCATCACGATCAAGTAGGCTTCATCCCAGAGATACAAGGCTGGTTTAACATACACAAGTCTATAAACATAATTCACCACATAAACAGAACCAAAGACAAAAACCACATGATTATCTCAATAGATACAGAGAAGGCCTTTGACAAAATTCAACAGCCCTTTACACTAAAAACTTTCAATAAACTAGGTATCAACAAAACATATCTCAAAATAATAAAAGCTATTTATGACAAACCCACAGCCAATACATACTGAATGGGCAAAAACTGAAAATACTCCCTTTGAAATCTGGCACTAGACAAGGATGGCCTCTCTCACCACTCCTATTCAATACAGTATTGGAAGTTCTAGCCAGAGCAATCAGGCAAGAAAAAGAAACAAAGGGTATTCAATTAGAAAAGCAGAAAGTCAAATTGTCTATATTTGCAGATGACATGATTGTATATTTAGAAGACCCCACAGTCTTAGCCCAAAATCTCCTTAGACTGATAAGCAACTTCAGCAAAGTCTCAGGATACAAATCAATGTGAAAAAATCACAAGCAGTCCAATTCACCAATAAAAGACTTAAAAAGAGCCAAATCAACAATGAACTGCCATTCACAATTGCTACAAAGAGAATAAAATACCTAGGAATACAACTAACAAAGGATGCAAAGGACCTCTTCAAGGAGAACTAAAAACCACTGCTCAAGGAAATAAGAGAGGACACCAACAGATGGAAAAACATTCTAGGCTCATGGTTAGGAAGAATTAATATTGTGAAAATGGCCATACTGCCCAAAGTAATTTATAGATTAAATGCTATCCCCATCGAGCTACCTATGACCCTTTTCACAGAACTGGAAAAAAAACACCTTAAACTTCATATGGAACCAAAAGAGAGCCTGCATAGCCAAGTCAATTCTAAGAAAAAAGAACAGAGCTGGAGGCATCATGCTACCTGACTTCAAACTATACTACAAGGCTACAGTAATCAAAACAGCATGGTACTGGTACCAAAACAGAGATATAGACCAATAGAAGAGAACAGAGGCCTCAGAGGCAATGCCACACATCTACAACCATCTGATCTTTGACAAATCCAGCAAAAAAAAGCAATGGGGAAAGGATTCCTTGTTTAATAAATGGTGTTGGGAAAACTGGCTAGTCATGTGCAGAAAGCAGAAACTGGATCCCATCCTGACACCTTACACTAAAATTAACTCCAGATGGATTGAAGACTTAAACATAAGACCTAACACCATAAAAACCCTAGAATAAAACCTAGGCAAAACCATTCAGGACATAGGCATAGGCAACGACTTCATGACTAAAACACCAAAAGCATTGGCAACAATAGCCAAAATAGACAAATGGGATCTAACTAAACTCCAGAGTTTCTGCACAGCAAAATAACCAATCATTAGAGTGAACTGGCAACCAACAGAATGGGGAAAAATGGTGATCATTAAAAAATCTGGAGACAACAGATGCTGGAGAGTATGTGGAGAAATAGGAAAACTTTTGCACTGTTGGTGGGAGTGTAAATTAGTTCAACCATTATGGAAGACAGTGTGGCGATTCCTCAAGGACCTAGAAATAGAAATTCCATTTGACCCAGCAATCCCATTACTGGGTATATATCCAAAGGATTATAAATTGTTCTATTATAAAGACACATGCACACGTATGTTCATTGTGGCACTGTTTACAAAAGCAAAGACCTGGAACCAACCCAAATGCCCATCGATGATAGACTGGACAAGGAAAATGCGGTATATATACACCATGGAATACCATGCAGCCACAAAAAATATGAGTTCGTGTCCTTTGTAGGGACATGGATGAATCTGGAAACCATCATTCTCAGCAAACTGACACAAGAACAGAAAAATAAACACCGCATGTTCTCACTCATAGGTGGGTGTTGGACAATGAGAACACACGGACACAGGGAGGGGAGCATCACACACTGAGGTCTGTTGTCGGGGACTAGGGGAGGGACAGCTAGGGGGAGGGGGTTGGGGAGAGATAACATGGGGAGAAATGCCAGATATAGGTGGCTGGGATGGAGGCAGCAAACCACATTGCCATGTATGTACCTATGCAACAATCCTGCATGTACTGTACATGTACCCCAGAATGTAAAGTGCAATAAGACATATTTAAAAAAAAAAAAAAAAAGAAGAAGGAACGAATAGATGTTGGAGAGGATTTGGAGAAATGGGAATGCTTTTACACTGTTGGTGGGAGTATAATTTACTTCAGCCATTGTGGAAGACAGTGTGGTGACTGGCGATTCCTCAAGGATCTAGAACCAGAAATACTTTTTGACACAGTAATCCCATTACTGGGTATATACTCAAATGATTTTAAATCATTCTACTATAAAGACACTTGCACACATATGTTTATTGTGGCACTATTCACAATAGCAAAGACTTGGAACAAACCCAAATACCCATCAATGATAGACTGGATAAAGAAATTGTGGCACATATATAACATGGAATACTATGCAGCCATAAAAAGGATGAGTTCGTGTTCTTTGCAGGGACATGGATGAAGCTGGAAGCCATCATTCTCAGCAAACTAACACAGGAACGGAAAACCAAACATGCATGTTCTCAACCATAAGTGGGAGTTGAGCAGTGAGAATACATGGACATATGGAGGGGAACATCACACACTGGGGCCTGTCAGGGTGTGGGGGCAAGGGGAGGGATAGCATTAGGAGAAATACCTAAAGTAGATGAGGGTTGATGGGTGCAGAAACCACCATGGCACGTGTATATCTGTGTTACAAACCTGCACATTCTGAACATGCATCATGGAACTTAAAGTATAATAAAAAATATATATTGATATAAAATTTTAAAAGGGGCAAATATATATATTCATTATAAATATATATAATGTATTCCAGAACTTAAAGTATAATAAAAAAAATATATAAAATTTTTAAAGGGGCAAATACATATATTTATTTACTATATTAATACTTATATATTTACCCCTTTTAAAATTTTATTTTATATATGTATAATCACTCCTATCCCAAATTACTTAAAAAGCCAGAAAAAAGAAAACACTTCAAAAACATTCAGAACCATGTTGGAAGAAAAGAAATCTGAAGACATTTTGAGAAATTTCTGAAAGTTAGTGAGAAAACAGACTTTTATCTTCAGAATCATAAAACTAAAGAAGTCTCAGCATAAAATACATGCAGGAGAAAGCTACTTGCAACTTAGGAAGTCCCAGAGTCAATATATTTTTAAAAAAACTAGGGAAGGGGCCGTGAGTGGTGGCTCATGCCTGTAATCCCAGGACTTTAGGAGGCCAAGGCAGGAGGATTACCTGAGGTCAGAAGTTCAAGACAAGCCTGGTCAACATGGTGAAATTCCGTCTTTACTAAAAATACAAAAGTTAGCCAGGCATGGTGGCACACACCTGTAGTCCTAGCTAACTGGAAGTTGAGGCAGGAGAATCACTTGAACCTGGGAGGTGGAGGTTACAGTGAGCCAAGATCGTGCCACTGCACTCAGCCTGGGTGACAGAGCAATACTCAGTCTCAAAAAAAAAAAAAAAAAAAAATAGGGAAGGCTCTGAAGGCAGCTTTGAAGATGCTAAGCTGGTTAGTCTCTCCCACATCCTACAAACAGCTGCCACGAAAAATGGCAACTGGAGTAAAGCAGCAATATTAGCTCCAGAGACCCAAAACACGGATGGTGTCTAGGTAAAAAATGACCCAGGGAGGAAGAGGGTAACACCTTACATAGCACCTTTCACCAACAGGACATTCCATGCTTTCAACGCATTCACTGAAGAAAGGTACAGTTACCACAATCAGCATCTTCAAGCATGTGACAAAGATGAGCAACACAAAAATGAAAATTACCAAATATTTGAGAAAAACCAACACCATCAAAAACAGCACCAAATCTAACCAACTAAATAAATAACATCTGAGAAAACAGAATTAATAGAAAAATTGAGGGAGGAAGATTTCTATAGTAAAACATACATATAGTTGTTATGGACTGAATTATTATTTCCCCCAGAATTTATGTATTGAAGCTGTAATCCCTCGTACCTCAAAATGTGATTTTATTTTGAAATAGGACCTTTGAAGAGGTAATTAAGGTAAAATGAGGCTGTTAGTGTGGACTGTAACCCAATATGACTGAAGATTAGGGCACACAAAGAGACACCAGACATGTGTACACTCAGAGGAAAGATCAAGTGAAAAGGCAGCAAAAGACGGCATCTGAAGCCAAGGAGAGAGGCCTCAGGGGAAGTGAATTGTGCTGGCACCTTGATCTTGGGCTTCCAACCTACTGTGAGAAAATAAATTTATGTTATTTCAGCCACCCAGCCTGTGATACTTCGTTCCTAGCAAACTAATACAATAGTGATATTCTCAGAAAGAAGTTAGAAGAATATTATTACCAGGAAAACAAACTAAATAATTTGGAAATTTAGAATGTGATTGTTAAAATTCATTTGTGTCAGGATCTATATCCCAGATAAATAAAAAATAAATTTTTTTAAAGTTATCCAGCTGGACACAGTGGCTCATGCCTGTAAACTCAGCACTTTGAAAGTCTGAGGTGGGAAGACTATTTGAAGCCACGAGTTCAAGAGCAGCCTGGGCCACAAAGCAAGACACTGTCTCTACAAAAATAAAAAAGAAAATGAAAAATTAGCCACGTACGGTGGCACGCCCTTGTAGTCCCAGCTACTTGAGAGGGTGACGCAGGAGGATGGCTTGAGCCCAGGAGCTGGAGGCAGCACTGAAATACAAGCACATCACTGCACTACAGCCTGGGAGTCAGGGTGAGCCCTGTCTCTTAAAAAAACAATTAAAAGTTACCTAAGAGAAGAGATATCGCTGAAGAATAAATTAGTGAGCTGGGCGATCAAGCTAAGCAATTCTCCCAAAATGCTGTGCAAATAAAGTGAAGTAGAAAGCATGGAGGAAGAGGAGACATGGAGGGTGCATCCAGGAATTTCAGCGGCTGCCTGGTAAGTGTTCCAGAGTGAAAACAGAGATAGTAGAAGACATGAGATGATAACTCAAAAGTCATTGAAGAAATTTCCTCAGAGCTGAAGAAACACATACATCTTTTCATTGGAATGGGCCATCAAATATCATGCAGAGTGAATAAAAGAACCACAGCCAAACACATCCACGTGAAAGTTCAAAATCCAATGAAAAAGAAAATGCTAAATACTTCTGTGGGGGGTGATTATAAACTCATGAATGAAAATTAGATTACTATCTGTAATCACAACAGCAACACTAGGTGCTAAGAAATGCTGGAATATTATATTTGAAATTCTCAAAAAAAAATCACCTTGAACCTAGAATCTCATTCCCAGCCCAATTTCAAACACAAAATAAAGACATTTTCTGATATGCAAGGACTCAGAAAGCCTATTTGTTTACCCTTTTGGAAACAGTTTCTCAAGGATGTATTCTAAAAAAAAGTAAAGATAAAATATAATGAAGAGGAAGATATGGAATACAGTAAATTGTAGAAAACAAAGAAAAAAGTAGCCATTTCAAAATTTAGTGATGTACTATTTTTATTTAATAAGCTTTTATAATCCAAATCACAAGTGATCTCTCTATGATAGGTGTAGGATTGGGCAAAGAGGACAAAAATGGGATCAATTTCTCTTATTTGGGAATCCTCTTTATTAGCTCTAGATTTTAACTGAAAAAACATAAGCTTAAGTATTTATTTTTGAGAAATATATACCCTTTGAAAGTCATTAAGAAAGGAAAATGAAAGATTTCCTTGAGAGTAGTAATTATACCACATAGCTGCTAATAAATGTCTGATGAAGAAAATTTGTCTATAAAAGTAGCAGGGAGCCATGACCCTTTCAACTGCCCATCCTATCTCTTGGCCATTACTGTTGGGAGACAGTGCAGTAATCAAAAACTTAGATGAGGCTCAGGTCCCAACTTCCCATTTACTAGCTGTATGTCCTTAGTCACGATAGTTACTATCTTGGAGCTCTGGTGCATCCATTGTTAAAGTGAAATTAGTACCATCTTGTAAAATTGCTGTGTAGATAAATAAGTCAAGTCTCTCTTGGTGACCAACCATCTGCATGTAAGGACAGTGTGATGGTTCATATTGAGTGTCAACTTGATTGGATTGAAGGATGCAAAGTATTGTTCCTAGTGTGTCTGTGTGGGTGTTGCCAAAGGAGATTAACATTTGAGTCAGTAAATTGGGAAAGGCAGGTCCACCCTCACTCTGGGTGGACATAATCTAATCAGCAGCCAGTGTGGCCAGAATAAAAACCAGGAAGAAGAACATGAAAGGGCTAGACTGGCTGAGTCCTCTGGCCTCCATCTTTCTCCCATGCTGGATGCTTCCTGCCCTCAAACATCAAACTCCAAGTTCTTGAGCTTTGAGACTCTTGGATCTTCAACCACAGACTGAAGGCTGCACTGTTGACTTCCCTACTTTTGAGGTTTTGGGACTTGGATTGACTTCCTTGATCCTCAGCTTGCAGATGGCCTATCATGGGACCTCACCTTATGATAATGTGAGTTAATATTCATGAATAAACTCATATATGTGTGTGTGTATGTGAGTAGGTATATATATATATACACACATACATATATGTGTATATGAGTACATATATATGTGTATATGAGTACACACATATATATGTGTGTATATGTATGTACACATGTATATATGTATAAACACATATATGTGTATATGTATATATACATACATACACAGAGACATGTACACGTGTGTATATATGTATATATGTGTGTGTATATACACATATGTACATATATACACACACATGTGTATATATACACCTATGTACATATATACACACACGTGTGTGTACATATATACATATATACACATGTGTATATGTATATACACATGTATATGTGTGTGTGTATATATATATATCCAAACATCATATATATATGTGTGTATGTGTGTGTGTGTACATATATATATATATATATATATATATCCTATTAGTTCTGTCCCTCTAGAGACAGAACTAACACAGACAGGAATATAGAGTAATGTCTAGACAGAGCCTGAGACCCTCCTCACCTCGAAAGCACCTTCTGTTTTTCTCTCCTTCCCCTTCCTTGCCCAACCTCTCCAAAGGAATTTTCAGCCAATCCATACTCTGGGAAAGCTGCAGGGAGAAGTTGGCCTGATAGGCTTGCCACAATTGGACCCCACTGCAGTTTCCCTGGAGCCTCACAGGGACTGCACCACAGTCCATGGGACTCAATATTAAGCTCTGTCAGCATCAGCTTAGCTTCACCATTAATTGCTACCACATTGAGGCAAATGACTATGGTTTTCACGGCCTCCCCAAATCATGTCAGCTCATTCCTACCAAAAAAAGTGGACCAAAAAGAAAGAAAGTAGGATTCATTTCTTAGTGCCAAAAGTAACATAATTACAGAGGAATGTTCTGGCTGATTTAAAAGTTGCTTTTTGGTATGTTGACCTAAGATCTATATTTGCTGTTTTGTTTTCAATGTTCTTCCTCACATGTCCTGTCTTTACCATTTCCAAGGCTAAGAACTGTGGGTTATCTATAATCAGTCATTAATGTTTTCATTACCCTCAGTTGGTGAATACTTAAAGAAACTGGAAATTCTTGAAGCTCTGGTACTTGCTCAAGGAAAAGCCAACAAATAATAGGGTATAGAAAAGCCTCTAGTAAAACTAGATGGGTATTGTTGGATACCCATGACATAAAGATATACAAAGTCTTCTATGTTGCTGAGTCAAAATGTGCCATCTAAGCTACACAACAACCATGCAGTTTATTAGCTTTAAAAAAAAAAAAAGGCCCTGGTCATTTAAATCTATGCCATTCGTGTGCATATACATATTTTTATATGCTTTATGTAGCATATAAAAAAGTTTTTTAACTTTTTTTTATTTAATCATAGGTAAAAGTTATATAACCAAAAAATTCAATTAACTCAAATACATGAGAATATTTGGGCAATATTTTGACTTATTGAATTTCTAGTTAGTGGAGGATTTACCAAAGAGTTCCTTTAGCTTTCCGCCTTTATTTTCTAGTGATTTCTTTACCAAGTTTTCCCAGGTCCTTTACTCAATAGCTTTATCTCACTTAAGGTACATGACTTTTTAACCAATTAGTTCTTACTGTAAAAGCCTCAGAAATATCATCCTGGCTGCCAGTTTACTAAGTGATATGAATTCAAGGGTTGACAATTTATGTCTTTTTCATAAAAAGTTAAATGTACAAGAAAATTTCCAGATTTCATTATGATATACAAATGCTTTAAAGTATGGAGTTCAGGGAACTTGACCCCACAATATGGCTTCCTGGCATAATGAGTATTTTGAACTAAAGGCCTTTAGAGATCAACAGATTTTAGAAGAGACTTTTTCCCTATCTACGTAAAGACCAGACAAGAACTTACAATGGTACCAGGCCCATAAAGAGAACTGTTTTCCTCTCCTACCTCTTGCCTCTCAATCCTCTGCCTCTCCCAAACAAAAGCTAAAGTTCCCTTGTCTGCCTTAAGTCCGAACATACTAAAGAAGAAAACAATGACCTTTGGTCCCGTCCCTGAGTTTTCATTAACTGAATCCATATTGCAGGAAGGAAGACTAAAGTCTGTCAACAAACCTCAACAGACTTTTGTCACAAAACTTTGTCCACTCTGTGGGCCCAAAAAACCACTGTATGTTCTTCAAGCCCACTGATTTCCCCTAAAAGTCACTTACTATCCCCCTCAAATCATCCACATTTTCCCATTTCCCTTCCTTCTAAGAAGTAGAGTATATAAGCACCTATGTCCCATTTGAATATTGGACAATCACTCTGCGATTCCCTACATGCACATAATAGTAATAAATCTGTGTGCCTTTTTGTTTATTAATCTTTTTGTGAGTTGATCTTTTAGCAAACCTTTCAAGCTTTCCCTTCACCCCTATAAAAAGTGTGTAGCTTTTGGGTTACTGCATTTCTGGGTCTTATTTTTGAATGTCTTCCATAAAGGGGTTTTCTGTGTCTTATAAAAATGTGGGGAAGCTGAAATGCAGGGAATCTGAAGCAATCATATGTTTTTGTTTGACCTCCTATGTGAAATACACAAGTAAAGTGGTTTCTCAACACATATATCAAGGGCTGAATTCCAAAAGGTATCCCAATTGTCTGAGCACTCTCCACTAACAATTAGTATATTCCTTTCCTCTTACTTTCCCAGAAACCAAATGTTTTCATTTCTTATATTTATAATTCTGTGACTCTTAAGAAAGATAGTAAAACATAAACAGTAAATTTCTGAAATGTCACTTTTGTCTGACTTTGGACTTATTCCATTGTTCAGTTTTCCTTGAAGATCCTTCCTGCCAACCTTCCACTCCACCCACCATCACCTCACCCTGGCCCCCTCCATTTGGCTCACTAACACCTTCCAAAACCTATTTCAACGTCTAGCACTAATTATACTGCACCATAGAGGAAGAGGATGTGGGCCCCAGAATAGGCAACCTCAGGATGAGTCTCTGCTGCCCCGCTGAGGGATTCCCAACTTCTCTGAGCCTGTATTTCTCTATCTGTAAAAGTGGAGATAATAGCAAAACTGGGCAATCTTCTGGAAATATTTAAATGAGTTGACCTATGTGAAAGAAACTGACTCATAATAGATGCTCAGTAAATTCTAGTTTATTTTCCCTAGTTTGAGGAATTTGGAAGGAAGAATAAAAATGATTGTGTCTATAAACTCATACCACTTTTCCAGAGCACACCTTTATCTTAACAATCTAAATGAAAGTTCAGTGGCAGAATGCCAAAGAAAAGAGGCAAAATGTTTATCTGAAAAAATCAGTAGAGACTTCTGCCAAGTTTCCAGTCTCAGAAAACCCAAGAATACTCTTCCCAAGAATTTCCAGTGCCCCTCCCTCAATTGCTAATAATAAGACCAACAATTTTGACATCTGTTTGCTGCTATATTAGTGGCTCAATCTTCAAAGAAAAATTTAATAGAATAAAATATATTCAAATTAAAGTACAATTTAGAAGGTTTTTGTACACATCAGAAGGTACTTCAAGACCTTGCCCTTTCTCTGCCTGTTGATGGCAACACTTACTAGTTCCAGTTGTTTTCGCTGTCCACCTCTTTGGATCTGGATTCTGGAAGTTTACTTCAGTAATACCTCCTGGAGGACCAAAAAGTAAGATAAATACAAATATTAGCATAATTGAGTAAGGCAATATGGACAAACAACTGCAAAGAAGAGAGATGCTCTGTTTTGTAGAATATCACATTCTCTGTTCCCCTTTTATGGATGTTTCATCCTGGTACAGAATTCCGATCCCCAGTTTAGCCACACTCTGAAAACTCATTTTCCTTTTTGACTTATAGTGGAGTCAAGTGGTTTAGAAGCACTCAGGGAGGTATCTTATATATCCACTGGGACAAAGAAAATAAAGTATTTTTTCATTTCCTTAGCAATTACAAATTTACCTAATGATATCATTCCAGATTGAGCAGAATATAAGGTTCAGTTATTTTAATCATTTGGCAATTGTGGCCTAAGCCCTATTACAATATTAAGATACCCACAATTTAAATCACACAGCATATGAAATAGTAATTTGCTTTAAAAATGCTGAATTTCTTGGCCCATGTTCTAAAAAGATATTGTAAGAGACCAATTGTAACAAAAAAATTATAGAACATGTGTGGAATAAAACATGTAAGGAATTTCTCCAGTTTATTTCCTTAAATGAGCCACACCATAAAAGTGGCTACAATGCACTTTATATAAATACACACACACACACACACATATATATATATACCCCTGAGCCCTAGTAATTGTTGGATTGCTAGACTAGCTTTGCTGTGAAAAAGTTGAGGAACTCCAGCTGGAGCCATTCCTTTCCCCAACTATTATTGAAGGTTATATTTAATTATCTAGCTGCGCTGCTGTAATTAGCATCAACAAAGCTCTGTCCCATAATGACTTGATATATAAACTTTTGGGAAGCCTATTACAATTTAGATGAACCATCTGAAATATAGCATTCCACCCAACAGCTAATCCCAAAAATTAATGTCCATTCAATTTCCATTCCCCCCCCTCTAATGTGTTTGTGTACTGCTTGCTGACAACTGTAATATGTTTGTAGTACAAACAGTACTTTGAATTTTTGAATTTGAGGTTTAAATCTGTTCAGGCTCTCTCATGTGGCTGGAATGTTGGCATGGCTCAGAAAACAAAAGTCAACTTAAAAAAAAAGTGGGTTCCTCCAGGAAGAGAGATGGCTATCAAGCTTGACAAATGTACTGTAATGTGAACAGGGCAGCAGGGCTCATTCTGGTAAGTGATTGCTATAAGCTTTTGCTTGTCTTGGACTTTTGGCCTTTTGCTGCAAACAGGGTGGGCCTTGTTAAACTGCCAAGTCGACAATTTTATATCCAAAGGCTTTTGACAATTTTATATCCAAGGCTTTGCTTTTCTGTTGTGATTTTTCAACAGGAAAGCTCAAAGTGCTCTGGGGATTTTCATTTGAGGCCATGATAACACTTAGAAAACTCCATGGATCATTATTTGCTGAATCCATGCCTAGAAATTAGGTTCTAAGAGAAAGAAAAATAATTGAACAAAAACATAGATTCGGATATCACAGTGTGCTCTGCTAATTTCTTTTGGCTCGTTCTTTGTTTTTTTAAATTTTACATGGGATCTTTGTTTCCACTGAACCATCTCAGACATGGAAACACAAAGCTAGGTTACAACCTAATCCGCAATGTGGGGTTATCTGCCTACTGTTGGGGCATTTTCCAACTGGTTAAGCATCTGAGTGAGCACTATAGAGATGTATACTGAGCTCTTCTATTACCTTGTCTGTATCGGGCTTAACTGAGACACAGATAATTTAAAAAGTAGCCTGCAAATCCTAGGACCTAGCACTCTACAATGTAAGAGCTAAAATCATTGTCTCTTGGACATAAATCAGCAAATTTCATACAGCACATGTTAAGTACCTGCCATATGTTAACCCTCTACTAACCATGTGTTATATACTGTGGAAAAAAAAAAAAAGTTGGCAGGATGCAGTGGCTCATGCCTGTAATCCCAGCACTTTGCAAGACCGAGGCAAGCAGATCACGAGGTCAGGAGTTCAAGACCAGCCTGACCAACCTAGTGAAATCCCGTCTCTACTAAAAATACAAAAAGTAGCCAGGCGTGGTGGTGCACACCTGTAATCTCAGCTACTCAGGGGGCTGAGGCAGGAGAATGGCTTGAACCCAAGAGGTGGAGGTTGCAGCGAGCCAAGATCATACCACTGCAACCCAGCCTGGGCAACAGATTAAGACTCTGTCTCAAAAAAAAAACAAAAAGTCAGAGTTGAAGCTTTCTAAAAGTTACCTGGTCTGCCAATCGTCTTGACCAGAACCCTCAGCTAAGCTTGTGTATTAAGCAGATTCCTGAATCCCACCCCAGATCTACTTGATCGGAGGAGGGGGCTAATTTTGCATTTTTATAAGTTTCTCCCAAATGATGCTTATAAGTAATGTTGTATAACTATTCTAGACTCATGATTCTCAAACATAGATGCACATTTGAATCACCTGGTGAATTTAAGACCGCCAAAGACGAAGTACCACAGCAAATCAATTAAACCAGACCCTCTGGGGTGAGGGGAGCCTGAGCATCAGTCACTGTTGTTGTTGTTGTTGTTGTTGTTGTTGTTGTTGCTAAGTCCCCATGTGACTCTAATGGGCATCCAAGGCTGCAAACCATGGTTCTAGACTTTAGGCTGTATCAGAATTTACAACGGGAAGAAATCACTTCTATCTGAAGTGGTCAGATACTACTTTTCATTTCCTCGCATATCTTGCAAAAGACTTCACGTTCTCTTGGAAAAGTGTGTGTGTATGAGTTGGCTATTATTTTAAAAATGTAGCACCCATCCAAGAAACGACTTTTATAAATACCACTTAATTTTATTTATCCTCAATTCATCTGCTGTAATGTAATTAGAAGAAACATTTATTAGTATTCCAATTATAGATAAAGCAAAAGATGACTACTTTGCCTGAGATCACACAGCACATTCATTCTAAAATTCTGACGTCATTGGAGTTGCTTCCCAGAAATAAAAAGAGAGAGAGAGAGAGAGAGAGATTCTTTGAACAGTCATAGTTGAAATGTAACCTATTCAATACTAAAAATTATTCAAATAATTAGTCCATCCACATTCCATAATGGACAGTCTTCCTTTTGGCTTTTTTGTTGTTGTTATAAAGAAGGGCATATCCAAAAGGGTCAATAATTCTCCTATTTCTCTATTTTTCTGTCTCCATAAGGCAACGTCACTGAATGTATTAATAGGCTTGCTCAGTTAGGGTTTTTAATCTCTCCCTGTTTGCCCAGAATGTTCTGTTTCAGTACTGAAAGTTCTGTGCCCAGTTAACCCCTGTCTTGGGCAAACCTGAACAGTCCTATCAGCAGTGGAAATAAACAGTGCTTTGCAGATCTCTGTAAGAATGGGAGTTTAAGGTTGGTTAGGAAGATCAGCCAGACCAGCAATGGGCAGAGAGTGAGACAATAAAGATTCATGAAGGTGGGTAGACTTGGCTTCAGGCTTTGAAGTCTATCTGGGGAGGCACAGTGCATGACCTAGGGAAGAGGCTCTCCAACTTGAGTGTGCATTACTATCCCCTGGGGGGCTTGTTAAAACACAGATTGCTGGGCACAATCTCCAGAGTTCCTGATTCAGTAGGTCTGGAGAAGAGCCTAGAACCTGCATTTCTAACACATTCCCAGGTGATGCTGTTGCTGTTGGTCCCAGGATCACACCTTGAGAACCACTGCTGTGGCTGCTGGTCTAGACTTTTGGTTGAGCATAAGAAATAGGTGTGAAGATAATGTCTTGGCACCAGGGAGCTAGCAGGCCACATTAGGTAGAGATAGAAGCTAAGAACCAAAGGCAGGTCTCAAAGCACTGAGCAAATCTGAGCTAACACGGGAGAACCAGGCTAAGAGGATCTGGAATACTAAGCAGATCAACAAAACAGAAGCTCCATCTTAAAGAAGTATGACCAAGATCTTTCTACTGGATGTGGGTGCAAGGTGGGGTGTTGGCCTTAGGAACAAGGCAAAATTCAATGCGTAAGCAATCATTCAGGAGCACAGACTTAATGACCAGTCACTGGCGCTCCTGAATTAGGAATTTTTAAGATCCCCTGACAACCATAAAAGTTAGGTAAACTATCCTAGTTTTCCCAGGAATTTCCTGACGTTAGCACTGAACGTACAGGGCCTAAAAACCCCTCAGTCCTGAAACATCTGGTCACCCTAATTGTGCTCTCAGGATACTGGAGCCTAGATCCACCTACATCTCTGGGTCAGATGGCTCCAGCCATAAGAAAAGAAAGCACACATGAGAAGAGGAGGGGCCAGTTGAAGAATGAGGGAGAGAGCCAGTATGCTCATTGCAACCTATAGCCTTCAAGAGAGGATGAAAGGGCACCCAGAAATATGGTCTATAAACGCTGAAATGCATTTGCTTTAAATGGGCAAAACACGTTAAATGACTCCACAGGCCTGCAGTTTTTCTAAACTCATGAAAGTGGAAAAGTTCAGCACAAACAGAACCATCCAGACACCCCGTAGATGGAAGTCTCCCTCACTGCCTTTTGACAATCATCACACACACTTAAGACCTCATTGTAAGTATAGCCTTAAAGAGCCCTGATAAGTACACACCAGTAAGGGAACAAAAAAAACATTTGTAAATATTAGCAGAGTACCCCATGTTCTTTTGGTTTCCTTCACACACAAAAATAAGCTAAGCAGAATGAACACATAGTTCAAAATGATTAAAACACTAAAGGATATTTAAATCTGGAGAAAGAATCTCTGTTGGGAATGTGGATTTCACCTAAGATCCTTAGTGCCATTCCCAGTATGCCAGAGTTATTTCAAATCTCTTTCATAACCAAATATTAATATTCCACCAGAATGGGGTGCATGCGGGAGGGCCACTATTGACAGCAACACAGCCTACTAATCATGAGAACTCTTTGAAATGTTCTTTACTAATGTTGCCCACAATCTGTAAAATATTATAACAGAAAACATTTAACAGTAACAAAAATCATCATCAGGGAAAGTACCTAAACCATTGCAAAATCGGAAAGCAAACATTAACTAATCCATCCTCCCAGCAACTAACTCCTGCAAAATGCTGCTTATGTGGAAATAATCTTCTCAATCACACTTCAAATATTCACTATGATAATGAACTTTAGCCTCGGTGGATTGAGTGTTGCATTGTGCTGAGACTTCATGATCAAGGAGAATCTGGCATAACCAGTATCTTCAAAATGCAAGTACCCTATGTCCTTCTGGAATGAGCCATGTCATCCAGTAAGTAGGTTGAAACAGAGATCCAACGAGGAGATTTTCCCAGAGCTGAAGTAGAAGTTCAAAGCAGACTGGAGAAGACTGAAAATCTCCCAGATAACCTGGGAGAAAATGCCAGAAGAAACAGGAATTTGCCCATCCATTCAATCTTTCATTCAACAGATAGTTATGATGTGCCGTCACAATGCCGGACCCCATCCTAGGCAGAAAAGCTACAAAGTCTAGCGGAACTGCTTTCTAGACATTTATAACCACATAGGGCAAGCAGACAAATCAACAAATAACGGCAGTACCTCTAAGGCATTTTATAATAAAAGGATATATGCAACCTCAGAGAAACACAGAAGAGAGAGAATTTTCCCCAACCTTTGTATTGTTCTCAGTGCAACTAACCGTTTTTGATACCTAAGAGTTAAGCCCTTCCTTCTCAGAGGCTTATTATTTGAGTCACTTTTGGGAAAAAATACTTACTGTTTCTGTGAGAGATCAGAGTCTCATCAAATGTTATTGTGATTCTAAGACTTTCAATAGCTACTATTTAGCGAATACTTATTATGTGCCAGGCACTACACTGAGTGTTTTATGCACATTACTCCACTCAATCCTCAGTCCTGCATGACAGGCAGCATGCTCTTTCTACTTTAGAAATCAAGGGGAAATGAATCACAGTGGGATTAACTAGGTTACCCTGGGTCTGTCAATGATGGGGCCAGGAAGTGAACACAGACAGTCCACTTCCCGTTCAAGATCTTAACCACTATGTTAAAATCACTTATGTAGTGAACTATTAGAATTTCTATATTGATTATTGGTTTTCTATGGTTATAACTGCATGTGTCTAGTTTTTGCTTTGATGAGTTCTTGCAAGAAATTGCATGCTGCTTTTAATACTTCCTTGAGTTGATAATTTGCAACCACTTTATTTAAACTAATCACCGTGGGCCTTAACCACAATAGCGGCAATTTATTGAAAACTTGCTCTGAGCCAGCATATATCATCTCCATCGATTCCCATAGTTCTCTGAAGGGTATGTATAGAGGTAGGTGTGTATACTTATATTTTTACATGTGTATATATAATGTAGAGTATCAGGTAACTTACCTCTGGTAGATTAGGCTACAGGTCCTCCACTAGCACAGGCTTTTCCAAAATTCTAGAAAGCGTCCTTAGAAACACATTTGCACAGTCATACATTTTCTTATCTATTTTTTAAAGAGTATTTCAAAATTTGTGTAAGGGTAAGACCTACAAAGCCTGATCCGACCCTGCAGACCACAGGTGGTAGAACAGGATTTGTGTGCAGGTGTGTGCAACTCTAAGGGTTGAAACCCCAAGACACAGTAAGTAGGGAGGAAGGGTTGGAGCAGTGGGATTTAGATGTACATGTTGAGCATCATAAGAGATTCCAACCTAAAGAAAGAGTGAAGTTGATTTGAGGGGCCTTTCTCCTCTAAAGTGACCCTGAAGCCCTCGTTTTAATGCTTCATGTACCAACAAGAAGCAGACAATGTAGGTAACTCATACCAATGAGGCTCTAAGAACTACTGGATGAACACTCACAATGGTGGCACCAGTTCTGAACAACACATTTGTAAATAAATTGAAGCAGCCTTCAGCTTTTTCCAAACTGAGAAGCTACTAGACACCAAGCAGATCAAGCAAACTAAAAGCTGACTATAAGGCACTTAGCTTAAGTAGCCTTTGGACCACCAATGCATCATTATCTGAAAGTTCAGCATTGACCAACCACTGTCAGAAAATTTTCCCTTTCTTCCAGAAATTCTATGCTGCTCACCCTCCAAAAGTTTCCAGTGGGCTTGTTGATCTTTCACACAAATAACCACCTAACACTTTAAAAATATCCATCTCTGTAAAGAAACCCACTCAGCTGCAACAACTTGGTTTTCTTTTTAATTCATTAAGCCTTAGAATAGCATCTTTCTTTGTTAATTATAAATGCAATATTTAATAAAAATATATACAGTGATTATTATAAGCAGGGAGAGGGCAGGCTGAAAATGAGTGATTTTAACAAGAGCTTTAACAATTTTTAATAGACCTGCATTCCTTTACATTACTGGTGTTTCTCAAACTTTAGTGGGTTTAAAGTTCATCTGGGGATTTATAAAAATTGCTGACTTCAAGAGTTCCTCTCAAAATTTCTAATTCTGAAGGCCTGGAGGGATCCTCAACAATCTACATTTCTAACAATGATTTTGATGAAGATGGACTGCAGCTGCCTCTTGAGAAATGCTTCTTTAGAACATGCAAAATTGTTAATTACACAGTAAGCACTTAGGCATCTACCATTACCCAAGTCTTGTTAGGTATGAGTTGCCTCTTGGCATTTGCTAAGGTTTGAACGTGTCCCTCAGAAAGCATATGTTAGAAACTTAACCTCCAATCCAACAGTGTTTGTTGGGAGGTAGGTCCTAATGAGAGGTAATTAGGCCATGAGGGCTCTGCTCTCATGGATAGATTAACGCCATCAATTCGGGAGTAGGTTCCTTACAAAATAACAAGGTCAGCCACCTTTCCTCTCTCTCATCCTCTTTTTGCCCCTCTGACATCTGATGCCTTCTGCCATGAGATGACACAGCAAGAAGGTCCCTGATAGATACCAGTGCCACCATCTTGGACTTCCCAACTCAAGAACTATAAATCAGTAAATTTCTGTTCATTATAAATTACCCAGTCTCAGGTATTGTGTTATAGCTGCACAAAACAGACTAAGACAATATCCCATTCTCAGCAGCAGCAATTCTTTTTAAGACAAAGCTCCATGAATTTTAAGACATCTGGGTAGAGAGAGTTAATTATGTCCTCTCAAAAAGGTATTTTCCCTAGACCAATTAGTTTACAAGAACATACACTCTCTACCTGTTTCTAAAACTTTGGAAAACAAAGATGTGGTTCACATCAGAGTGAAAGTTTCACTGATACTGATTATAATGAAATATGTTTCATTTTGGCCAACTGCCATGAAATGTCCTGCTCACTTGGAGAAAATTACTGGAAAAATGGTAAGCAAAGGTCCCAACTCCCAATATAGACTCCTAAGGGGCAGAGGATCTGTCTGCTCCCAGTCAGAGGGTGGGCTTTTTCTACACTAAGATCTTAGCCACATTTTGCCTCCCTGAATTCTTGCCAGAGACTAATCCTCCGGGCTGGGAGTTATCCCATATAGGTTCTTTTTTTTTAGCCCGAGTAAACTGGAGTCCAATTACATTACCTAAAACTGAGAACCCTGGGTATGGTACATCCAGATACTTACAGCAGAAAATATCTGATACAGTTTGGCTCTGTGTCCCCACCCAAATCTCACGTCGAATTGTAATTCCCAGTGTTGGGGGAGGGATCTGGTGGGAGGTGACTGGATCATGGGGGCAGATTTCCCCCTTGCTGTTCTCGTGATAGTAAGTTCTCACCAGATCTGATAAATGTTTAAAAGGGTGTAGCACTTCCCCCCTTCACTTTCTCTCTCTCTCTTTCCACCATGGTAAAACATGCTTGCTTCCCTTCACCTTCTGCCATGACTATAAGTTTCCTGAGGCCTTCCAGCCATGATTCCTATACAGTCTGTGAAACTGTGAGTCAATTAATATTCTTTCTTCATAAATTATCCAGGTCAGGTAATTCTTGATAGCAGTGTGAGAACAGACTACAATATCTTCAAAATGTTTTTTATTTTTAAAAAATGTAGATGGGTAGCAGAAAGAAAAGAATAGAAAGGGAAAGGCAGAAAGGAAATAGAAAATTAGTATTCTATCCATCTGTGGAAAACTTTAAAAAATATGTATTGTCTTCTATCCTGATTTCTTTTGGATTCAGCTTTGTAGATTTATGAGCCCATCACTCCTGATATTCAGTTATTGAGTAGAAATCAATTTCTAGGGACAGGAGGGATGCTATGTGTCATAGCTACACAAACAGAAGAAACTTAGTAATTAAAAGTCATAAAGAACAGTATCAGCTGGAAGCAGTGGCTCAAGCCTGTAATTCCAGAACTTTGGGAGGCCGAGGTGAGCAGATGACCTAAGGTCAGGAGTTTGAGACCAGCCTGGGCAACATGGAAAAACGCTATCTCTACTAAAAATACAAAAATTAGCAAGGTATGGTAGCAGATGCTTGTAATCCCAGCTACTCAGGAGGCTGAGGCAGCAGAATCACTTGAACCTGGGAGGTGGAGGTTGAAGTGAGCCAAGATCATGCCGCTGCACTCCAGCCTGGGTGACAGAGCAAGATTGTGTCTCAAAAAAAAAAAAAAAAAGAACAGTGTCACCCTTTCAAACAGTGATGGAGTCCTAATACCTATATGTTGAGTATTGTCACACTTATGTTCCACAGCTGTCTGTATTCTGTGTCATTTTTACTATATGTACACAAGACAGAAAACAAAAACAAAAAAACACTATTTAATTCAGATTTTGTAATGTATATAGTATAATTGTTTACCAAAATATCATATTTGTAGGAGGTGGAAAGTTTAATATACTAGCAAACTGCTAAAGAGAATTTACTATTTTTTTAACAAGGAATGTATATTTATGTAGCTCTCTCAGACTTTAAAAGCACCATTACTATACATAAAGCTTTTTGATTTGCAGTTTTTCATCATAAACCCAACTTAGCAGAGCCCAGACACCAGGCATTTTTCCCTGGAGTCACTCTGCCTTATTATCAGGACTGGACTTGAGTATCCTTCCCTGGAAGGCGCACAAGATCTCACATCGTAGGGCATACATGCTGGAGGCAGTACAAAGAGGCACAGTCATGTTTCAGGATGTGGTTTTAGCCAAAGGTGATATAATCACAAAACTGGATTGAGAGAGGAAATAACAATCAGGAGGTGTCTTGAGTGTGTCCCCGTTACCTGGAGTCTTCTTGTTCTTCTCTCTACCTCTCCAAGAGTCTCCATTACCATTGATGTAAATAATTAGTAACAAGAGCCAGAAACAAAAATGTTGAAATACTTGAGCTCTTTTGAACACAAACTTAATAGCAGTAGTATACTAACAAATGAATCATTGAATTGAGGGCAGATTCTGCTGCAACAAAGAACTTGTATTATGATATAAATTGAGAAGATTGTTCTGAGCTAGCTCCTCCTATATTCAGTGTTAAAACTCTCTAAACATCATGTTCCACCTAAGAACCATTAACACTTCCATTCTCACAATCTAGGCGACAAATGCTCACACTCTAAATATTTGGCTTATCTCACTTATCCATTACTAGAGGATTTAACATATAAGTGTTACATATACATATAGACTACTAAGTTAACCATAACCATTCATGTATTGATTCATATGTTTAAACAGCAATGAAGAATTGAGTGCCTGCTCTGAGGGAACGCAAATTCAGATTCAGCTGATATTTTTGGAGTAACACCCATGTACTAGATACTGAGCTAAAGACTTTATCTTATGTAGGTGCTCATCATGTGCTAGGTATTGCACTAGTTATTTTAACACATTATCTCATTTGGTATTAGTAACAAAAATTAGCATTTTTTATTTTACAGATAGGAAACTAAGACTCAGAAAAGGTAACTGACTTGCTTGAAGTCATAAAATTAGTCAATATTTAAAACTGGCTTTTTGGTCCTGAGTCTTGTCTCTGGCTCTTTCCAATTGGTAATATTTTCTGCACTCCAGCCCGGGCAACAAGAGTGAAACTCCGTCTCAGAAAAATAATAATAATAATAATAATCCACCCATGATAAACTGGGCTTCAGACCAGGGATGTAGGGATGGTTTAACATATGCAAGTCAATAAATATGATACACCAGATAAACAGAATTAAAAACAAAAATCACATGATCATTTCAATACATACAGAAAAAGCATTCAACAAAATCCAGCATCCCTTTATGGTTAAAACTCTCAACAAATTCAGCATGCAACGGATATACCTTAATATAATAAAGCCATTTATGACAAACTCACAGCCAACTTAATACAAAATGGTAAAAGTTGAAAGCATTCCCTCTGAGAATGGGAACAAGACAATGATGCCTGCTCTCAGCACTCCTCTTCAACATGGTACTGGAAGTCCTAGCCAGAGCAATCAGACAAGAGAAAGAAGTAAAGGGTATCCAAATCACTAAAGAGGAAGTCAAACTGTCACTGTTTGATAACAGTATGATTGTTTACCTTGAAAACCCTAAGGACTCCTCCAGAAAGCTCCTAGAACTGATAAAAGAATTCAACAAAGTTTCTGGATACAAGATTAATGTACACAAGTCAGTGGCTCTTCTATACACCAACAGTAACCAAGCAGAGAATCAAATCAATAACACAACCACTTCTACAATAGCTGTAAAAAAAATAATAATAAAATACTTAGGAATATACCTAACAAAGGAGTAGAAAGACCTCTACAAGGAAAACTACAAAACACTGCTAAAAGAAATCATAGACAACATGAAAAAATGGAAACACATCCCATGCTCATGAATAGGTAGAATCAATATTGTGAAAATGACCTTACTGCGAAAAGCAATCTACAAATTTAATGCAATCCCCATCAAACTACCACCAACATTCTTCACAGAATTAGAAAAACAATTCTAAAATTCATATGGAACCATAAAAGAGCCTGCAGAGCCAAAGCAAGACTCAGCAAAAACAATAAATCTGGAGACATCACACTATCTAATTTTAAACTATACAATAAAGCTATAGTCACCAGAAGAGCATGGTGCAGGTACAAAAATAGGCACATAGACCAATGGAACAGAAGAGAGAGCCTAGAAATAAACCCAGATACTTACAGCCAACTGATATTCAACAAAGTAAACAAAATCATAAAGTAGGGAAAGGGCATTCTTTCAACAAATAGTGCTGGGATAACTGGCTAGCCCCATATAGGAGAATGAAACTGGATCCTCATCTCTCACCTAATGCAAAATCAACTCAAGTTGGATTAGGCACTTAAACCTAAGACCGGAAACTATGAAAATTCTAGAAGATAACATTAGAAAAACCCTTCTAGACATTGGCTTAGGCAAGGATTTCGTGACCAAGAACCCAAACGCAAAATAAAAACAAAGATAAATATCTGGCATCTAATTAAACTAAAGAGCTCTTGTGGGCAAAAGGAAAAGTCAGCCGAGTAAGCAGAACCCACAAGGGGGAGAAAAATCTTCACAATCTATACATCTGGCAAAGGACTAATATTCAGAATCTACAATGAACTCAAACAAATCACTAAGAAAAAAAAAATGTTATCAAAAAGTGGGATAAAGACATGAATAGCCAATTCTCAAAAGAAGATATACAAATGACCAACAAACATGAAAAAATGCTCAACATTACTAATGATCAGAGAAATGCAAATCAAAACCACAATGCAATACCACCTCACTCCTGCAAGAATGGCCATAATTAAAAAAACAATAGATGTTGGGATGGATGCAGTGAACAGAAACACTTCTACACTGTTGGTGGGAATGTAAACCAGTACAGCTGTTATGGGAAACAGTGTGGAGATTCCTTAAAGAACTGAAAATAGAACTACCATTTGATTCAGCAATTCCACTACTGGGTATCTACTCAGAGGAAAAGAAGTCATTATTCAAAAAAGACATTTGCACAAGCATGTTTATAGCAGCACAATTTACAATTGCCAAATTGTAGAACCACTCCAAATGCCCATCAATCAGTGAGTGGATAGAGAAACCGTGACATATATATATATATATTCTATATATAGAGAAAAGAAACTGATATATATATTCCATCATATATTCCATATATTTATATGATGGAATGCTATGCAGCCATAAAAATGAATGAATTAACAGCATCCAGAGTGACCTGGATGAGAATGGAGACTATTATTCTAAGTGAAGTAACTCGGGAATGGAAAACCAAACATTGTATGTTCTCACTGATATGTGGGAGCTAAGCTAAGAGGACACAAAGCATGAGAATAATGCAACGGACTTTGGGGAGTTGCAGGGAAGAGTGGGAGGGGGTGAGGGATAAACAACAACAAATATGGTGCAGTGTATACTGTGCAGGTGAGGGGTGCACCAAAATCTCACAAATCACAACTGAAGAACTTACTCATGTAACCAAATACCACCTGTATCCCAATAACTTATGGAAAAATAAAAATAATAAAAATAAAAACCCCTAGACTCCTAGGCTAGGAGGGCTCTGCTGACAGACAACATTTTACACTTGTTTCAACTCGTTGCTGGAGGAATTAGGCACGTTCTGTGCAACTCCACTTGGAGTGGACTCTTGGAAGCTTGAGGCTGGTTTCCTTTGGATTTAGTCCCATGTGCCTATTCCATTTGCTGATTTTGCTGTACATCCTTTAGCTACAATAAACTGTAACTGTATTACAACTTCTGAGTTCTGTGAGTTCTTCTAGAAAGTCACTGAACCTGAGGGTGGTCTTAGGGGTAGAAGCCTAACGCATTATCTCAAAAAATAATTATGAAGATTAAACAGTAGCATACATATCAAGTATTTGACATAATGGCTAGCCCAAAGTGTTCAGTGGGTGTTACTGGTATTATTATTACATATTACATTATTTATTCATGTACAATTTTATCTTATTATATCACATATATAACTAACTCAGTTTTCTATACATTCTTAATAAAAGATTGAGATAATTCTTTCTTGTCTTATTGTTCCTTAAACATTGATTTATCTCTCCCACCCTTTGTTGGTTTTGCTGTGCTTCTACTGAATACATGAACTAATATCCTAACTTCTGAGACTATCAACAGATGCTATGAAATAGTTGGATGCTTGTTAGCACTTGGCCTGATAGCATTTGATTGTGCTTTCTACTGTTCCTTCCTGATGACTTGTAGAGAACAGAACCAGGTGGTATCTGGAAAGTATTGCTCATGTGGCAGTCACTGTTGATTGCCTACCCAAAGCCATTACCCCCTCTCCCTGCCTAACAGAAGCTGAGTTTTGTTCAGCAACAACGTGCCTAGTCCCAGAGGATAAATCTTGGCTAGGCTAAGCTAGTGCTAGTAGTCGCATTTCCTTTTGCCAATGATTTATTTCAGGTGATCATGGGACCTGGTTATGAATGAGGAGACAAAGCAACAAAGGTTGCTTTCCCAGTAAGCAACAGGGAAAGATTTCCTCCTCTGATTGTACACAGAGAATCAGGTAGATATTAGAAGGGTCCATTTGCTCCTCTGGTTGCCCAGCTTTGGAGAGGAATATGTGAAGACCTGCTGCTAAGTGTGCAGTTGTTATTCCAAGTCTACAATGGGACACAGCATCAAATCACTGGAGATAGAAGAAAGGGAAGATAGACAGTTTTGCCTTGACAAAATTGTTGAACTACAACTTTGTAACTACTTATATTTAGACTTCCTTTAAATAAGAAAAGTTAATGCTCATTTTGTCTTGTCACTATTGGCTGAGTCTTCTCTTACATGAGACTAATAGTATCTTCATGCACCTGAAACACATGCAGTTTTCACATGTGTTTTGTAAAGACAAATTATGCACAGCCCTGTATTAGTCCATTTTCACACTGCTATAAAGATACTATCTGAGACTGGGCAATTTGTAAAGGAAAAAGGTTTACTTGACTCGCAGTTCTGCATAGCCAGCGAGGCTTCAGGGAACTTACAATCATGGCAAAAGGCAAAGAGGAAGCAAGGCAGATTCTCATGGTGGCAGAAGAGAGAGTGAAGGGGGAAGCATCAGACATATCATAAGAACTCACTAACTATCCTGAGAACAGCATGGGGGAAACAACCCCCATGATCCAACTACCTCCCACCAGGTCTCTCCCTTGACATGTGGCGATTACAATTCAGATTACAATCCAAAACCATATTAAGCCCTTATCTGGGAATTCTGAAAAGGTAGCACATGTGCAATTCAAATTTAATGATCTTCCAAAAAAGACATATTCAATAATAACAAACTTCAATCAGAACTCAATTATTTTTGTGAAGAAAAGTAGGAAGATAGAACCAGAAAGTTATTTTCTCTTCCAAAGCATGTCATGGTCTCCTTTCGGGTTAAAGATCTTCTTGATTAAACATGAATTTTTCTATGCAAATAACCCAGTTCTCTGGATGTGAACTCTGAGGAGTATATTTTATGTTTACATTGTGGATATTACTGTTCATGGTTGGGAAATGAGAAATGAACATTATTTTACATGCCATTATCCTTTGCCAATTTCTCTGAAGGGCATCCTGCTTCACATAGTAGTAAAATGTGTAATTTGGGACTGGGAAACCACATAATGTGAAATTGTTTTTAAGGAATTTTAAGGGAATCTGAATTTTGAAATGCTTAAAAATAAAACATAAACCATATATTTATATGCAGTATTAGAGGGTATTATAATGTGATTGTTTTTAAATCAAAGTTTTAATAATCTATTGCTTATTTATGTGTTATATAATACCTACTTCCAATATGTAAAGCAATAAGAAAAATGACAAAGGAATTATATACATATATACACATTTAAACCTAATACATATATACACACAAATATCAAGCACCTATATCCTCCATAGTGGTCAATTTGATAAGCTTTAATTGTTTGAATTTCTCATTAGGAATTTTATTCACAGTCAATAGCATCTGATTTTAAATATCCTCAACAGTGGTTGATGGTCATTCTTTCAAAGTGGAGAAGCCAGCCATCTGCTTTTTTCTCCACTCTTCACATTAGCCTAATTCCATACTTCTTTCCATGACCATGTAATCCCACATAGAAATGTGCATGTGAAAGGGGAAGCATCAGATTCTACATATATAAGTATTATTGTTTATTTTACAAAAAGGGATCTTAAAATTTCTACATCTTGTTTCCTCATACTTTTGTGTGGAATACTTCAAATACATGGCCTTACATATGAATACTGCAATACTACATACATATATATATACACACATACTTTTGTGTGGAATACTGCAAATACATGGACTTACATATGAATACTACAATACTACATATACATATACACATACTTTTGTGTGGAATACTACAAATACATGGGCTTACATATGAAAATCTTTCTTTCTATGGAATAGAGCCCAAACACTGGAATTGGTGGGCCAAGAAGCACACATATATTTTAAATTTTAATAGATGTTGGCAAATGGCTTTCCCAAAACCTATAACACCTCGTATTTTTCCCAGCCATGAGACTAATCCTTTCCCTAAATCACCAACAGTAATATTTAATATAACTCTTCAATGTTTGTCATCTGATTGATGTAAAATTAGTTTCTTTTACTTTAATTTGCATTTTCCTTACTAGCAACAAACTTGAGAACCCTTCTAAGTATCTTTTGGCCATTTGGATTCACAATTCTTTGATCATTTTTTTAAATTGGATTGTGTTATTTGGGCCAAATGTTCAGCTATTTGAAAAAATTAGTTACAAATATTTGTTATAAATTGAATGTCTGTCTACTGTTTTGTTTACGACATCCTTTGTGACATCAAGGTTCAAATATGTCTATCTCTTCTTTTACAGCTTCTGGAAAAGATGCTCTCAGTTCATACATTTTTATACACTCTATTTTCTAGATCTTCTTGCAAGGTTTTTACAATTTTATTTTGACCATGTGAGCTTCTCAGCCATCTGGAATTTATATTTAAAGGTAGAATAAAATGGTAATCCTCTTTTCTTTTCTTCCAGGTGAATAATCAGTTGTCCAGACATCATTTATTAAATAATTGACTCACTTCCCATTAAAACGAACTACTACTTTGGAAATATATTAAACTCATCTATTCTGAGTTCTATTTCCGCAATCTGTATTTTATTCCTTTGCCAATACCACATGATTATGATGCGGTAGTTTCACTATTTATACTAATATCCAGTAAGACAAGACCTCTCACTGTTCTTCCTTTGCATATTTTCTCAGCTATTCTGAAGCATTTATTCTTCAGTATAAACTTTAATCTTCTTTGGCCAATCATCCCTCCAAAGAAAGCCAATTCTAATGTTACTGCCTTATGTTTATACACTCATTAGATGTATTTAATGCTTCTGTTATTAAGTTTTTCTATTCAACATGATCTGTCTTTCCATTTGTTCAAATCTTATTTCTTTCAGTAAGATTTTATATTTTTCTTTATATACTTTTCTTGTTCAATTTGTTACTATTTTATATTTTTCCAAGAGTTGTAAATAGAAATTTTTTTCTCACTTCTATTTCTAAATATTTTGTTAAAACAGAGAAAAACTGTCGCTTTTTAAAAATTTATCATCTATTAGTCTCCTTACCAAATTCCTCTCTTTGTTTTCTTTAAAATTTTTATTTTAAGTTCAAGTGGTACATGTGCAGATTTGTTACATGGGTAAATTATGTGTCATGGGGGTTTCATGTATAGATAATTTTGTCACCCAGATAATCAACATAAAATCTAATAAGTAGTTTTTGAATCCTTACCATCCTCCCACCCTCTGCTCTTAAGTAGGCCCAGTGTTTATTGTTCCCTTCTTTGTGTCCATGTATACTCAATGTTTAGCTCCTCCTTATAAGTCAGAACATGTGGCATTTAGTTTTCTGTTCCTACATTAGTTTGCTTCAGATAATGGCCTCCAGCTCCATCCATATTGCTACAAAGAACATAATATTATTCTTTTTTATGGCTGCATGGTATTCCATGGTTTACATGTGCCACATTTTCTTTATCCAGTCCACCACTGATGGGCGTCTAAGCTGATTCCATGTCTTTGCTGTTGTGAATAGTGCTGCAATAAACATAGGCATGCATGTGTCTTTATGATAGAAATGATTTCTGTTCCTTTGGATATATACCCCAGTTATGGTATTGCTGGTTCAACTGGTAGTTCTGTTTTAAATTCTTTGAGAAATCTCCACATTGCTTTCCACAATGGCTAAACTAATTTACATTTCCACCAGCAATATGTAAGTGTTCCTTTTCTCTGCAACCTTGCCACCATCAGTTGTTTTTGACTTTTTAGCAATAGCCATTCTAACTAGTGTGCGATGGTATCCTGTTGAGGTTTCAATTTAAATTTCCCTAATGATTAGTAATATTGAGCATTTTTTCATATGTTTGTTGGACACATGTATGTCTTCTTTTAAGAAGTGTCTGTTCGTGCCCTTTGCCAATTTTTGTTTTACTTTTATTTTAGGTTCAAGGATACATGTGCAGGTTTGTTATATAGGTAAATTGTGTGTGGCAGGGATTTGGTATGCAGATTATTTCATCACCCAGGTAGTAAGCATAGTATCTACTACATAATTTTTGAATCTTTGGCCTCCTCCGACCGTCTACCCTTAAGTAAGCTCCAGTGTCTGTTGTTCCCATCTTCATGTCCATTTGTACTTAATTTTAGCTCCCACTTATAAGCAATAATATGGTATTTGGTTTCCTGCTCCTGAATTAGTTCACTTAGAATAATGGCCTCCAACTTCACGTGTGTTGCTGCGAAGAACATTATCTTTTTTATGGCTGTGTAATATTCCATGATAAACATGTACCACATTTTCTTTATCAAGTCCACCACTGATTAGCATCTAGGTTGATTCCATGTCTTTGCCATTGTGAAGAGTGCTGTGATGAAAATATGTATGCATTATTTTTATGGACAATTTATATTACTTTAGATATATAACTTGTGATGGGATTGGTATTTCTGTTTAAGTTCTTTGAGAAATCTCCAGACTGCCTTCCACAGTGGCTGAATTAATTTATATTCCCACCAGCAATATATAAGGATTCCCTTTTCTCTGCAACCTCACCAGCATCATTTATTTCTTGGCATTTAGTAAGAGCCATACTTACTGGTGTGAGATGGCATCTCATTGTGGTTTTGATTTGCATTTCCCTAATGATTAGCAATGTGGAGCATATTTTCATATGCTTGTTAGCCATGGATATGTCTTCTTTTGAAAAAAGTATGTTCATGTTCTTTACCCACCTTTTAACAAAGTTGTTTGTTTTTTACTTGTTAAGTTCCCTATAAACTCTGGATATTAGATATGTTTTGGACACATAGTTTGCAAATATTTTCTCCTTTTCTGTAGGTTGTTTGTTTACTCTGCTAAAAGTTTCTTTTGCTGTGTAGAAGCTCTTTCATTTAATTAGGTCCCATTTGTCAATTTTTGTTTTTGTTGCAATTGCTTTTGGCATCTTCGTCACAAAGTCTTTGCCATGGCCAATGTGCAGAATTATTTCCTAGATTTTCTTCTATGAATTTTTTAGTTTTAGGTTTTACATTTAAGTCTTTAATCCACTTTGACTTGATTTTTGTATATAGGAAAAGGTAAAAGTCCAGTCTTAGTTTTCTGCGGGTGGCTAGCCAGTTATCCCAGCACCATTTACAGAACAGAGCGAATCCTTTCCCCATTGCTTGCTACTGTTGACTTTGTCAAAGATCAGATAGTCATAGATGTGAATGTTTATTTCTGGGTCCTCTAACCTGTTCCATTGATCTGTGTGCCTGTTTTTGTACTAGAACCATGCTGTCTCAGTTACTGTAGCCTTATAGTAGTTTGAAGTCAGGTAGTGTGATGCCTCCAGCTTTGTTCTTTTTGCTTAGGATTGCTTTGGCTATTCAGCTCTTTTTTGGTTCCAAATGAATTTTAGAACAGTGTTTTCTACTTCTGTGAAAAATGTCATTGATAGTTTGACAGGAATAGCATTCAATCTACAAATTATTTTCAGCAGTATGGCCATTTTAATAATATTAATTCCTCCTATCCATGAGCATGGAATGTTTTTTCATTTGTTCATGTTGTCTCTAATTTCTTTTAGCCAGGTTTTGTAATTCTCACTGTAGAAAAAGCCTTATTTTTAAATCTAGTATTATTTACCATGGTTTCTTGACTTTTCTAGGCATACAATATTATCATCAAAAAGAGATCATTTGATCCCTTTGTCTTAAGTTTATATCAGTAATTTTTTTTATTTTCTTATCTTACTGCATTCAGTAGCCCTTCTGAGGTAATGTTAAATAGAATGATAATGAGTGTCCTCCTCTAGTAACTAATTTAATTAAAATAGTTTTAGAATTTTAAAATTTTAAGTATTTTCTGAATGGCTTTATGTTTTCTAGTTTCATTATATTCTATTTTACTTAGCAATGTTATTAGAAATCATTCATTTCTTTCTAAGTCCTTTAGGCATCTATTGATAAAAATTACAGTTTTCCTTCAATGTGTTGTTATAATAGATTATGTTGATAAAATTTCCCAATATTCAACGACTGAAAATCTAAAAGAAAAATCTGCTCTGCGAAATGCATTATTCTACCCACTGCTTGCTACTGTTGACATACCTGACACCACAAACCATGAACACACACATGGAAGCCAGCAGTCTCACACCCGTCAGCACCGCCCCCCCTACCCAGTCACTGCCAGTGTGAGTACAAGCACAGACACCAGCAACCCTGCCCCTGCCTGCGCCTTGCCCCTGGTACGAGTGCACACAGGAACTCTGCAGCCCCACTCCCACCAGTACCCCATCCCAGGTGACACACATGCACCCCACTGTGCTGCCCCAGCTGCTGGCATGTGTGAGTTAGCATAGGTCCTACAGCCACCACCCTGACAATGTACTTTGGCCAGCACCACCCAGCAGAGTGTTTGGGCCAGTGGACCGGGAAGACCTCAGCTCCTCCATCATAGAAGGTTTCTAACTTTGAGGGGCTAGAGAACAAAGCCAGGGGCCCAATATCGGCTCCCCACCCCCACCCCCGAGTTACAGTATATAGAGCAGGAATGCTGAGCTGAGGTTTGGCTCCCTGGTATCTTCCAGAAAAAAAAAAAAAAAAAAAAGAAAAAAAAACCCAGTCAATTGAACCCACATTATACCACAGTCAAACTCCCAGAGCATCAAAGAAGATAAAAGTAAAAACAAAGGAAAAGAAAAAAAAAAACATCCAAAGGATATCAGCTTCAAAGATTAAAAGAACATCAGGCCACACAGATAAGAAAAAAACAGAGCAAGAACTCCGAAAACTCAAAAAGCCAGAGTGTCTTCTCACTTCCAAATGTCTGCACTAGTTCGCTAGCAGTGATTTTTAACCAAGTTTAAATGGCTGACAGAAATAGAATTTAGAATATGGTTAGGAAAAAAGATCATTGACATCCAAGAGACAGTCAAAACCCAATCCAAGGAATCTAAGGGATACAATAAAATGATACGAGAGATAAAACATGAAATGGCCATTTTAAGAAAAAAAGAAACTGATCTGATACAGCTGAAAAACTCACTTTAAATATGTCATAATACAATAGTAAGTACTGACAGCAGAATAAACCAAGCTGATGAAAGAATGTCAGAGACCGAAGACAAGTTCTCCAAAATAACTTAGACAAAAACAAAGAAACAATAAAGAAGAATGAATAAAACCTCCCAGAAATATGGGATTATGTAAAGGGACCAAATCTGTGACTCATTGGCAACCCTGAAAGAGAGAGAGAAAGCAAACAACTTGGAAAACATATTTGAGGATATCGTCCACGAAAATTTTCCTAACCTAACTAAAGAGGAAACATGCAAATTAAAGAAAGGCACAGAACCCCTGTGAGATGCTATGCAAGACAATGATCCCCAAGACACATAATCATCACATTCCTCAAGGTCAAAATGAAAGAAAAATTGTTAAAGACAGCTAGAGAGAAAGGACAGGTCACGTACAAAGGAAATCCTGTCAGACTAACAGCCAGCTTTTCAGCAGAAACCCTGTAAGCCAAATGAGACTGGCTACCTATATTCAGCATTCTTAAAGAAAAGAAATTCCAACCAAGAATTTTACATCCAGCCAAACTAAACTTCATAAGAGAAGGGGAAATAAAATCCTTTTCAAACAAGTAAATGCTAAGGTAATTTCTTACCATCAGACCTACCTTCCAAAAGGTCCTTAAGGGAGTGCTAATTATTGGAACAAAAGACAATTACTGGCCACCACAAAAACACACTTAAGTACATAGACCATTGTATTAGTCAGGTTTCTCTAGAGGGACAGAACTAATAGGATAGACATATCTATAAAAGGGAGTTTACTAAGGGGTGTTTATTAACCAGGCCCTTATCTTCTCTTCCTCTATCAATTGATTGTAGGGAACTCACCATGAAGCTATCAGTGCAGGCTGGGAAGGAGAAGGGGAGAAAAGGCAAGGTGGCAGGACTGGAGACTATGGGCATTTGAGCCACTTGCTCATGGAACTTATTTGTGCCCTCTTGACCTGCTCAAGCCCAGTCACATATATTCAACTTCCATTTGATAATGGAATGCTGCTGTGCACACCTTACCTATGGCTAGATGGGTCAGAAAACACCCAGTTCATGATAGGCAGTTTAAGACACATGGTGACCTGATGATCCATAATCAAACATTCAGTTTCTACCAAATCCCAGTAACAGGTAAAAAGCTGTTTCTCAAAAGGAGAGTAGTTATCTGCAGAAGATGGCAGGGCCTTACTCCAAATCCTAGAGGCCTCCACTGTGATTCACCTATGGGGGCCTGCCAAAGGTTCTGAACAGCATCCCTATCTGTGGCTGACACCTCAAGCACCATTGGATCTTCTGGGTCATATGGCCCAAGTGGAAGAACAGCTTGCACAGCAGCCTGGACCTGTTGCAGAGCCTTCTCTTATTCTGAACCCCACTCAAAAATGGCAGCCCTTCTGGTCGCTCAATAAATGAGCCAGAGTAACACACTCAAAGAGCGTGTTACCTCCAAAATCCAAGTAGGCCCACTAGGAGTTGTGCCTCTTTCTTGGTTGTAAGAGGGGTCAAATGCAGCAACTTATCCTTCACCTTAGAAGGAATATCTCGACAGGCCCCACATCATTGAACCCCTAGACATTTTGCTGAGGTAGAAAGTCCCTGAATTTTAGTAGGACTTATTTTCCATCCTGTGGCGTGCAAATGTCTCACCAATAAGTGCAATGTATCTAATTCTCACTCACTGGATCCAATCAGCATAATGTCATCAATGTAACACACCAGTGTTATATCTTATGGAAGGGAAAAGTGATCAAGTTCTCTCCGAATAAGATTATGACACAAAGCTGGAGAGTTAATATACCCCAATGTAGGTCAGTAAAGTTATATTGCTTGCCTTGACAGCTGAAGGGAAATTGCCTCTGATGGTCCTTATGAACAGGAATGGAGAAAAAGGCATTTGCCAAGTCAGTAGCTACACACCAGGTACAAGTTGTGTTAATTTGCTCAAGCAATTAAACCACATCTGGTTACAGCAACTGCGATTGACTTTAACACCACGATTTCTCAAATACTCAGTAGATAAAATTAAGATAAGGATGGTCATTATTGACATCTGAATTGGTAAACGGAATGATCAAGTGCAAGGACTAGCTCAAAGCACAAATAAAAATGTAGGCAACTTGAATGCAATATTTGAGGATCCTTGCCATGAAAATAACTGGAGATTCTTAAGGAAAAAAAAAGCAGACGGAAGATAGGCAATCATTAAACAAATACTAAAAAACAATTTATCTAAAGTAAATATAGTTACGAGACTGTGGCATGAAGAGCTTTCCAAGTTGCAGGCTTTAATGATTAGATACACACCAGACATGTCCTGAGGGAATTCTGGAACTTTAATAGTGAAGAGAATATTATGGGCTTCTAGGTAGGGATAACAAATAACTAACAAAGGAATATATGAACAAAACATTGGACAATGGAATCCTCTGTTATTTTTTAATTAATACTGAAATCTGGCTGATAGTGAAAGAACATCAATTAAAGAATTACAACCCAGGCCAGGTGCTGTTGCTCACGCCTGTAATCCCAGCTGTTAGGGAGGCAAAGGCGGGAGGAAAGCTTTAGCCCAGGAATTCGAGACCTGCCTGGGCAATATAGTGAGACCTTGTTCTCCAAAAAAAAAAAAAAAAAAAAGAATTGCAACCCAAAGTATTCTCAAATAAGATGATTGACCTGTCAGAGTGAAAGAGATATATGTGAGAATAAACAAAAATTCATAGAGCATGTCAGCCATTTACCTCTTTATTTTGTTTTTATGTTTTAGAGAGTTGCTCAGACACCCAGGCTGGAGTGCAGTGGTTCGATCATAGCTCCCTGTGACAATGAACTCCTGGCATGATCCCTTTTAAAAATTTTATTGAGAAAAGACTCTGAGCAATAAATGAACCACAGCAGGATGGAGAAAAAAAAGAGACGTCCCCTTCCCTTCCCTTCCTTTCCATTTCCCTTTCCTTCCCTTCCCTTCCCCTCTTCCTCTCTTCCTCCCTCCCTCCTTCCTGTTTTCATCTATGCATCTATCTGAATAAGAACACAGTATCTCAAAATGTGATCCATAAGCAAGTCTCTTGAAAGAGGGATGGTAAGACATTTCTAATATGTACTACACAAATGCAGAAAACTTAGCAGCTGGTGATTGTGAGAACAATGGAAAGTAGATGCATCCCAAGGTTCTCATTGGTGCAGAGAATGAAGTTGGGAAGAAGAGAGGTGAAGTGAAGGTAATCTATAGGCTTCAACTTATTGGGGTTAAGGAAGAAGTAGAGGTGAAGTAGGGCATCCTGGTGGGGAAAAAGAGTGGTTAGGGACATAGTTGGCAGAGATTGTAGACTAGGGTACAAACAAATCACAGCTATTTGCTATGTAAAAGAGGATAAAACCTCACTTAAGCAGGGTTAACGGCTGAAATTGAGAATTGAGCAATGAGATATGAGACATTCAAATAAAAAGAAAGGTGGAACCTTGCAGCTGTTTTGTTGTTCAGTCACATAAAGATAAGACCAAGGATAGAAGATCTTTATTGCAGGATTATAGGCTGAGTGGGTCAGCATGACCTATGAAACAAGAGGCCTGTTCCTGTTGAAAAGTCAAAGCCAACCACAACACCTGATGCAGTCTGGATAGTGTTTGTATGAACAGTGGGCTGTGCAGGCTCTGTTCTTAGAACATATATACCTTTGCGACACACGTGTATGCCAGTTAAACAGTATAAAGACTTAACATAGCGAGTAGCTCACAGAATCTCTTTTCCTAAAGAAGAGAAACCTTTGGTTATTCTTAATAAGACCCAGAACATCTATGTTCTGACAGGACTGCAGTTAATTTTATGTAACAAATGGCAATATCAATAACAGACAAGGTGAAATGTAAAGTTAAATGCACTGAAGAGGTATGCTATATAATAACGAAAGGAACAGTTTATGAAGAGTATATTACATGTATAAATCTGTTTGTATTAAGTGACACAGCAGTTAACTACATGAATAAAAATTTTAGAAAATAAAACTATCACAAGAGATAAATTATTTCTCTTTCAGAATTACACAGGTCTAGTTAAAAACAAGCCAAAAAAAAGTCATGCAGAAAAGACTCATACAATCAATAAACTTTGTTTAATCGATGTACATTATTAAATTTTACATCCTTCCAATGAAGAATCTTTCTTGTACATGTTCATGAAACATTTTCAAAATAGGTTTTGTACTTGTATGGTGCTTAGTCTCAGGAAAACCTCAACAATTTTAAGGTAGAAATTTTGTAGTCTAAGTTTTTTTGATCAAATTCAATAAAATTAAAGAACAAATTCAATAAAATACTTTATACAAAGTTTGCTAAAAAGTTTAATCTCCTTGGAAATTAATAAGCATATTTCTATATAACTCTTGGATTAAACCAAATTTAAAATGGAAACTATAAACTATGTGTAAAACAATGAAAAGCAGGATACTTCTGAAACCATTGGGAGCCATTCAAAGCTATAACTTGGAGGAAAAGTTTTAGCTTTAAATGCCATCATCATTAAAAATAAAAATCAAATAGATAGAAAAATGACTCCACTTAATAAATCAGAAAATGAAAAACAAAAAAAGCCAGAAGAGATGAGTTATAAGAAGTAAAATCTGAAATTGATGAATAAAAAGTGGAAAAATAATAAACATTTCAAAAATTTACTTTTTAAATACCTGTAAAATAGTTGAGCACATTATGGTCCTGATTAAGAAAAAGACAAAAATAATAAAGATTAAGAATGAAAAAAGTATCTGTAATCTCAGCATTTTGGGAGGCAGAGGCAGGAGGATCACTTGAGCCCAGGAGTTCAAGACCAGCCTGGGTAACATAGTGAGATCTCATCTATTAAAAAGAATGAAAATATAACTATGTAACAAACCTGCACATTCAGTACATGTATCCCAGAACTTAAGGTTTAAGAAAAAATGATTAAACACATATACACACAAAATGAAAAGAGATACATAATCACAGATAAGGGTTTAAAATTATTATAAGATAAAAATGACTCAAGATGGATCAAAGACTTAAATCTAAGACCTGAAGCCATAAAAATTCTAGAAGATAACAGCAGAAAAACTCTTTTAGACATTGACTTAGGCAAAGAGTTCATGACCAAGAACCCAAAAGCAAATGCAACAAAAACAAAGATAAACAAATGTGAATTAAACTACAAAGCTTCTGCATAACAAAAGAAATAATCAGCAGAATAAACAGACAACCCACAGAATGGAAGAAAACTTGCAAACTATCCATCCAACGCAGGGCTAATATCCAGGACCTGCAAGGAACTCAAACAAATCAGCAAGAAAGAAAAGCAAATAATCTCATTAAAAAGTGGGCTAAGGACATGAATAGACATTTCTCAAAAGAAGATATAAAAACGGGCAACAAACATATGAATAAATGCTCAACATCACTAATTATTAGAGAAATGGAAATCAAGAGCACAATGTGACACCACCTTACCCCTGCAAAAAATGGCCATAATTTAAAAATCAAAAAATAATAGACGTGGGCAAGGATGTGGTGAAAAGGGAACATGTTTACACTGCTGGTGGGAATGTAAACTAGTACAACCATTATGGAAAATAGTATGGAGATTCATTAAGAACTAATAGTAAATCTGTTTGATCCAGTAATCCCACTCCTGGGTATCTATCCAGAGGAAAAGAAGTCACTATACAAAAAAGATATTTGCACATGTTTATAGCAGCACAATTCACAATTGCAAAAAATATGGAACCAGCCCAAATGCCCAACTATCAACAAATAGATTTCTTAAAATGTGGCGTCTATATATGCCTATATATGAAGGAATACTCTTCAGTCATTAAAAAGAATAAAATAATGGCATTTGCAGCAACCTATTCTAAATGAAGTAACTCAGGAATGGTAAACCAAACATCATATGTTCTCACTTATAAGTGGGAGTTAAACTATGAGGAGGAAAAGGCATAAGAATTATATAATAAACTTTGGGGACTCAGGGAGAAGGGGAGAAGGGTCGTAAGGGGTAAAGGATAAGAGACTGCACATTGCTTTTGCCCATCATCCAAGAAGACTGCAAGTATACACTGCTTGATAGGTACACCAAAATCTTGGAAATCAGCACTGAAGAACTTCTTCATGTAACTAAACACCACTTGTTTCCCGAAAACCTATTGAAGTAAAAAGAAAAAAGAAAAAGAAATGCATGCAACTCTAGGGTAACATATTTGAAACCTAGAAAAAATAATTTCATTTACAAAGGCGGAAGTTGGCCAGGCATGGTGGCTCATACCTGCAATCCCAGCACTTTGGGAGGTCAAGGTGGGTGGATAACTTGAGCCCAAAAGTTAGAGACAAGCCTGGGCAACATAGTGAGACCCCATCTCTACAAAAAATATCCAAATTAACTGGGTGTGTTGGCACATGCCTGTAGTCCCAGCAACTCAGGAAGCTGAGGTGGGAGGATTGCTTGAGCCAAGACTGCACCACTGCAGTCCAGCCTGGGTGACAGGGTGAGACTGTCTCGAAACAAAAAGCAAACAAACAAAGAAACAACCCCTCCCCCGAACACACAAAGAAAAAGAAAAATTACTAAAACTGACTCATGAGTAGATTCATTCATAAAGGTAAAGGAAAGATGATCATAAATTTAACTGAAGGTGCCATGATCAAATGTTTTTATAACTGAGATTTAGCTATTCTTTAAAGAGTAACATAATATTATTTCAACTGTTAAAGAAAAAAATATTTCAAAAGAAGTTTTTTAATTAAAACTATTTTTTCCATCAACTTTCACTTTAAGTTCCAGGATACGTGTGCAGGATGTGCACATTTGTTATATAGCTAAATGTGTGCCATGGTGGTTTGCTGCGCAGATCAACCCATCACTTAGTTAAGTCCAGCATCCATTAGCTATTCTTCCTGATGCTATCCCTCTTCCCACCCCCCGACAGGCCCCAGTGTGTGTTGTTCCCCTGAATGTGTCCACATGTTCTCATCATTCAGCTCCCACATATAAGTGAGAACATGTGGTGCTTGGTTTTCTGTTCCTGTGTTAGTTTGCTAAGGATAACAGGTTCCAGCTCCATCCATGTTCCTGCAAAGGACATGATCTCATTCCTTTTTATGCATGCATAGTACTTCATCATGGATATGTAGCACGTTTTCTTTATCCAGTCTATCAGTGATGGGCATTCAGATTGATTCTATGTCTGCTATTGTAAATAGTGCTGCAATGAACATACATGTGCATATATCTTTATAATAGAATGATTTACATTCCTTTAGGTGTATACCCAGTGATGGAATTGCTGGATCAGATGGTATTTCTGCTTCTAGATTTTTGAGGAATCACCACACTGTCTTCCACAATTTTTGAACAAATTTACATTCCCACCAACAATGTAAAAGTGTTCCTTCTTCTCTGCAACTTTGCCAGCATCTGTTGTTTCTTGACTTTTTAATAATTGTCATTCTGATGGGCTTCAGATGTTATCTTATTGTGATTTAGACTGACATTTCTCTAATATCAGTGATATTGAGCTTTTTTTCATGTTTCTTGGCCACATGAATGTCTTCTGTTGAGAAGGGTATGTTCATGTCCTTTGCCCATTTCTTATGGGGTTATATTTTCTTGTAAATGTAAGTTCATTGTAGACTCTGGATATTAGACCTTTGTTAGATGGATAGATTACAAAAATTTTCTCCCATTCTATAGGTTGCCTACTCTGATGATAGTTTATTTTTCTGTGCAGAAGCTCTTTCATTTTTCAATTTTTGCTTTTGTTGCAATTGCTTTTGACGTTTTGGTCATGAAATCTTTGCACATGCCTATATCCTGAATGATATTGCCTAGGTTTTCTTAGAGGTTTTTTATAGTTTTGAGTTTTATATTTAAGCATTTAACATGTCTTGAGTTATTTTTTGTGTAAGCTGTAAGGAAGGGGTCCAGTTTTAGTTTTCTGCATATGCTAGCCTGTTCTCCCAGCATCATTTCTTAAATAGGGAATCTTTTCCCCATTGCTTGTTCTTGGTGGGGTTGTCAAACATCAGATGGTTGTAGACATGCAGTTTTATTTCTGAGTTCTCTATTCTGTTCCATTTGTCTATGTGTCTGTTTTCTTACTAGTAGCATCCTGTTTTGGTTACTGCAGACTTGCAGCATAGTTTCAAGTTGGGTAGTGTGATGCCTCCAGCTTTATTCTTTTAACATAAGATTGTCTTGGCTATATTGGCTCTTTTTTGGTCCCATATGAATTTTTAAATAGTTTTTCTAATTCTGTGAAGAATGTTAATGGTAGTTTAATGGGAATAGCATTGAATCTATAAATTACATTGGCATTATGGCCATTTTCATGATATTGGTTCTTCCGATTTATGAACACAGAATGTTTTTTCCATTTGTTTGTATCCTCTCTGATTTCCTTGAGCAGTAATTTGTAGTTCTCCTTGAAGAGATCCTTTACTTCCCTTGCTAGCTGTATTCCTAGGTATTTTCTTCTCTTTGTAGCAATTGTGAATGAGAGTTCAATCATGATTTGGCTGTCTGCTTACCTGTCGCTAGTGACAGAAATGGTAGAAATTTTTGCACATTAATTTTGTATTCTGAAACTTTGCTGAAGTTACCTGTCAGCTTAAGAAGCTCATGAGCTGAGTCAATGGGGTTTTCTAGATATAGGATCATGTCATCTGCAAACCAAGATAATTTGACTTCCTCTCTTTCTATTTAAATACACTTTATGTTTTTCCCTTGCCTAATTGTCCTGACCAGAACTTCCAATACTATGTTGAATAGAAATGGTGAGAGAAGACATCCTTGTCTTGTGCTGGTTTTCAAGGGGAATACTTCCAGCTTTTGCCCATTCAATATTATATTGGCTGTGGGTTTGTCATATATGGCTTTTATTATTTTGAGGTATTTTCCTTCAATACCTAGCTTCTTAAGTTTTTAACATGAAAGGATATTGAATTTTATCGAAGACCTTACCTTTTCTGCGTCTATTGAGATAATCATGTTTTTTTTCTTTTTTTTTTATTTTTTTTTTTTTTTTGAGAAGGAGTCTCGCTCTGTTGCCCAGATTGGAGTTCAGTGGCACATTCTCTACTCACGGCAACATTTGCCTCCCAGGTTCAAGCAATAATCATGTGGTTTTTGTCTTTCATTCTGTTTATGTGAGGAATTGCGTTGATTGATTTGTATATGTTGAGCCAACCTTGCATCCTGGGGATGAAGCCAATTTAATAGTGGTGGATAAGCTTTTTGATGCACTGCTGGATTTGGTTTGCCAATATTTTATTGAGGATTTTTGTATCAATGTTCATCAGGGATATTGGCCTGACTTTTTTGTTGTTGCTGTTGTATCTCTGCCAGGTTTTGGTATCAGGATAATGCTGGCCTCATGAGTTAGGGAAGAGTGTCTCCTTTTCAGCTGTTTGAAATAGTTTCAGAAGAAATGATACTAGCTCCCCATTGTTACCCTGGTAGAATTAGCTGTAAATCCATCTGGTCCTGGGATTTTTTTGATTAGTAGGCTTTTTATTACTGCCTCAATTTCAGAACTCATTATTGATCCGTTTAGGTACTCAATTTCTTCCTGCTTCAGTCTTGGAAGGATGTATGAGTCTAGGAACTTATCTGTCTCTTCTAGCTTTTCTAGTTTATGTGCTAGAGATGTTTATAATATACTCCTCTGATGGTTGTTTGTATTTCTGTGGGGTCTGGTGCTATCCCCCTTATTTCTGATTGTGTCTATTTGATTCTTTTCCCTTTTTTTTCTATTAGTCTAACTAGTTATCTATATATTTTATTATTTTTTTTAAAACCAGCTCCTGGATTGTTGATTGTTTGAAGGGATTTTCATGCCTCTGTCTTCTTCAGTTCCACTCTCATCTTATTTCTTGTCTTCTGCTAGCTCTGTAGTTTGCTTTCTCTTGGTTCTCTAATTATTTTAGCTGTGATGTCAGGTTGTCAATTTGAGATCTTTCTAGATTTTTGATGTGGATATTTAGTGCTATAAACTTCCCGCTTCACACTGCTTTAGCTGTGTCCCAGAAATTCTAGTACCATTGTCTCTTTGTTCTCATCAGTTTCAAAGAACTTCTTGATTTCTGCCTTAAGTTTATTATTTACCCAGGAGTCATTCTGGAGCAGGTTGTCCAATTTCCATGTATTTGTGTGGTTTTGAGTGAGTTTCTTAACCTTAAGTTCTAATTTGATTGTGCTGTAGTGTGAAAGACTGTTATGATTCTAGTTTTTTTTTTTTCTTTTACCAAGAAATGATTTACTTCCAATTATGTGGCCAATTTTAGAGTAAGTGCCATTGGTGATGAGAAGAATGTATATTCTGTTGTTTTTGGGTGTAGAGTTCTATAGATATCTATCAGGTCCACTTTATCCAGAGCTGAGTTCATGTCCTGAGCATCTTTGTAAATTTTCTGTGTCAGTGATCTGCCTAATACTGCCAAATATTGTCAGCAGGGTATTAAAGTTTCCCAGTATTGTGTGAGAGTCTAAGTCTCTTTGTAAGTCTCTGAGAACTTGATTGATGAGTCTGGGTGGTCCTGTATTGGGTGCATATATATTTAGGAAAGTTAGCTCTTCTTGTTGATTTGAACTCTTTACCATTATTTAATGATCTTCCTTGTTATTCTTTGACCTTTGGTAGTTTAAAGTCTGTTTTGTCAGAAACTAGGATTGTAAACCCTGTTTTTGTCTGTTTTCCATTTGCTTGGTAAATTTTCCTCCATCCCTGTATTTTGAGCCTATGTATGTCTTTGCATGTGAGATGAGTCTCTTGAAGATAGCATACGGATAAGTCTTGACTCTCTCCAGGTTGCCATTCTGTGTCTTTCAACTGCAGCATTTAACCTGTTTACATTTAAGGTTAATATTGTTATGTGTGAATTTGATCCTGTCATCATGATGCTAACTGGTTATTTTGTAGACTTATTTATGCAGTTGCTTCATAGTGTGACTGGTCTGTGTATTTCAGTGTGTTTTTAGTGGCTGATAATTGTTTTTCCTTTCCATATTTAGTGCTTCCTTCTGGAGCTCTTGCTAGGCAGGCCTTGTGGTGATGAATTCCCTCATCATTTGCTTGACCGAAAAGGATCTTATTGTTCCTGTGCTTATGAAGCTTTGTATGGCTAGATATGAAAATCTGATTGGAAATCCTTCTCTTTAAAAATGTTGAATATTATCGAGGAGCTGGTTTTTTGAAAAGATCGACAAAGTAGACAGACCGATAGCCAGATTAATAAAAAAGAAAAGAGAGCAGAATCAAACAGATGCAATAAAAAGCGATAAAGGGGATATCACCACAGATTCCACAAAAATACAAACTACCATCAGAGATTGCTACAAACAACTATATGCAAATAAACCAGTAAACCTGAAAGAAATGGATAAACTCCCGGATACTTGCACCCTCCCAAGCCTAAACCAGGAAGAAGTTGAAATTCTGAGCAGAACAATAACAAGGGCTGAAGCTGAGGCAGCAATTAGTAGCCTACCAACCAAAAAAAGTCCAAGACTTCAGTTCACAGCTGAATTCTACCAGACATACAAAGGGGAGCTGGTACCACTCCTTTTGAAACCATTCCAAACAATTCAAAAAGAGGGAATCCTTCCCAAATCATTTTATGAGACCAACATCATCCTGATACAAAACCCAACAGAGACTCAACAAAAAAAGAAAACTTCAGGCCAATATCCATGATGAACAGAGATGCAAAAATCAATAAAATACTGGCAAACTGACTGCAATGTGCACATCAAAAAGCTTCTCCATCATGATCAAGTAGGCTTCATCTGGGGATGCAAGGCTGGTTCAAAATACACAAGTCTATAAATGTAATCCACCACATAAACAGAACCAAAGACAAAAACCACATGATTATCTCAATAGATGCAGAGAAGGCCTTCAGCAAAATTCAACACCTCTTTATGCTAAAAACTCTCAATAAACTAGATATCCACAGAACATCTCAAAATAATAAAAGCTGTTTATGACAAACCCACAGCCAATAACATACTGAATGGGCAAAAACTGGAAGCATTCCCTTTGAAATCTGGCACTAGACAAGGATGCCTTCTCTCACCACTCCTATTCAATATGGTATTGGATGTTCTAGCCAGAACAATCAGGCAAGAAAAAGAAATAAAGGGTATTCAATTGGGATAGGAGGAAGTCAATTTGTCTCTATTTGCAGACGACATGATTGTATATTTAGAAGACCCCATGGTCTCATCTCAAAATCTCCTTAAACTGATAAGCAACTTCAGCAAAGACTCAGGGTACAAAATCAATGTGCAGAAATCAGAAGCATTCCTATACACCCATAACAGACTAACACAGAGCCAAATCAAGAGCGAACTTTCATTCACAATTGCTACAAAAAGAATAAAATACCTAGGAATACAACTAACAAAGAACGTAAAGAACATCATTTAAAAGATGTAGTTTAAGGGAGAACTACAAACCACTGCTCAAGGAAATAAGAGAGGACACAAATAGATGGAAAAACATTCCATGCTCATGGTTAGGAAGAGTCAATATCGTGAAAATGGCCATACTGCCCAAAGTAATTTATAGATTCAATGCTAATGCCATGAAGCTAAAAATGACCTTCACAGAACTGGAAAAAAAAAACCCTTAAACTTCATATGGAACCAAAAGAGAGCCTACATAGCCAAGACAATCCTAAGCAAAAAGAACAAAACTGGAGGCATGTTACCTGACTTCAAACTATACTACAAGGCTAAGTAATCAAAACAGCACGGTACTGGTACCAAAACAGAGATATAAACCAATGGAACAGAACAGAGGCCTCAGAGGCAACGCCACACATCTACAACCATCTGATCTTTGACAAACCTGACAAAAACAAGCAATGGGGAAAGGATTCCCTGTTTAATAAATGGTGTTAAGAAAGCTGGCTAGCCACGTGCAGAAAGCAGAAGCTGGACCCCTTCCTGACACCTTACACTAAAATTAACTCCAGATGGATTAAAGACTTAAACATAAGACCAAACACTATAAAAACCCAAAAAGAAAACCTAGGCAAAACCATTCAGCACATAAGCATAGGCAAGGACTTCATGACTAAAACACCAAAAACATTGGCAACAAAAGCCAAAATAGACAAATGGGATCTAATTAAACCCCAGAGCTTCTGTACAGAAAAAAAAAAAAAAAAAAAAAAAACAATCATTAGAGTGAACCGGCAACCAACAGAATGGCAAAAAATTTTTGCAATCTACCCATCTGACAAAGGGCTAATACCAGAATCTACAAAGAGCTACAACAGATTTACAAGAAAAAAACAAACAAATCCATTCAAAAGTGGGTGAAGGATATGAACAGACACTTTTCGAAAGAAGATATATATGAGGGCAACAAACGTATAAAAAAGTGCTCATCATCATTGGTCACTAGAGAAATGTTAATGAAAACCACATTTGAGATACCATCTCATGCCAGTTAGAATAGCGATCATTAAAAAATCTGGAGACAACAGATGCTGGAGAGGATGTGGAGAAATAGGAACACTTTTACACTGTTGGTGGGAGTGTAAATGAGTTCAACCATTGTGGAAGACAGTGTGGCGATTCCTCAAGGACCTAGAAATAGAAATTCCATTTGACAAAGCAATCCTATTGCTGAGTATATACCCAAAGGATTATAAATCATTCTATTATAAAGACACATGTACACATATGTTCATTGCGGCACTGCTTACAATAGCAAAGACATGGAACCAACCCAAATGCCCACTGATGATAGACTGGACAGGGAAAATGTGGCACATATGCGCCATGGAATACTATGCAGCCATAAAAAAAAACTATGAGTTTGTGTCCTTTGTAGGGACATGGATGAACCTGGAAACCATCATTCTCAGCAAACTGACACAAGAACAGAAAATCAAACACCGCATGTTCTCACTCATAGGCAGGTGTTGAATAATGAGAACTCACGGACACAGGGAGGGGAGCATTACACACTGAGGTCTGTTGGAGGGACTAGGGGAGGGACAGCAGGGGCTAGGGAGTAAGGAAAGGATAGCATGGGAAGAAATGCCAGATACAGGTAACGGGGATGGAGGCAGCAAACCACATTGCCATGTATGTACCTATGCAACAATCCTGCATGTTCTTCACATGTACCCCATAACCTAAAGTGTAATTTTTAAAAATGTATATATATAAAGAAAGAAAATTGCTTCTAGCTCCCATTTATCTTGGTGTAATTACCAAAAGAAGAATAAAACCTGTATCACATAAATTAATGAGCTGTATATAAATTTATTTTAATTTGGGGGTAGAATATTCTGAAAAAAATAGAAACTGAGATCAAAGGGTCATTTATTTTGGCTCTTACCTTTTAGGAGGTAAGTGATTATATCGCATTTAAGCTTAATTACTTCCTTAGAGGCCCATTTCCAAATATAGACACATTGAAGGAGTTAGGGCTTCTGGGTATGAATTTTGGAGAGATACATTCAGAACATAACACACAACTTAATTTTTTTTAAGTCTGAAAGTAAAATGATGGAAAAAGCTAAAATATGCTAAATATAAATGCAAAAAAAACTAATGTTATACACTGAAATTTGTCCCTGCAAAATTAATATCTTTAAATCCTAGCCCCCAGTGTGATGGTATGAGGAGGTGGGTCTTTCGTAGGCAAGCACATGAATGTGGAATGCTCATAAACAGAATGCATGCCTCTATCAAAGTATCCAAGAAAGCTCTCCAGCTCTCTTTCTGCCATGTGAGGATACAATGGGAAGATGGTAGCCTATAACCTGGAGGAGATCCCTCACTCCAACCCAAATCCTGGCACTCTGAACTCAGACTTCCAGCCTCCAGAACTATAAATAATAAATTTCTGTTACTTATAAGTCACTCAGTCTATTGTACTTTGTTATAGCAGACCAAACTGACTCAGATACCTACTAAACTATATTGTCACACAAAATAGGTGCTCAGGTAAAAAGCTTTGCTAAAGAGAAAAAGGAACATTTCCACAATGATAAAAATTCAATTCACCAGGAAGATATAATTATTCTGAAGTTGGTCACCTACTAGCATAAGTTTGAATTCTATAATGTAAAAATGGAAACCACTAAAAAAAATAGAATTATCTACCAATCATAGTGGGAAACTTCAATACACCTCTCTCTGAAACTGATAGAACAAGCAGACAAAAAATAGATAAGTAAGGGCATAGAAATTTTAACTAATGTGAAAGTCATCTTTAAAGTGCTAGGACCAAAATGAAGAAAAAGATAATATATGTCCTTATATGTTATAGGGCTGTAGCTGTAAAGGCATACATTATCTTATTTTCAGTTTCAATTTCGTTTTACAGAAGAAGAAACCAAGGCTCAAAGAAGTGAAATAACCTTACACAGTCCAAGTAGTAGAGCCAGAAAATTCACTGTTTCTTAAAAGTTTAGTAGAACTCACAAGTTTCTTATCAAATAAAGGATAATATATGCCCCTACAGCTACTGATATTGGGGCAAAGATAAGTCTATCAATAGTTTTGAATTTGACTTAAGGAAATAGATATTAGGTCTTGCAGGCATGAGAAAGGTTTCTTAGCATGATGAAATCCAGAGAAATCCAGCCACTCGGGAGGCTGAGACAGGAGAACCACTTGAACCCATGAGGTGGAGGCTGCAGTGTGTGGTGATCACACCACTGCACACCTAGTGACTCAGAATTATTCTAGAAAATATAAGCAAAAGATGTGAGATAGCAGTGAGGAAGAGAACAAAGTGACATAAAGCCCACATTAAATTATTTAGTGCAAAGAAAATAAGGGCATTGAAAAATATAAGAACTCAATCGAAGAAAATAAATATGGCCAGGCATAGTGGCTCATGCCTATAATCCCAGCACTTTGGGAGGCCAAGCCCAGTGGATCACCAGAAGTCAGGAGTTCAAGACCAGCCTGGCCAACATGACAAAACTCTATCACTAATAAAAATACAAAACAAGGCAGGAGAATCTCCTGAACCTGGCAGGCAGAGGCTGCAGTGAGCCAATATTACATCACTGCACTCCAGCCTGGGTGACAGAGTGAGCCTCCATCTCAAAAATAAATAAGCCCAGAGAAAAAAATTCAATCTATCCAATTAAAAGTGGGAAATTAAAATGATAATCAAAAACTTCCCTTCTCAAAAAAAGCACATCCAGATGGTTTCACGGGTGAGTTCTACAGAAATTTTAAGAAACAATGTATTTTCTGGCTCTACCACTTGGACCATGTAAGGTTATTTCACCTCTCTGAGCCTTGGTTTCTTCTTCTGTAAAATGAAATCGTCACTGAAAATAAAGTGCTTAGCATAGTGCCTGGGTAGAAAGCATTCAGTAAATACTATCATTTCTACTATTTTTACTAATTTTACTACTATTATGATTGCTATTTCTACTACTATTATTTCTGTATCTTTAGAGCCTCCTGAGTCCCTGATAGCTACTGATGCTGGGGCAGAGATAAGTCCATATATATATATATATACACATAGATATATCTCGGCTCACTGCAACCTCTGCCTCCTGGGTTCAAGCAACTCCCCTGCCTCAGCCTCCCAAGTAGCTGGGACTACAGGTGCATGCCACCACTCCCAGCTAATCTTTTGTATTTTAGTAGAAATGAGGTTTCACCATGTTGGCCAGGAAGGTCTCAATATCCTGACCTCGTGATCCACCCGCCTCTGCCTCCCAAAGTGTTGGGATTACAGGCGTGAGCCACTGTGCCCAGCCCCATCAATATTTTTTAATTTGACTTGTGGAAATAGATATTAGGTCTTGCAGGCAAGCGAAATGTTTCTTAGCATGATAAAATCTGGAGAAAAAAATTTGAATTAATTCCAAAGTAAATCAGAAGTAATATTTGGTGGCACTACTAATGGAGCTGAATGCATTAGAAAATGTCAGTTATAAAAACTGACTGATCTGGGTGTAAGAGTAAAATTCTTTCCCAGTTACAGTAAGTTAGAAAGAGAAAGAGGGTGGGAAGAGTTCATTCTGGTCCGTGTTCGTGTTCACACTGGCAGAAATAAGGAAGGACATTCCTAACAACATGACTACTCCAAGCCCCAACATCTTTGCTTCTGTTCAGTAGAAAGCAAATTTCAATTGGAAGTTTGGCTTTGCATACAGTCACTGCTCAAAAAATGTTTATCAATTTTGGTCTGTCAATTTAGCAATTTCAACAGCTTTGTCAACTTATCAATTAGGTCATTCAGGATTTGTTACTCTTCTTCGGATAGCCAGCATTTCCAAAATTGACTTGTTTACTAATACCAGATCCTCAGACTGTAAAGACTCTACTAACAAAGTGAAATTCACAGCAGGGGTTTGTGTTCCTTATTATGAACAAATAAAAGAAAATTTGCATTATAATCACTCTCTACAAAGACATGGTGACCAAACTACCTTTCCAGAAGCTTGACTTGAAAATTTAGTAGGATATTTATTGAGAACAAGAGAGACGAACACCTGAACAGGCTGGAAAACATACGATAAATGCCTGAGTTCATAGCAAAATGGTTGGCAAGAGAAAGAATGTTACTGTGAAATACACAGAAAATTTGGCTATAAATTTTCCCATCAACGTTTCACTTCAAATAACAAACAGTGCAGACTAGTCAGTGTTTCAGAATGGAAAAAGAGTGTACCTTAGGAACTAGTTTAGGAGGATATTTTAGTTCTCTTGCTTTGTTTTTTCAATCAATCATGTGACTATTTTGTATATTTCCTTTCCTTGGGGAAATATTCTAACTCTGATTCAGTGTTTTTTAAAAGCTATTATATCATTTGCAAAATATCTTTGGTTTGTGAATTTACAAAATGTTCTTAACCTCAGAGAAAATAAATAAGTTAGAGAAAATTAAAATAAGTCCAAATCATTAAGTACATTTTTTGAAATCCCTCAAGTGTAGGAAGAATGTAGGTAGAACAGAACAACAGTCAGGCTTGGGCCAGAACCTAGAGAAATCTCCGAAGATGTCAAAAATGATTTCATATGAAGAGTTGCGTTCCTTTTTTCTTTAGAACTTCTACAAAAGCAGAGGAAGAGTTTGAAAATAACATGAAGAAGGAAAGCTTATCAGAATTCAAGGTTTGGCAAGAATACTTTCCAAAGCCCACCCAACTTGCCATCAACAATAATTCAATTTCAGTCAAATCAAAGAGAAGGTGTCATGCTGGGTGCTGAGCTTGTATAGAAGTATGAACAAGACTATTCTCACCCACACAAGCTGTTTAAGATGATGAAGCTGGGTTAAAGATGAAAAATAATACTATAATATGTTATGAGATCATAATATTATGGAGAGGATTTTCAAGCCATCTTCTCCCAGAAGTCTAAGTGAGAGGAGCTCTATCTCTCACCTGTTTAAGTCCTTCCTATCCCTCAAGGGCAGCTTTAGTCCCACATCTGGTTCAGGCCTCGAAAACGGGATGTAAACAGCCCATTGCTGTATACATCACAGATGTGACGCCATTATAAACACCTCTTGATTTGGGTTATAAAAACAGGTAAGGAGCACATGTTATTCTGATGGAGAAGACAGCATGGTACGCAGAGGCAACAGAACAAAGTGGCCAGGAGAACAGATTTCAGGGCCAACTGACTTTGCTACAAATCCCAGGATCACCACTGGGCAATATTGAAAAAGTTACTTAATCTTTCCAAGCCTTAGTTTTCCCATTTGCAAAATGGGAATGTTAATAGTTTCTACCTCATGGAATTGTGAGGGTCAAATGAGGCAGCAATTGTACTTAAAATAGCAGGGGGCAGGCCAGGCGTGGTGGCTCACACCTGTTATCCCAGCACTTTGGGAGGCTGAGATGGATGGATCACTTGAGGTCAGGAATTCAAGACCAGCCTGGCCAATATAGTGAAACCCTGTCTCTACTAAAAAATACAAAAAATAGCTGAATGTGGTGGTGCACGCTAGTAATCCCAGCTACTCGGGTAGCTGAGGCAGGAGAATCACTGGAACTCAGGAGGTGGAGTCTGCAGTGAGTTGTGATCGTGCCACTGTACTCTAGCCTGGGCAACAGAGTGAGACTCTGTCTTAAAAAAAAAAAAAAAATACTAGGGGGCACAGTCAAGCACTGTGGCACATGCCTGTAATCCCACTTACTTGGAAGGCCAAGGCGGGAAGATCAGCTTAGCCCAGGAGTTTGAGTCCAGACTGAGCAACATAGTAAGAACCTGTCTCTAAAGAAAAAATGAGGGAGACAGAGGATGGATATTAGACATATGTTTGTTGGTTATGACTAATGTTCATTCATGCATTCCACAAATGTTTCTTAGGTGCCTTTTCTCTGCAAGATGCTGTTCTAGGCACTAGATCCCAACAGTGGATAAAACAGACAAAATTCCAGACTTCATGGAGTCTCCATTCATATAGCAACCAGAAAACAAGCTCTATTGGGAAAGAGAGCATATAAAATATCATTTTGCATTTCCCATGGTGCTTTACACAAAATAGACAACAAGAGTCTGTGAAGGAATTCTAAGTGGAAGAAGGAAGACATGCTTGGAAAATCTTATACTCCTGGGCAAAGAAAAAAACAATTATGTGAACAAACCAACTGTATCCCATGAAGGTCTTCTAGAATCTAGTCCTTAAATATTTCATAAAATTCAACTCCTTGGCAATTTAAGATAGAATGAATTACACAAAATTTCCACTGCACCATGACACACTTTGCTCACGTGGCAGAGGAGTGCATGGCATGGAACACATTTCTGGATTGTGACGTTCAGCCAGGTGAGCTCAAGTAACTTGTGTTTCATGGCTTTTCAGTCTGGAGCGAGATTGGCTCCTTGATCTTAGAGCTACAGTTTAGCCATGTGGCTAGAGTGACTGCAGGAGGCCAGGGAGCCTCGGGGATGCCTAGCTAAGGAGTTTCACTTCTTTAAGACTTGTGTTACTATTAAAACACATTCTTCTAGGACAATTCATAAGTTGGGCTATTAGCAGTTATTCAGTCTTCACAGAAATAAGGACCAGATATATTCTTCTTTTAAAAAAAGAACTTTGGCCTGGCATCGTGTTTCATGCCTATAATCCCAGCATTTTGGGAGGCCAAGGAAAGCAGATCACTTGAGGTCAGGAGTTTGAGACCAGACTGAACAACATAGTGAAACCCCTCTCTAGCAAAAAAAAAAAAAAATTAGCCGGGCTTGGTGTCACATACCTGTAGTCTCAGCTACTCAGGGAGACTGAGACAGGAGAATAGCTTGAACCCAGGAGGCACAGGTTGCAGTGAGCTGAGATCATGCCACTGTACTCTAGCCTGGGCAACAGAGTAAGACTCCATCTCAAAAAAGAAAAAAAGAAAAGAAAAGAAACAAAGAAATTGAGCCTAATAGTAAAAATAGTTTTGTTCATTGTAGGCAACTGGAAGCTACAATTTCACACACATCTACAGTCTTAACAGCAAGTTTTTAGAATTGTAGAAAAACTTAGAGGTAGCTTGAAAAAATACTAGCCTAGGAGGTCAAGAGACCTGGGTTCTAGTTTTGACTAAGTAAGCTGACTGAACTTAAACAACAAAAATAATTCTCAGGCCCCAGTTCCCACATCTATAAAATGAGAGTTCTTTGGTATCCCTTCCATCTTTATTTTAAGTACTTATGAAATAATTATCCATCATATGCCCACCTCTTTCAGACAATATTTAGAACAACAACCTTGTATGATAGTGTCTTCATCTGTTTTGTTCTACTACAACAAAAGATCTGAAACTGGGTAATTTATAAAGAACAGCATTTTATTTTCTCACAGTTCTAGGGACTGGGAAGTCCAAGAGCAATGCATCAGCATTTGGTGTCTCGTGAGGGCTTTTCTGCTGTGTCCTTATATGAGGAAAGTCAGAAGGTCAAAGAGAGACTAACTCCCTCCATCAAGTCCTAATTTGATGGCATTAATCTATTTATAAGGGCAAAGCCCTCACGACCCAAACACCTCCCAAAGCGACTCACCTTTCAGCATTGTTATATTGGGGATTGAGTTTTCAACACATGAATTTGGGGAAAATGTTCAACCACAGCAGATAGTTATATCTGACCTTGAGGAGATTAAAGCTCAAAGCAGCTCATTTATTTACCCAAGGCTATGGGATATGGGGCAAAGGTATGACTTAAGGTTACCTGCCAACTAAGTCACATCCTCTTCCTCCCAAAGTAAAGGTGCCTTTAATTTGCTAGTTTATAAAATGGCTCTGGGTTTTAAAAGAAAGAATGACAATGACAAAAAATCTCATTGCCTACTTGACCATTTTGCTTAAGATTCACTCTGCTCTGTCACTTACCTATAGGGCAATTTTCTTTATGGTTACATCTCTGAGGTGAATAGTTGCAAAGTTAAGTCTTACCTAGAGAGGATACCTGAGTTTCATTGAATGGATATTCAGAAGATTTGCTCTCAAATAAAGGGGACCTTTATCTTCCTTCCACTTGTGTCCCAATGATTGTGAAGAAGTATAATCAGAAAGTAAGATGGCATGCAGATCTAACTTATCCATAACAACTCTCAAGAACTGTCATATCATTCATTGTGCCAGTCACACCTTAGCAAAAGGAACCTGTCCACCCATTCCCCTCACTGAAGGGTAGCCTTCTTTTCTTCTTCTTCTTCCCTTTTTTTTTTTTTTTTTTTTTTGAGATGGAGTTTTACTCTTGTTGCCCGGGCTGGAGTGCAATGGCGCCATCTCAGCTCACTGCAACCTCCACCTCCTGGGTTCAAGCAATTCTTCTGCCTCAGCCTCCCAAGTAACTGGGATTACAGGCACATGCCACCACACCTGGCTAATTTTTCGTACTTTTAGTAAAGATGGGTTTTCTCCATGTTGGTTAGGCTGGTCTCGAACTCCTGACCTCAGGCGATCTGCCCGCCTCGGCCTCCCAAAGTGCTGGGATTACAGGCGTGAGCCACCGTGCCCAGTCAAGGGTAGCCTTCTTAATGAACTTCTTTAATTAGATTAGGAGTAAAGGCCTGTCTGTCCCATCACCAGCCAATCCATAAACTAGTCATTGGGCTAAAATGTGACCTGGCCAATAAGTCTGTGCCCAAACCTGCCAGAATGCCTGTTTCAGGAGCCTGAATTGTGAAATACAGAAAACACAAGTCCTTTGGTAGCCAAGGGAGCACAGAGAAGACAAGAGATGCACAGTGTCTTCATATTAAAATTGGGTGGTCAGAGTGAAATTAATGGACTTCTACTTCTGAGGATCCCAGACTTGTGTTGGGTTCCAAATCATTTCCCACTTTCTGTTCCATTTCCACCGAAATTGTTCTATTACAAATCTTGCTCTTGGATTTTTAAGAGATGATCTTTCTTAACAATATGTGTGTGTGTGTGTGTGTGTGTGTGCGTGTGTGTGTGTGCACGCGCGCGCATGCGTGTGTGTGTATCATAATGATATGCTAAAATTCTTTTAATTATTGGAATAGGTGACTATTCCTTAAAACCAAAAGAACTAAATAAAACTCTGTATAACTATTTTATTAATTATATACTGTAATTCTACTATGTTAAATAACACAAATTAGTAGGGATTTGGTACCTGGTCTGCCAATTCCCAGGCCTGATTTCTAATTCCTGCATTACACCACCTGAATTATTTTTTCTACTCCAGCTGGCTCAATTATGGTCATTTAGATAAGAATTCAGACCACCGAGACCGCGTCGGCCCCGCAAGCCCAGAGCCTTGCCTTTGCCGTTCCGTCGCCCGTCCACACCCGCCGCCAGTTCACCATGGATGATGATATCGCTGCACTTGTTGTCGACAACGGCTCCGGCATGTGCAAGGCCGGCTTCGCGGGCGACGATGCTCCCCGGGCCGTCTTCCCCTCCATCGTGGGGTGCCCCAGGCACCAGGGCATGATGGTGGGCATGGGTCAGAAGGACTCCTACTTGGGTGAGGAGGCCCAGAGCAAGAGAGGCATCCTGACCCTGAAGTACCCCATCGAGCACGGCATTGTCACCAACTGGGACGACATGGAGAAGATCTGGCATCACACTTTCTACAACGAGCTGCGTGTGGCTCCTGAGGAGCACCCCGTGCTGCTTACTGAGGCCCCCCTGAACCCCAAGGCCAATCGTGAGAAGACCCAGATCATGTTTGAGACCTTCAACACCCCAGCCATGTATGTGGCCATCCAGGCCGTGCTTTCCTTGTACGCCTCTGGCCGTACCACTGGCATCGTGATGGACTCCGGTGACGGGGTCACCCACACTGTGCCCATCTATGAGGGTTATGCCCTCCCCCACGCCATCCTGCGTCTGGACCTGGCTGGCCGGGACCTGACTGACTACCTCATGAAGATCCTCACCGAGCGCGGCTACAGCTTCACCACCACAGCTGAGCGGGAAATCGTGCGTGACATCAAGGAGAAGCTGTGCTACGTCGTCCTGGACTTCGAGCAGGAGATGGCCACGGCGGCCTCCAGCTCCTCCCTGGAGAAGAGCTATGAGCTGCCCGATGGTCACCATCGGCAACGAGCGGTTCCGCTGCCCTGAGGCGCTCTTCCAGCCTTCTTTCCTGGGCATGGAATCTTGTGGCATCCACGAAACTACCTTTAACTCCATCATGAAATGTGACGTGGACATCCGCAAAGACCTGTATGCCAACACAGTGCTGTCTGGTGGTACCACCATGTACCCTGGCATCGCCGACAGGATGCAGAAGGAGATCACCGCCCTGGCACCCAGCACGATGAAGATCAAGATCATTGCTCCTCCCGAGCGCAAGTACTCCGTGTGGATCCGTGGCTCCATCCTGGCCTCGCTGTCCACCTTCCAGCAGATGTGGATCAGCAAGCAAGAGTACGATGAGTCTGGCCCCTCCATCATCCACCGCAAATGCTTCTAGGCGGACTGTGACTTAGTTGCGTTACACCCTTTCTTGACAAAACCTAACTTGCACAGAAAACAAGATGAGATTGGCATGGCTTTATTTGTTTTTTTGTTTTGTTTTGGTTTTTTTTTTTTTTTCTTTTTTTGGCTTGACTCAGGATTTAAAAACTGAAACGGTGAAGGTGACAGCAGTCAGTTGGAGCGAGCATCCCCCAAAGTTCTACAATGTGGCCGAGGACTTGATTGTGTACATTGTTTATTTTAAGTCATTCCAAATATCGTGAGATGCATTGTTACAGGAAGTCCCTTGCCCTCCCAAAAGCCACCCCACTTCTCTCTTAAGGAGAATGGCCCAGCCCTCTCCCGAGTCCACACAGGGGAGGTAACAGCATTGCTTTTGTTGTAAATTATGTAATGAAAAACTTTTTAAATTTCGCCTTAATACTTTTTTTATTTTGTTTTATTTTGAAAGATTTTAGCCTCTGGCTACCCCTTTTTTTGGTCCCTCAACTTGAGATGTATGAAGGCTTTTGGTTTCCCTGGGTGTGGGTGGCGGCAGCCAGGGCTTACCTGTACACTGACTTGAGACCAGTTGAATAAAGTGCACACCTTAAAAATGAAAAAAAAAAAAAAAAAAAAGAATTCAGTAGGACCTCCCAGTAAGAGACATCTAGTATCCAACTTACCTCTCAGCCCCAAAGACTACCATCTTCTAAGACAAATTCCATATTCTCAGGGTTCAATTTTAAGCATTTTGTTTTGATCTATCTATAACTTCTATACCACTGAGAAGCTGAAATATTTTAAGTCTGATAAAACTATATGTAAAGATATGTGGTATTGATCATTTATAAAAGCAGTGACTGCTCTACCAGTAGGGCAAACAGGCTTCTCTTTAGAGACTTCTTTGCTCACCTAAAGAAAATTGACCAATAAAGTTAAGCCAGAGGGTTTCTAACCTCTGATTTATTCAAGGCACTCAGCCTTGTTGATTTTGCTTCCATCAACAGTAATGAGTTCTACATACCTCAGAAAAAAAACAAAGCACTTGGTTATTTCCCAGATTCTCAGTCTCAATGTTTCTACCCCTCCTAGCTCATCTGATGCTTGGAGGAATCCTTCTTCACATTTTTTAATTTAATGTTAGCATTTCCTTCTTTGGCTCATTAACTGCCCTCTGGTGCAGGTTAACCAGTGACCCTAAAGGAGGTGTCCAGTTACCCTGCAAGGGTGATGAGCAATTCTCACCCTGCACTTCAGCCAACAAAAATGTTGTGCCGTTTTACAAGCAGCAGAAGTCCCAGAAGGCCACACAGTTCCAGGGTCTGATATATGCAGAGGAATAATAAAAAATTTTATGGCTCTGAGGAAACCAATCAATCCCAAGAGTGCCTCAAGGCAGGTAAAGCTGGTGTGTCCTCACTCAGCCTCCTGCCTTGACACCTTTAACCGGGAACAGTTAAACTTGAAGTGCATGGTCTGTAAATATAAAAACAGTCCTGGATTTGAGATAAACACATGCACCAGATTCTACCTATATGCATTCATAGCTAACTGTATCTTATCTTAGAAATCCGGGGAATTGTTTATTCAAACTAAATGAATGGGATATTTTTATATTCTTGCAAAGCCAAGAAATATACACTCTCATACCCATTGGGAAAGACAGGACATTTGCTAATGGAAGTCCAGGTAGGATGTTAGCCGGGGCTACAGGGCATGCTCATCACCTGCAACGTGGACGAGCGCAAGTGTGCGGAGGCCTACAGTCTGCTCAACACATACGGCGACATATATAGACCAGAAACGTTTACAGACAAGGATCAGCAGCCCTCTGGAAGTGAGGGAGATGATGATGTGGAGGCTGCCCTGAAGAAAGAAGTTAGTGACATTAAGGCGTCTACAGGGATGAGGCAAAGAAGATGCCAGTCGATGGAAAGTGGAGCAAATAATGTCATCATCATCAAGACAATTGGGATAGAACCTGAGCAACTGGTACATCATATTCTCCAGGAGACGTACAAAACCAAGAAGAAGACTCGAGTAATTCTACAAATGTTACCCATCTCAGGCACATGCAAGGCTTTTTTAGAAGATATGAGAAAATATGGAGAAACATGTTTGGAACCCTGGTTTAAAGCTCCAAACAAAGGGGCATTTCAGATTATGTACATTAAAAAAAAAAAAAAAAAAAAGGAAAGAAATCCTGATGTTGATGTTACAGCACACTGCTTTCTTCACAGAGAGGCTGATATCAAAAACTTGAAGATACAGTGACATCCTGAATACTCCTACAAAACTGGTTACCTGTATCAAAGACCCATTTATGCAAAAATGTTAAAAAACAAAACAAAACAAAAAACACCCCAAACAAAAGCCTGGACAAACAGCACATAAACCTCCTGCACCATGCAGACATCCAGTGGCTTATCAGAGGAAGAGTCCCCTACAGGATATTTGAGTTGAAAGGTGAATTGCCGGAATACCCACAAGAAAACAGCCAGCTTTTGCTGAGTGCTTTGGAAATAAAAAATCACTACAGAAACTAGCCTATTTAGCAGATGTTTTTCATCACATGAACAAATGAACAAGTCTCTGAAAGGTTCTGGAGAAAAAATGTTTTCTTAAAGTGAAAAGAGCCTTAGGTCTAAAAGGAAACTGACTTGCCACCTTGCCAGAGAAATTCTTGAAATTTTTCTGCAGCCACTTGGACTTGGAAATGAAGGGTACAACTCTCAAATCTTGCTATAACCCAGCTGGATGAACCATAAAACCCAATTAAATAGCAACTTCTCTCCTTTTCCCAGCAGTAATGTATGACTGTATGAGGAATCCCTTCTCTAAATCTACTCAGCTTAAAATTTTATCTCTGAAGGAAGAGAATGAACTCACCCCTAGACTTACCGTCCTAGATTTCTGTGAAATAAGAATATTCTTCAACTTAGTGTTCATACTCACATACCATAAGGGATCCCTGCAGGGGTTTTCTAAATTTGAAAGTCATTTCAGGCATATTTTTGGGTAAAACAATTGAAAAAGGCAGACACTCACAAAGTCTGCAAAGAAAATTGTCCAGATTAAAAATATTAAGGAGGTGTAAAGTTAGCTTGTGGAAATAGGCTTATCCTTAAGTTTTAAAAAGTTAGGAAGTAGTAAAAATCTTAGGCTTCCTGCACAAGTGGCTATGTTTATTTAATGCCTAGTGAATATGGGACTATATTTTTATCCTCCTAGCTGTGCTTCTGTTTGGTAAACCAGACGAGAATGATTTGAGAGAAGCAAAGAGAATAGGCAGGACCTTCTTTCTATAGCCTTACATATTTAGAATGTTAATTCTTAATGACGATGAAGTTACCTTGAAAGGATTGATAAGAGGATTATTAATATCATTTAGGGGAATAGGGAGGATAGGATTTTGGTGCCTTCTTCAGCAGACTTGCTCCAAGACAAGGATTCTTTTATTTTTATAGTGCAAGACAAAAGGTCTGGGAAAAAGTTGGCCATCTGCCTAAGGAACATACAACTCTGTGGAACTAAGTTGTTTTTACTTTCTGAAAGCTGCTACTCTATAGAAAAATTTTTATTTCATAGTTTGTTTTTCATTGCCTTTTATATTTACTTGTATTTGGTAAAGCTTGGTTGTCATACAATCTGTTCTTTCCCAACTACAAAATCCTGTGTTCGGCTGTAACCTTTACTCATTGAAAGACTTGTTTTCAAGTTTTCAACTTTATTTTCACTGACATTTGAGCATGTTATTTTATACATGACAGGATTCTAGGGTAGGAAGTGAGTGCTTTTTATTCTCCTTTAGTTGTTTTTTTTTTTTTTTTCTTTTTAAAAAATTACGTCAGTTAAAAAAGAAATAAAACTGCAATCTTGTGGTTTAGGAAACTTGTCTAACTCTATAGAGGAAGGAATGTAAAACTACATATTTTAAAACATGTTTCTCTAAGGTTAAACATGGTTTTCAAATGTTATTTTTACTTGTATTTTGCTTTTGGTACAGCCAAATATTGAGCTTGTTTTTTCATAGTTCCTGATATTCCCAGAAAAATCAAAATAAATTTGTTCACCCCCCGACCCCGAAAAAAGAAGTTCGCCAATGGTCTAGGAAGCTAACCTAATCATTCCTTCGGTAGTGTATTCTATTCCTAACCAGACACACGTGTTAATGAAACCACAAGTTTTAGGTTTTTCCTAATGGCTTCAATTGGGTGATTTTTATCCAAGCAAGCAGCCTTCTGTTTTTTAATTCTATGTCTTCCCTGTAAGTATTCTTACATTAAAGGGAAAATAATATGTTTTTCATTTTACCAAAAAAAAAAAATACCTAAATTGAGGTTTTTATAGTAACAATGTCTTCATAGTTACAGACTACCTTTCCTAAAAAAAAAAAAAAAAAAAAAAAGGCAACAAAACATGCACAAAGATCACTTTCCCCCACCACAGAAAACCCTACCTCTCCCCATCCAAAAATGCCACCTTTGAGCCGCCAACAGGATTTCTCACAATCCCTTAGGCATTCCTCCAGATAGTTTTTTCAAAGTCTGACTTAACTCACCACAGTTTAACTTGAGAGTTGTAGAGGTCAGACTCTAGCAGAATATGACTACAAAAAATGGAGGTACTAGTTTTAAAATGCGTAAAATATATATAAATAAATCCATTAACTCAACTGCAGCAGTCTAATCATTAATCAATAATCTATCAATTGACACAACCTAGGTTATATTTTCATCATTGCATAGAATTCATCTGTTTAGAGCAACACTGTCCAATAGAAATAAAATACGACCCACATATGTAATTTAAGTTTTCTGTAACAGCATTCATAAAGTTTAAAAAGTTAAAATTAAATTTAATAATATATTTTATTTAACCCAATATATCCAAACTAGGATCATTTCAACATGTGATCAATATTTTTAAATTATCGCCAGGCTCAGTGGCTCACACCTGTAATCCTAGTACTTTGGGAGGAGGAGGCAGGTGGATCACTTGAGGTCAGAAGTTTAAGACCAGCCTGGGAAACATGGTTAAACGCTGTCTCTACTAAAAATACAAAAATTAGCCAGGCATGGTTGTGTGCCTGTAGTCCCAGTTACTTGGGAGGCTGAGGCAGGAGAATTGCTTGAACCCAGGAGGAGGAGATTGCAGTGAGCCGACATGGCACCACTACACACCAGCCTAGGTAGCAGAGAGAGACTCTGTCTCAAAAATAAATAAATAAATTATGAAGGTATTTTGCATTCTTCTTTGCAAAATCCATAGTGTATCTTACACTTGCTGCACATCTCATTATATTCTATTTCCAGGGCACCGTAGCTGCAGATTGGGTGGAGAGTACAGGTCTAGAGGGTACAGGGTTAAAGGACTGGACAAATGCTGTGTGGACACTACCAGTTCTACCAGTCTTCAATGTGCCAACAGATGTCAGAAGGTTAAATTAGTCTCATATCCACTTACGTTTGTCTGTTTAGAGATTTGACAACTATGTGTGAAGTTTAAATTGTTTTTAAATTGGTATTAGTTAAGAAAATAAATTCACTAAGAAAATAAAATCTGTTGATTTGCTGTATTCGTTTCCTACTGCTACTATAACAAATTATCACAAATTTATTGGCTTAAAACAACACATATTGACTATCTTACAGTTCAGGAGATCAGAAGTCTAAAATGGGTTGGCACAGCTGCATTCCTCTGGAGGCTCTGGGGGGAATCCATTTCCAAGCCTTTTCCAGCTTCTAGAGGTGGCCTGCATTCCTTGGCTCAGGGACCCTTCATCCGTCTTCAAAACAAAACCAGCAGCATGTCATCTTCAACTCTCTCTCTCCCCGTCTCTCTCTCTCTCTCTCTCTCTCCCTCTCTCTCTCTCTCTCACCACCTCCTCAAACATAATACTCCTATCTTATTTCTGACTCTCTTCCTCCCTCATAGGAGGAGCCTTCTGATAACATTGAACCCACCTGGTTAATCCAGGACACCCTCCCCATATCAAGATCCTTATCTTAATCACGTGTGCAAACTCTTTTGCCTAAGGTATCATAGTCACAGGTTCTGGGGATTAGAATGTGAATATCTTTGGAGGGCCACAACAGAACTGTCTACCACAATGAAATAGGCTCACATGCTCAGCTCAGTTGTACAGGTGAGATTTTGTCACATCTATAGTTATAGCTATGGCAAAAACTAGCTATGCCCTAGATCAGTGGTCCCCAGCCTTTTTAACACCAAGGACCAGTTTTGTAAAAGACAATTTTTCCATGCTCAGGAGGTGGAGGGGATAGTTTCAGGATAAAACAGTTCCACCTCAAATCATCAGGAATTAATTAGAATCTCATAAGGAGCACACCACCTACATCCCTCGCATGCACAGTTCACCACAGGGTTCAGGCTCTTATGAGAATCTAACACCACCGCAGATCTGACAGGAGGCGGAGCTTAGGCAGTAATACCCATTCACCTGCCACTCACCTCCTGCTGTCCAGCCCAGTTATTCACAGGCCACAGAGTAATACCAGTCCATGGTCCAGGGGTTCAGGGCCCCTGTGCTGGGTGACTCTTTGTTTCAAGCAATATTTCATAAAAATTAATATGTAGAATAATAAATGTTAGACACATGCTTGGCATTTGTGTTTAGTAAGTGAATGTCACAGTTTCTTCAATTTAAATATATATGCTTAGGGAAAGTCAAGATAGTAGGCATAGGAGTTGAATCTGGAAAGAAAGACTCTAGCTGTGTGTTATCTATTTTTTAAGCTGCTGTTCCAAATTTGCCAGGGAAAGTCTTCGCCTTCACACTCAAGTAATTAGTACCACATTTAGCATGGAGTGTAATTTCTCACAAGGATTTGGTAAAGTCTTTTAGGAGAATTTACTCTTTGCTAAATATACGTGATGAAGTAAAAAACATCTTAAATCAACAAATATTCAATATTATAAGGAAGGCACAGTGACCAGTTCAAAATGTACCATAACTTATACTATAAATTTAACTTTCTTAAGAATAATGAGTACTTTTTAAATTTCCCTTACTTAGCAAATCAGTGCAAGCAAACAGGTAATTTTACTTACAAACTGTTCATTGATTCCACTCGAATACTGCCCTTTAATGCTTTCTCTTCAATTTACCCTTATTTGGAGGTTCTATTTACACACTGAAAGAGAAAATTGAGGTAACAATTTCAGTTTGAAAACATGTGTTCCCAAACCACCTAGGCCAGCATCTGAGTTTGCACCAACTCTGTGTGCTCAGCCTCCAAGTCTCTTGTGCTAGGGGAATGGACAGGTGCACCTTGACTTGTGATGAGGTTATGTCACAATAAACCAGTTATAAATTGAAAATATATTGTTTAAAATGCATTTAATATACCAAATCTACAGATTATCACAGTTTAGCCTAACCTTCTTGAAATGTGCTCAAAATACTTACATTAGTCAAGATGGGCAACACTACCTAACACAAAGCCTATTTTATAATAAAGTGTTGAATATCTCATATAATGTTTTGAATATTATACTGAAAGTAAAAAGACAGATGACTAGGATGACTATATGAGTACTCAAATTACAGTTTCTACTGAATGCTTTTCACTTTTGCAGCATCAGAAAGTCAAAAAAGCATAAGTGGAACCATTGTTAGGTTGGGGACCATTTCTATTCCTCAGCTCATACTGCCGTAACACAATACCATAGACTGAGTGGCTTAAACCACAGACGTTTATTTCCACAGTTATGGAGGCTGGAAGTCTGAGATTAAGACGCCAGCATGGTTAGAGCTACATCCCTCTTTCTGGCTTGCAGATGGCCACCTTCTCACTATGTCCTCACAGTGGCAGAAAGAGAGACACAGCAAGCTCTCTGATGTCACTTCTTTTAAGAGCACTAATCCCATCATGAGGGCATGGCGTCATCTAAACTTAATTATCTCCCAGAGGTCCCATCTACAAATACCATGACATTGGGGATTAAAGCTTCAAAATATGAATTTTACAGGGTTGCAATTCAGTCCATAGCATGGAATATGCAGGACCTAGGCAAAAAAGGGGCTCAGGGCGATGGACCTAATCTGGCAAACTGGATCAAACTCAGTCCTTTTCTCATCCTCTGGCTTCCTCGTGGCTTCCTACAGATGCCCCAGGCTGTGGGGAGAAGAGCAAATATGATCACTGCTGAAAGCTCATTTCTCAGGTTCTCTAAATATGTGTTCAATGCACAACCCAAAGGGAATTTTCTACCCAAAACTGTAGCTTTGCAGCTTAACAATTATATTTTTGAAATGATGTCTAGGGAGACTGAGTTTTCTTAAGTAACACCTCTAAGGAGAAACCAAATGCCTAGCTAGCAAGGTGACTTTCTTGGCTAATTTTACTTTTTAAAATATTTTTACTTTTCTTGAAATAGTACTAAATAGGGTGTAGTTTTACAAGCCAGGGAGAAGACTCACTTACCGATTCTTGAACTAAAATAGCACTGTGCCGAAAAGAAAAGTAGATGATGAGTATATATAATAGCTACTTTCATGAAAACTCAATTCTAGAAAGACACTAAATTTCATTCATTGTTTGTCTAAAGAGAAAGTGCAATGTTCATTGCAGCACTGTTTACAATAGCAAAGACCTGGAACCAACCCAAATGCCCATCAATGATACACTGGAAAGGGAACATGTGGCACATATACACCATGGAATACTATGCAGCCATAAAAAATGATAAGTTCATATCCTTTGTACGGACATGGATGAACCTGGAAACCATCATTCTCAGCAAACTGACACAAGAACAGAAAATCAAACACCGCATGTTCTCACTCACAGGTGGGTGTTAAACGATGAGAACACATGGACACAGGGAGGGGAGCATCGCACACTGGGGTCTGTTGTGGGGGACTAGGGGAGGGACAGCGGGGTGGGGAGTTGGGGAGGGATAACATGGGGAGAGATGCCAGATATAAATGATGGGGAGGAAGGCAGCAAATCATATTGCCACATATGTACCTATGCAACAATCCTGCATTTTCTTCACATGTACCACAAAACCTAAAATGCAATAAAATGAAAAATAAAAATAAAAAGAGAAAGTGCAAGCATAGTAATTAACGGGCAAGATGGCCAAAAAGTAACTGTTCTAGTGCTTTATTTCGGATAAACGCAGTGTAATTATGATTCTTGTGAATTTCAGTAAAGCATGATTTAATATGACAGCAAGGGTGCCATTAAAATGTGGGTATTAACTTTCCAATAATTTCTAGAAACTGAAATGGAATCTGTTTGGCAATAACATGACATTTTGACACCAATGAAAATATTTTATGTAGTTATGTAAGTGATAAAAATAAATGCTTTATAAAAATTTATCCAGAAGGACTTATAACTAGGAAAAACAATCATAATTAACAAGATGTTGTGAAGTGTGCAGCAGCCAAAGACAACTTTTAGACCAGCTGAAGGTGATGAGGTCATTTCTGGTCCTAAGTTCATAGGATCTGACCACCTGTAGAGAGTTTTTTTTTAAAGCACTTAAAAGAATTAATTTTCCAAATATGGAGAAGCTGAGAAAGTCTCCCTCTTTTATGTGACTTTCTATTGTGCCAACGTAGTGGAATCAAATGCACACTTCAGCTTTTTAAGCATCGGTTCCTATGGAGCAGGAGTAAATGTGTAAACTCCACCAGTACCAGCTGGAAAAAAGAACATGAATCTATTATTTCCTACTGTATTATGAAGCCTAAATTTTGTTTCCAGGATAGAATGTGTCCAAAGCAACCAAACTCAGAGAAGGATTGTGAAATTACCCAGTGGAGTAGGAACCATCTTGACATTTCAGCTGGCTGATACAAACAAAGCTGTACAGGCAGGTAACCATGCCTCTTGTTGCATTAGCTGTTCAGAGTCCACTACAATATTGAAGAGATTCTTTTTACTATTTTTAACTGAAATCATTATAGCACAAGACTCTTAACCACAGTAACACCAAAAGAACAAGAGGCAATTTTATTAAGTATATGTCTTTTTTTCAATATGAACATTACTGATCTCTAAATTCATAATGTCTACTGAGGATTTCTAAGTCAAATAATAATAAGTATGATAATAGTAATAATAGAAGATATTTCATCAAAACATGCATATCTTTTGACTCTACTTTTACATATAATTTTAATAAAATTATACTTCTAAGTATTACCAAATAAGGACAAAAAGTTTTAATGTATCATAGTGTTTTTCAAAATAAAATTTATCGTTTAGAGAAGTTTTAGGTTCACATCCAAATTGAATACAAAGTACAGAGGGTTCCCATCTATACCCTGCAATCCCTGACACACACACATAGCCTCCCCAACTATCAGCGCCATATATGAGAGTGGTACATTTGTTACCATCAACAAACCTACATTTATACATGTTTATCACCCAAAATCCATAGCTTACATTAGAATTCATTCTTGATGTTGTATATTCTATGGCTTTGGAAGAATGTATAATGACATGTATCTAAAAAAATCATAGTATCATAAACAATCATTTCACTGTTCTAAAAAAGCCTCTATGTTCCACCTACTTACATCTCAGTCCTCCTTAACCCCTGACAAGGACTGTTCTTTATACTGCCTCTATAGTTTTGCATTTTCCAGAATGTTATATAGTTCAAATAGTATAGTATAGCCTTTTAAGATTGGCTTCTTTCACTTAGCAATATGCATTTAAGTTTTCCCCATGTCTTTTTGTGGCTTGATAGCTTATTTCTTTTTAGTTTTAAATAATGTTCCATCTTCTGGATGTACCAGGGTTTATTTACCCATTCACCTAGAGAAGGACTTCTTCATTGCTTCCAAATTTTGGCAATTATGAACAAAGCTGTTATCAATATGCAGGTTTTTGTGTAGACACACGTTTTCAACTGGTTTGAGTAAATACCAAAGAACACTATTGTTGGAGAGTACGGTAAAAGTATGTTTCATTTTGTAAGAAATTGCCCAGCTGTCTTCCAAAGCAGCTGTACCATTTTGCATTCCCATCAGCAATGAATGAGAGTTCTTATTACACATTCTCATCAGCATTTGTTGTCAGTGTTTTAGATTTTGGCCATTATAATAAGTATGTAACAATATCTCAGTGTGGCTTTAATTTGCAGTTTTCTAATGCCATATTATTTGCATCATCCTTACACATGCATATTTGCCATCCACATCTCTTTTTTGGTGAGGTGTCTGTCCACGTCTTTTGCCTGTTTTTTAATGGGGTTGTTCCTTTTCTTATTGTTGAATTCTAATACTTTACATATTTTGAATAGCTGTTCTTTATCAGATATGACTTTTGTAAATATTTTCTCCTACTCTGTCATAGTGTTTTAAGTGTTGGTCAACCTTGAGGCTTTAGAGAAACAAAAACAATTGGAACAAATTATATGGTTGTAAAACTTTAGAACCATTCTTGAAGATGCCTTTAAAATGATCTATGGGCTGGGTGCAATGGCTCACGCCTGTACTGCTAACACTTTGGGAGGCCAAGATAGGAGAATTGCTTGAGTACAGGAGTTTAAAATCTGCCTGAACAACATAGAGACACTCCATCTCTACAAAATATTTAAAAATTAACTGGGTACAATGGCACGTGCCAGTAGTCCCAGCTACTTGGGTCGCTGAGATGGAAGGATTGCTTGATCTAAGAAGTGGAGGCTGGAGTGAGCTGCGATGGCACCACTGCACTCCACCCTAGGTGATAGAATGAGACCCTGTCTCAAAAGAAAAAATAAAAATAAAGAAAAAATTTATCTATCTTAGATTATTATTTCACTATACTGTGAAAGTTGTCAGAATCAAAATGGAGTCTCTAATAATAAAAAAAATAAAACCACACATGAAAACCTGACATACCAAGACCAGACAAGGACACAGACACACACAGACACACACACACACACACACACACACACACACACACACACACACACAAACTATAAGCCAATATCCTTGATGAACATAGATGCAAAAATCCTCAATGGAGTGTTAGCAAACTGAATGCAACAACACATTAAAAACGTCATTCACCATGATTAAGTGGGATTCATCCCAGGGATGCAACGATGGTTCAGCATGTACAAATCAACAACAAATGTGATAGATCATGTTAAAAGAACCGAGAACAAAAGCCATGTAATCATTTCAATAGATGCTGAAAAATCATTCAATAAAATTCAACATTCCTTTATGATAAAAATGCTCAACTTGTTGTGGGTAAAAATACACAGAAACTGGGTATATATGACAAACCGACAGCTAACATCATACTCAACAAGGAAAAACTGAAAGCCTTTCCTTTAAGAACTAGAAAAAGCCCCCTCACTCACCACCGACAACCTGCCTTACCTGTGCAAATCCTGCTGCCGTCCCGCAGAAATGCTTCAATTACTCACAGGCTTTCGACAGATGAGAACAGTGTCAAGGGTCCTGGGTCCTCATCTCACTCAGGTTTATGCCAAAGATGTAAAATTTGATGCAGATGCCCGAATCTTAATGCTAAAGGTGTAGATCTTTTAGCCAATGCCATAGCTGCTACAATGGGGCCAAAGGGAAAAACGGTGGTTATTGACCAGAACTGGGGAAGTCCCAAAGTAACAAAAGATGGAGTGACTCTTGCAAAGTTAATTGACTTAAAGGATAAATATAAAAATATTGGAGCTAAACTTGTTCAAGATGTTGCCAATAACACAAATGAAGAGACTGGGGATGGGCATGTTCAATCACCAAAGGCTTCAAGAAGATTACCAAAGGTGCTAATCCAGTGAAAATCAAGAGAAATGTGATGTTAGCTGTTGATGCTGTAATTGCTGCACTTAAAAAACAGTCTAAACCTGTGACCACCCCTGAAGAAATTGCTCAGATTGCTACAATTTTTGTAAATGGAGACAAAGAAATTGGCAATGTCATTTCTGATGCAATGAAAAAGTTCAGAAGAAAGGGTTTCATCACAGTAAAGATGGAAAAACACTGATCGATGAATTAGAAATTATTGAAGCCATGAAAGTTTGACTGAGGATATATTTCTCCTTACTATATTAATACATCAAAAGGTCAGAAATGTGGATTCCGGGATGCCAATGTTCTATTGAGTAAAAAGAAAGTTTCTAGTGTCCAGGCCTTTGTACCTGCTCCTGAAATTGCCCATGCTCACCATAAGCCTATGGTCACAATTGCTGAAAATGTTGATAGAGAAACTCTAAGTACACTCATTCTGAATAGCTAAAAGTTGGCCTTCAGGTTGTAGCAGTCAAAGCTCCAGGGCTTAGTGACAGTGCAAAGAACCAGCTTAAAGACATGACCATTGCTCCTGGAGGTGCAGTGTTTCAAGAAGAGAAGTTGACTCTAAGTCTTGAAGATGTTCAGCCTCATGACTTAGGAGAAGTTGTAGAGGTCACTGTGATCAAAGATGACGCTGTGCTCTTAAAAGGAAAAGGTGACAAGTCTCAAATTGAAAAACGTGTGCAAGAAATCATTGAGTAGTTAAATGTCACGAATAGTGAATATGAACAGGAAAAACTGAATGAACGACTGGCAAAACTTTCAGATGAAGTAGCTGTGCTTAAGGTTAGTGGGACAAGCGATGTTCAAGTAAAGGAAAAGAAAGACAGTGTTACAGATGCCCTTAAAACACAAGAGCTGCTGTTGAAGAAGGCATTGTTCTGGGAGGAGGTTGTTCCCTACTTCGGTGCATTGGTGCCTTGGACTTATTGACTCCAGCTAATGAAGATCAAAAAATTGGTATAGAAGTTATTAAGAGAACTCTCAAAATTCCCACAATGACCATTACTAAAAATGCAGGTGTTAAAGGGTCTTTGATAGTCAAGAAACTTATCCAGGTCCTCCGAAGTTGGTTATGATGCCATGGTCAGAGATTTTGTGAATATGGTGGAAAAAGGAATTACTGACCCAATAAAGTTTGTGAGAAATGCTTTATTGGATGCTGCTGGGGTGACCTCTCTGTTTAAACTACAGCAGAAGTTATAGTCACAGAAATTCCTAAAAAAAAAAGAGAAAGCCCCCGAAATGGGTGCAATGGGTGTAATGGGAGGTGGTATGGGAGGTGGCAAGTTCTAATTCTTAGAAAAGTGCTTTACCTTTATTAATACACTGTGACAGGAATCCCAAGGCAGTATTCCTCACCAATAATTTCAGAGAAGTCAGTTGGAGAAAATGACGGAAGAAAAGACTAGCTGATGTTTAGGAAATCACTAACTATAAGTTACTGGTTTCAAATGACAAAATACATAATGTTTACTGCTGTCATTGTCCATGCCTAAAGATAATTTATTTTGTATTTTTTAATAAAAAGACATTTATGTATTTCTAATACTGGGTGTAAGAGCCATGTACCAATGTGCCGCTTTCAACTTAAATCACTGAGGCATTTTTACTACTATTGTGTTAAAATCAGGCTTGCCACCACCAGATGAGAAGTTAAGCAGCCTTTCTGTGGAGAGTGAGAATAATTATGTACAAAGTAGAGAAATACCCAATTATGTGACAACCTTTGTTTAACAAAAATTTGTTTAAAGTTAAAAAAGAAAGAAAGAAAAAGAAGAACTGGAACAAGACAAAGATGTCCGCACCCACCATTCCTCTTCAACATAGTACTAGATGTCCTAGACAGTACAATTAGAAAAGAGAAATAAATTAAGGGCATCCAAATCGGAAAGAAAGAAGTCAAATTATCCTTGTTCCCAGACAACATGACTGTACATGTAGAAAACCCTAAAGACTCTAAAAAAAAAGTTAGAAATGATAAATGAATTCAGTAAAGTTGCAGGATACAAAATAAACATACAAAAATCAATAGTATTTATATACACCAACAGCACATGCTCTGAAAAAGAAATCAAGAAGGCAAACCATTTTCAATAGCTGTATGAATTATAAAATACCTAGAATACATTTAACCAAATAAGTGAAAGATCTACCTTAGGAAAACTATAACAAACTGATGAAAGAAATTGAAAAGGACATTTTAAAAATGGAAAGTGTTCATGACCAGCCTGGCCAACATGGTGAAACCCTGTCTCTACTTTAAAAAATACAAAAATCAGTCAGAAATCACTTGAACCTAGGAGGCAAAAGTTGCAGTGAGCCGAGATCGCACCATTGCACTCTAGCCTAGCTGACAGAGCAAGACTCTGTCAAAAAAACAAAAAGAGGAAAAATATTGTATGCTCATGAATTAGAAGAATTAATAATATTGTCAAAATGTCAATACTGCACAAAGCAATCTGCAGATTTGCAGATATAATGAAATCCCTATCAAAATACCAATAACATTCTTCACAGAAATAGAAAAAATAGTCCTAAAATTTATATGAAACCACAAAAGATGGCATAGCCAAAGAAATTCTGAGCAAAATAAACAAAGTGGGAGGCATCACACTACATGACTTCAAAACACATTAAAAAACCAATGGTAACCAAAGTAATATGGTACTTGGGTAAAAATAGACATATGAGGCCAGGTGCAATGGCTCATGGATGTACTCTCAGCACTTTGTGAGACTGAGGCAGGAAGATCACTTGAGGCCAGGAGTTAGAGACCAGCCTTAGCAACATAGGGAGATCCCGTCTCTCCAAAAAAGAAAAAAATATATATAGCTGGGCATGGTGGTGTGCACCAGTGATCCCCACCTGCTCAGGAGGCTGAGGCTGGAGGACTTCTTGAGTGAGCCTAGGAGTTAGAGGCTGCAATGAGCTATGATTGCACCACTACCCTCCAGCCTGGGTGACAGAGCAAGATCCTGTGAAAGTAGGAGAAAGAAAGGGAAGGAAGGAAGGAAGGAAGGAAGGAAGGAAGGAAGGAAGGAAGGAAGGAAGGAGAGAGAGAGAGAGAGAGAGAGAGAGAGAGA
>NW_022436948.1:16804765-16807516 GCF_009761245.1 Sapajus apella | reverse complement strand
AGAGAAAAAAAAGAAAGAAAGAAAGAAAAAGAAAGAAAGAAAGAAAGAAAGAAAGAAAGAAAGAAAGAAAGAAAGAAAGAAAGAAAGAAAGAAAGAAAGAAAGAAAACAGACACATAGAACAATGCAACAGAGAACCCAGAAATAAATCCATGTATTTACAACCAACTCATTTCTACAAAGGTGCCAAGAACAAACACTGGGAAAATGACAGTCTCTTCAACAGATGGCTCTGAAAAACTGGATAACCCTATCCAGAAGAATGCAACTAGACCCCTATCTCTAAGCATACACAAAAATCAAGTCAAAATGGATTAAAGACTTAAATCCAAAACCTTTAACTATGAAACTACTAGGAGAAAACATTGGGGAAATGCTCCAGGATATTAGTCTGGGCAAAGGTTCTTGAGTAAGATCTCAAAAGCACAGGCTACAAAAGCAAAAACAGACAAACAGAATCACATCAAGTGAAAAAGCTTTTGCACAGCAGCGATAACAAAGAGAAAAGACAGCCCACTGAACGGGAGAAATTACTTGCAAATTATCCATCTAACAAGGAATTAATTACCAGGATATATGAGGAACTCAACTCTATAGCAAAAAAACAAATAATACAATTAAAAATGAGAAAAATATCTGCATAGACATTTTTCAAAAAGAAGACAAACAAATGGCCAATAGAGATACAATAAAATGCTCAACATCACTAATCATCAAAGAAATGCAAATCAAAACCACAGTAAGATATCCTCTCACCCTAGTTAAAATGGCTTTTATTAAAAAGACAAAAAATAATGAGTGCTGGCAAGGATGTGAAGAAAGGGGAAAACTTGTACACTGTTGGTGGGAATGTAAATTAGTACAATCACTATGGAGAACAGGTTCCTCAGAAAACTAAAAATAGAGTTACCATAGAAGACAGCAATTCCACTCCTGAGTATATACCAAAAAATCAACATATCAAAGAAATAACTGTGTTCACATGTTTATAGTAGCATTATTCACGATAGCTAAAATATGGACTCAGCCTAAGTATCTATCAATGGATTAAAAAAAATGTGGTGTATATATATATATATACACATATACATATATATATACATACACAACAGAATATTATTCAGCCATGAAAAAGAATGAAATTCTGTCATTTGCAGCAACATGAGCAGAACTGGAGGTCATTATGTTACGTGAAATAAACCAGGCACAGAAAGACAAATAATGCATGTTCTCACTCGTATGTGGGATCTAGAAAAGTGGACCTCATGGAGGTAGAGAGGAGAAGAGTGGTTACCAGAGACTGAAAAGGACAGGGGGAAGGGAGAATAGAGAGGTTGATTAATGGGTACATAAATATAGTTAGGTAGAAGATATAAGACATAGTGTTTGGTGAATCAGTAAGGTTGTTAGGGAAGTAGGAGCCTGGGAGAGCCAGGGTGACAGACACCACTTTAAGCTCCACTCCATCTTGAGACTAACCAGGCACATTCCTTGCCAGCCATGACGCAGTTGAGGAAAACCTACAAGGACATACTCCTACAACAGCAGAAAGTCTAGATGTCCCAATACTCATAACAATACACATTTTCAAAATAATTACAGTTATGCTTTGATGTACTTACACACTAAAATGTCAAGAATCATTTTCTTTAAATCTACAGTGTGATAAATTTTGTCATGCTGTCTGCTCATCCATATATACGCACATCTTATTTTGGTCTTTACATAGACAAGACCCCTATAAGAAAAACTTAAAAGACAGTACATTCCTCTGCTTGCTTTCTGAGGATGCCCTAGCCTATAATGAAGTAGTTTTCAATAAACTGTATCTTCTCAATGTACAACCTTGGACTGGTGCTACATTTGTTATTGATTTTTGTAGCTAAGGATAATCATTTCAAAACATTTACATAATCCTCCTCATTTTTCCTTTAAAAACTTCTATTCTTCCTTTCTCTCCCTGAATACGTAGTTTACTGTGGCATGCAAATTCCCATAGCAATGCTCTATTTCCAAATAAGCATTGTTTTCTTTTAGAGATCCTCTTTCTGGTTGTTGTTTAGGTTAAAAATACGAACAAAGGTGAAATTAACTGGAATCCCTACAGAATCCTGATATATCAAGAAAGACTCAAAATCTAGTCAGGGTTGGTGCCACCCCTGAATATCATGAAGAGAGCTGCAACTCGTAGCTTCTATTAAAATGCAAACCAGGTGCTGTTTCTTACTCGAAAAAAAAAAGGAGGGATATACCCTCTTACACTGAAAGATGTTTGGACCAAAGCCTTCTTCAGAAATATCCTTTATTACATTATGTTATTATGTTACTATACTTTATTATCTCTAAGAAACATTAATTCTCACTAGAAAGGTGAAAGTAAAATGACTGAGCACATGCACCTATCACCATAGCACCAAAAACCACAAGCAATGATGGAACCAAATGCCTTTAAAATCATTGATTTAAAACGTCTCTTCAATAAGAAGCCATGGCTGCAACATACTAGAAAATGTAGGGAATCCACACGTACCAGAGAGGGTTCCATTGCATACAACAGTACCTACTCTAGTTAGTTTAATCTAAAGTGAATTTATTATAGCAGAGGTTCCCAATCCCGAAGTCATGGACTGGTACCTCCTGTCAGATCAGCGGTGGCCTTAGATTCCCATAGGAGCGCAAACCCTACTGTGAACTACACAGGTGAGGAATCTAGGTTGTACACTCCTTTTTTTTTTTTTTTTTTTTTTTTTTTT
>NW_022436948.1:16747231-16804665 GCF_009761245.1 Sapajus apella | reverse complement strand
CAGGCTGGAGTGCAATGGCGCAATCTCGGCTCACTGCAACCTCCGCCTCCTGGGTTCAGGCAATTCTCCTGCCTCAGCCTCCTGAGTAGCTGGGATTACAGGCACGCGCCAGCATGCCCAGCTGATTTTTTGTATTTTTAGTAGAGACGGGGTTTCACCATGTTGACCAGGATGGTCTCGATCTCTTGACCTTGTGATCCACCCGCCTCGGCCTCCCAAAGTGCTGGGATCACAGGCTTGAGCCACCGCGCCCGGCCCGGTTGTGCACTCCTTATGAGAACCTCATGCTTGATGATCTGTCACTCAATCACCCCCTGATGGGACCCTCTAGTTTCAGGAAAACAAGCTCTGGGATCCCACTGATTCTACATTATGGTGTAATAATAGAAATAAAGTGCACAATAAATGTAATGTGGCCAGGTGTGGTGGCTGACACCTGTAATCCCAGCATTTTGGAAGGCTGAGGCAGGTGGATCACTTGAGGTCAGGAGTTCGAGACCAGACTGGCCAACATGGTAAAACCCTGTCTCTACTAAAAATACAAAAATTTGCCAGGCTTGGTGGCGCCTGCCTGTAGTCCCAGATACTTGGGAGGCTGAGGCAGGAGAATCGCTTGAACCCAGGAGGAGAAGGTTGCAGTGAGCTGAGATCACACTACTGCACTCCAGCCTGGGTGACAGAGTGACACTCTATCTCAAAAATAAATCAATAAAGATAGACAGACAGACAGACAGACGGATAGATAGATGTAATGGGCTTGAACCACAAATCAATCCCTGAAGCCAAAAGTGTTGGGGACCGCTATATTACAGCAAAGCCAAAGGGTATCACAATCACCGAGAGGTCTAAAGAAGATCAACACTGGGCTGTCCTTTCAAGAACATCTTCTAAAACCACACCGTAGAACTGCGCTTCTGGCCCCCTCACAGTCAGGAAACCGTGGAATCAGGAATCGGCTGCTGCTCTGCAAGCTCCAGACCAAAGCCACTTATACCACCCACCATCCACAGCTGCAAAATGAGGGAGCGTGTAGGGAATTCTCCTAATTTTATGTTGCCTCCAATTTCATTTTGAATACAGATTTAACTTTCTCATACCAGAAACAGAGCTCAGCCACCTTTGACACAGTTTTCAGTTCTACAACACACCTGGATGGCTCAGCCAGCAGCCAGTGACAATTTAGAGACATCTCTCCCGCCTAGCTGACTGGGCTCCTGCTCTCTCACTGCTTCCTTTAAATGGACCATTCAGGCATTAGCCTGTGAGCTTAAAGCGGCCCATATCCCATTTCCTTATGTATACGGCTAGTGACCACATGCTTCTCTCTTTCTGCCCAACTCTTAATTCCAGCCTTACGTGACCCAGGGACGGAAAAGCCCTCCTGACTCACTGTGCCCTCCTTGGCCAGGTTTTCTATATTAAAGTCTTTGAACTTGTTTCTTATTGTGGTGGTGTATTAAACGTGTGCCTTCCAGGCCTGGGCACAGTGGTTCACACCTGTAAGCCCAGCACTTTGGGAGGCCGAGGTGGGTGGATCACTTGAGGTCAGGAGTTTGAAAGCAGCCCGGCCAACATGGTGAAACCCCACCTCTACTAAACATACAAAAATCAGCCAGGCATGGTGGTGGGCACTACTTGGGAGGCTGAGACTGGAGAATCTCTTGTACCTGGGAAGTGGAGGCTGCAGTGAGCCAAGATATGACACTGCACTGCAGCCTGGGAGACAACGCAGGACTCTATCTCAAACAAACAAAAAAAAAGATGAATTTATGCCTTCCATCTGAAGAAGTAGGTAGGATCTGCCCTACGCTGGGTTTTTTCTGGAATGCAGGAGAGAACATGAGGTCAGGCTCCCACTGCCAGAGCCATGGCCAGGCAGGTATTAACTGGACATGGGTCAGACATGAGCCACCAGGGCATCTGCGAATACAAACAAGCTTCCTCTGTAAGGTACCCCCTGGTCAACGGTCAGACAGTCAGGCATTAGGCCATTTGCCTGGTAAAGGAAGTATCCTGAGAAAGGAGCACTGTAAACACCACATCCGGCTCATCCATTTCTGGTTAGGGCAGGGTTGCTAGCCACTCTGTACCAGAACCCTGGTTTAGCTGGGGACTTTCAAAGCACTATGCCCTGCCTCTCAACACTCATGAAGACAGAGACCCAGCACTGAGGAGCCTCAACATCACAGCTGTTTTAAAAAAGCAACTGTGTTAGCAGACATAGTGGGGGCAGAATAAGTCAGCTTCTACCCCCAGAGTGTTCCGCTTCTGCCCTCCAAAACCCATGTGGCTATAAGTGATAGATGTGACCCTAAATCCCATCTAAAAGCTGAGCTGTAGCTTTGAGGGTTCCAGCCTCAGTCATTCAGGCAGGTGTACACAGAAGGAGAGTAGAAGATACTGAGTGAGGTGATGCAGGCTCCCACCCATCCTGAAGAGAGAGCAGAAAGGATATGGCTCTCAGAGGAAAGCAAGAGTGATTCCAGGAGAACTCCAAGTGTCAAGGCCTGTGGACACAAGGATCTCCAGGTAGACTTGGAGCAACCACCAGGGTGACTGACTCCATCAACGTTAGAGCAGTAGGTAGGCTGCCCAAACTCCCCTCTTTGAATGGAGAACAAAGACAGAACTGAAGAATTAGTTATGAATGTTGGGTCAGAGGCCATGATTAGGAGGAATAGAAACTCTCCTTCTCTAAGAGAAGCTGGCGGTATGTCCTCCATGGCAGCAAAACACCAATTGTCTAAAATCACTGGAAGCATACCACCTTCATATTCGGGCCAATAGAGCCTCAAAGACAAAGATGAGCATGCAGCCAGGAATCAAACATCTGAAGTAGACAGACACCATGAAAGAGAGATATACAACTTAATGAACAAAGGAAATCACTTCACACATTAGAATTTATGCAGCAGACAAATGAGAACTTTGAAAATGTATAAAAACTTAGAGATACAAGAACAGATACTGCATCCACGAAATAAGATTTTTTTAATATTAGAAAAAAATGTACTTACCAAATAAAAATCCCAATAAATAATCCAAAAAGTAGCGCATACTCAGCTGATGAGAGGACATGCTAGCTGAAAGCCTGAATTTCCCTCAAAATGAAAGAGAGGTAGTGGGTGCTATGGTGTGCCACTCAGATCCCCCTCTAGGGACCAAGGCACTCATTCTACCATATATTGGCTATTGACAGGTCACAGCTAACTCCCTCTCTAGGAATTCTCCTCAGGAAAGAAAGCTTCTTTGCCCAGGTAATATCCCCTCCCAAAAGTATACTTCACTTGGATTTAGGACAATCTGAAGTGTCAGCCCAAGCCCAAAGCTCCCAGCAAGGTTAGCTGAGGTCTTTGTTGCAATTGTGTCTCAGGTCAACTTCTTCCTCTACCCGCTACCCTGCTTTTCTCTTGAATGCACTTGGCTGCATTCAAGTGTCCGTTTGAGAGTCTGTTTCTGGGTAGCCCATCCATCTAAGATAGATAGAAAGAACAAAAACAAAAAGACCTGAAGACATCTAGATATTTGTCCTTCTGTCTAATTGGATTTCTAGGAGACAAGAACAGAGAATGGAGGGATGGGAAAACCAAAAGTATCAAAGTAGATTTTCCATGAAGGCAAGAGACTGATCAGATTAAAGAGGCTCACCAACTGTTTGACAAGATGAAAAGAAAAAATATATGTATGCATATATGTGTTGTATTAGTCAGTGTTTTCCAGAGAGACAGAACCAACAGGATGTGTGCATATACAGAAAGAGATTTATTTTCAGGGATTGGCTAAGGTGATTATGGAGGCTGACAAGTCTCAAGATCTTCGGGGGGCCAGCAGGATGCAGGCCCAGGAAAAGCCAATGCTGCAGTTTAAAGCCAAAGGCCATCTGCTGCAGAATTCCCTCCTGCTCGGGGAAAGCCATACTTTTGTTCTACCTAGACCTCGAAGTGATTGGATGAGCCCCTCTCACATTATAGAGTGAAATCTGCTTTAAAGTTCATTAATTTGAATGTTAAATTCATCTAAAAACACCTTCACTAAAACATCCAGAATTCCAGAATAATGTTTGTTTGACCACATAGCTGAGTAATGTGGCCCAGTCAAGTCGACGCATAAAATTAACCATCACACATATAGGTCTACTATGAGACTTTCAGAAGACCAAAAATAAACACTTCCAGGGTTAAATAAATAATCGACAAATGAATAAGACTGAATTGGCATGATATCTCATTGATACAGAAGGGCTGGGCCCCCGGCTAAACCTCACCCTTAAGCTTGGAACTTGGCCCTAAGTGAAAGAAGCTGACCTCGTTTTTCCGCCCAAATGTTGCCTTTTTGGTCTGCCACACCCCTATCCTGTGCCCATAAAAAGACTTTAGCTGGCAGAACAACACAAGACGCTGAGCAGCAGAGATACAAGTGGCTGAGTGGTGAGCAGAGAAGCAGCTGAGTGTCAGAGACTACAGATGCGGCTAACTCAGACTCAGGGAAAGATCATCTTCTTCCCGGACCATTCCCTTTCCAACTCTCCATCCTGCTTCCCATCCAAGAGCCATTTTCATCGTCTAATAAAATCCTCCGCATACACTAGCCTTCAATCTGTTCATGTGACCTGATTCTTCCTGGACACCAGACAAGAACCCGGGTTCAGAGAGGGAAGGGGCTTGGATGCTGCTGTGGGGCCCGCACAGAACCTACTCTCGCCAGAGAGGAGTGACCAGCCAGTTCCAGTGCTCATTCCCTCCGGTTCCCACACTCACTTGCACTTCCTCTGGCAAGAAGGGCCAGCAGCAGGCTGAGTTAAACAAGCCATGCCAGTTCCTGCCCACAAAGGGAGTCAAGGGAACTATCCCATCTGATCATCAGCAACATTGAATGTTAGGAAGACACTGGAGAGTTATCTTCAAAGTTATGAGGGAAATTTATTTTCTACCTAGAATCCTTAATATACAAAAACTGTTTTTTAGGTTGAGGACTGAAATAAAGACATTTGGGATGTTACTCCTGGAAACAATTAGCAGAGGATGTATGCCAACTAAATGTAAGCCATAAGAAAAAAATATAGTATACTATAAAAGTATGGATCAGGGAACTATTAAAATATGTAGTTTTTTTTAAGCCAGGCTCATGCCCATAATTCAGGAGACTTGGGAGACTGCAGTGGGAGGATCCGTTGAGGCAAAGAGTTCGAGACCAGCCTAGGCAACTTAACAAGAACCCATCTCTAGAAATATAAAAGAATAAAATAACATATGTAGTTAAATTAAATCACTGTTAGTTGTTTTTTAAAATAAGTATCTCCAAAATTTTCAGATGATCTAACCGGGGTGGGGGGAGTGTTAGGGGACACTGAAAAAAAAGAAAAGCATGCCAGAATTTGTATTATTATTATTAGGAGAAGATGTGATGCTGACCAATGGCAACACTGAGAAAAATGTGTGTGTGTGTGTGTGTGTTTCAAAGTTTAAGTGTGACTGACAGTGAAAGAAAGACAAAGGCAGATTAGGAAAATGGAGACAAAAAGAATGCAAGATTGTGTCCTTAATTTCAGGCAAGGCTGAATACACAATAAAAAGACAAAGACAAATACTTTATAGTAGGCATAATCTTCAGTCAGCATGTATCAATCATGAATATCAACACTCCAACTGGCATAGAATTGAAATTCAAATAACCAAAATCTATCAAGAAATATAAGTAGACAAACACTCTAATAAGAAAAGCCTTTTATTATAATTACTATAAACAGTTAATATATCTTATTCAGGCCATGAAGATCAAGTAGATATAAAATAAACAGGACTCTAGAAGACCTAAAATCTAATTAATAAGGTAAACCTAATTACTAAAGTCTATACTTTGAAAGGAGAAAATAAACTTTCTCTTCAATGGCAGAGAGTGACAAAGATATTTCTAAACACAATACAAGAATGAGAAACAAACAAAAAAAAGTAGATTGAATAAATATTTCCATCAAAAAAAGGTTAGTATCTGAAAAAAAACTTAACATCTGGTGGAAATACTGTAAATACAACCAAAAGATAATAACAAACTGGAAAAAAAATTACCAATACTTATACGAGAAATTTCCACGTAGCAGAAATTGTGTGTTTATTGCCTGACATCCATCCCAGCAACACAGTTTTTCTTTGGAAATACCATTCTGGCTATGCAGTTAAAGTGAGCCCCAGCCCTGAGTGGGGCATATCATTTCACCTCCTTAGCCACAGGATTGATTCACACATGAGCACATGACTCATTTAGGGCCAATAAGAAAGAGAAAAAGGCAGGACTCCTTGCAAACAACTGAAAGACTCTTGAATTTGGTGTGAGGATGTGAAGTTGCAGCCATCTTGCTATTACAATGAGAGCCACCCTGAAGATAAAGCGGAAAAGAATAAGCAAAACCAGGAAATAAACACCAGAGACACGTTTTGGTGCCTAATTAGATAGAAATAATCAAAATGCTCAGTGTCTTTAAATGTATTGGTGGAGAGGGGGTAACAATTGGAAAAGACTTAGAGGCTGATTTGTGGTATATTACAAAAACAAGCAAATGAAAACGTAGCTATTACTAGATGTCGTGGGTTGAGTTGTATTTCCTCTCTACCACTACTACTGGCCCTTTGTACCACCGTCTCTACCACCATTTTCTCTCCTTGTCAGGACACGAGTCATTGCGTTTAGGGTAGCTCCTGAATAAAAGCATGCCAGAATTTGTATTTTTATTAGGAGAAGATGTGATGCTGACCAATGGCAACACTGAGAAAAATGTGTGTGTGGTGGCTCCTAAATGCAATGGCTGGTATTCTTACCAGGAAAGAAAGCCTTGGAGACATAAAGGCACAGGAGAGAAAGCCAAAGAAAGATGAAGGAGCGACGGGAGCTCCACTGCCACAAGCCAAAGGTGGCCAGGGATTGCTGGAAACCACCAGAAGCTGAAAGACCAAAAGAAGGATTCTTCCTTTCATCAAGGGGCAACATTATGAAATGTTGCTGCCAACACCTTCATTTCAGACTTCTAATCTACAGGACCAGTAAGAATGAATTTATTTGTTTACCCAGTTTGTGGTAATTTGTTATGGCAGCCCAAGAAACTAATAGAGCAGATAATTAACTTGAAGGAAGAGCAAAAAGTTGTGCAAGAAAGCAAACGTAACTGGTATAACACATGGGTCAGATTTCAGTAACATTTATATAAGCAAAATAATGTTTTTAAAATCACAATACAATTTTTTCTTTTTTAGATAGAGTGTCCATCTGTTATCCAGGTTGGAGTACACTGGTGTGATCTCAGCTAACTGTAACCTCCAACTCTCAGGTTCAAGCAATTCTTGTGCCTCAGCTTCCTTAGTAGCTGGGATTACAGGCACCTGCCACTACACCAGGCTAATTTTTGTATTTTTAGTGGAGAAGGGATTTCACCATGTTGACCAGACAGGTCTTGAACTCTTGACCTCAAGTGATCCACTCTTCTTGGCCTCCCAAAGTGCTGGAATTACAGGCGCAAGCCACTGTGCCCAGCCAAGAAATTTTTTTTAAAACCATGGTACCATGGTTGTGAAGAAAGGGAGCAGGAGACTGGCAACTGTACTTGTTTATTAGAGACAGGATAATTATTCTTCCACTCATAGGAACTCTATAGATAATGTTTAATGTTTAAAAATGAAGTACTATTATAAGCTTAGTATACAGAGATATGAAAATGAATGACAAAAGAAACAGATAAAAGTTGAAGATGGTCTTCCGAAAAATGAGACATGAGAAATTGGACATTGGGTGCTAGAAAAGGCTGCTTTTTCACAATAAATTATGTAGAACTATTTGCCCTATTAAACTATTTATCAACTTTCACAAAATAAAGGCAAAACTTAAGGTAAAATAAGCAAAAATGAAGAATTTACAAAGAAAGAAACAAATGAACACATTCCTAACATTAATTAGCAATGAGACCAATTTAAAAAAAACAAGTAGAGAAAGAACACTGATTTCATTTGTAATATTTTAGTTCTTGTATTTAAAAAATATTTTGAGAAAACATGATAAAATACTGTCATTTCTGGGTTTAAAACTCGGGGTTTTAAAATTTGTAACCTGGCCTGGGCACATTACAGGCTCACGCCTTTAATCCCAGCACTTTGGGAGACCCGGGCAGGCGGATCACCTGAGGTCAGGAGTTTGAGTCCAGTCTGGCCAACATGGGAAAACATCATCTCTACTAAAAATACAAAAATGAGCCCGGTGTGGAGGAAGGTACTACTCGGAAGGCTGAGGCAGGAGAATTGCTTGAACCTGGGAAGCAGAGGTTGCAGTGAGCCGAGATCGCCCCTGAACTCCAGCCTGGGGAGATGGAACAAGAGTCTGTCTCCAAATAAATAAATTAAATTTGTGACCCAAATACTTTTCTGTATTTTTATTTCTCAAATGTAAAAAACTAGCTGTAAAAATGTTTCATTGGGAAACAAACCAGAAATCAACTCAAAAAGAATGCAAATACCTGAATAGTCTAATAACTTACAGATGTTCCAAGACATCAAAGATCCATCCATTCAAAAGGCACCAAGCCCAACCAGTTTTATGGTTTTCTACCTAATGTTCCAGAAACAGTCCTAACTAATACAATGAGGATAGCATAATCGTGATAAAAAAACCAGAGCCAGATTATTAACCTCCCAAATTCAGCAGTGTATTAAACCACATATCTTGCTTGAGTGAGGTTTATAAAAAGAGTGCATTCATGATTCATCAGGAAGGCAATTTATAAAGTACAGCAAAAAATCAAATGAGAAAAGTCTTCATCTGTATAGTGTAAAGCTTAAAGTTCAGCGGGCAAAAAAAATAGTAAAATTTGTTATATATTTTTTCAAATCCTTGCAAACTAGGAATAAAACAGAATTTCCAAACATCATTAGAATGAAGAAAGAACATTCACCTTAGTCAAAAACAACTCAGAATGTACACTATCAGGTTCTAGTTCACAGAATAAAATTTAAATGTTCAAAGAAAGCAAGCAAATGTCAATGGTCATAGATTATACAACCGTCTACTTAGAAATTTCAAGGAGGTCCACAGACAAATTTAGAATTAAGACTCAAGAACACACTGCTCGCCCGGAACCCCACCCTCTTCCTAGGCCTGTGCCCAAAGGCGTGCGCATGCGCGAGCCTGGCGCAAGCTCGTGGGACGCACTGCAGGAAGATGGCAGCCCTGAGCTTTCCCACGCCATTGCACGGACACGTGGGCCGCGGCGCCTTCAGCGACGTGTACGAGCCCGCGGAGGACACGTTCCTGCTTTTGGACGTGCTCGAGGCAGCGGCTGCCGAGCTGGCGGGGTGCGAGGAGGGATGGGGTTCTGACGGGAGAGGGCTGGGGCGTTCTGAAGAAGCGGCAGTGGCGGAGGGCCGGGACGGTGACTGTCGCCGCCCTGAGCCGGAGGAGGCGGGGTCCATTTGCAGATGATTGACAACAGGACGCCGTAATTGAGTATTTTCCTGTAGATACAAGTAATGAGTGTGCCGAGGACACATCTCCTTTGCCAGGGAGCTGCTCTGGTCACGAGCTCCCTGGCTGCTTACCACGCAAAGACGTAACATTTTCCTGTCACTTGTTAATCTGGAGAACACAAGTCCCTGAGAGAAGCGGTAGTGTAACACGTTTGGAAACAAAATGTTCTGAAAACATTGCTTATTTATATTAATTTTTAAAGCATTAAATATTGAAATTGCGTGGTATTATTTGAGTTACTCAGCACATAGAAAGCACCCTCTAACAATGGAAGGACCCAAACATGAAAGAAAGTTATGTTACTGGAGTGGGGAAATATTTTTAAACCCACTGAATAACATTCTATCACCAGCCAGTCCTCACGTGTGGCTACAGAGCACTTGAAGTGTGCCTAGTGATACTGAGGAATTTTTCATTTAATTGTTACAAAAAAAATTTTTAAAGTTACATGCTGCTAGCAGATAATAGTCTACCCTAACACGTTACAACTATTTAAATGGATTTGTTGAAGTGATCGCCGTCGATTTTAAATTAATAGCAGAAAGAATGAATACTGACATTGTGATTTTTAAATCCAAGGAATTTGAGTTGTTAAGATTCGTTTGAAGATAAGACTTGAACTGGATTTTCTCAGGATGGAACAAACAGCTGTCAGGTTTCAAAGATCTATATTGTATTTATTTATCCCTCTTAAATTTGGTCATATTTTTCCACGTATAAAATGCCCCAGCTCTTATTAAACTAGTCTTTGATTGTAGATGATGGAACTTTTGGATTTACTGGAATACAGAGTGGAACAGTACTGTTTTATAACCTGTCTTTTCTTCTCAAGATAGCCCAGAAAGATTTACAAGCACAAATTGGACTGCAAAATATGCTGTAAAAGGAGCCGATTTTGTTATGAAGTCTTAGGTTATTTCTAGTCCTGGAATTCTAATTATTTATGAGACCATGATAGTTATTTTCAAAGAGAAGCCACCTGGTGAGATTCACAGACCTTACTACCACCTAGTAAAGACTTGTCAGATGTGTAGACTGGTTCCAAAAGTTTAAAACCTCTGGAGCTTGTTGCTGGGTAGTTATTTGGGGAGTTTAGCGCTAAAAATTTCCCTAAATGCCATCAAGCTGATCTTGTAATGGGGATAATTTATGCTTTTGATGCATGTATAACATTGTAGAGGCCTGGCACTGTGGTTGTCCTAACTACCTGGGAGGTTGACGTGGGAGGATGGCGTGAGCCCAGGAGTTAAAGGCTGCGGTTAGCTATGGTGGCACCACTGCACTCTAGCCTAGGTAACAGAGCAAGAGTCTGGCTCTGAAAAAGAAACAACTTCCAAGATTATAGTCAAGAAAATAAATTTAATGGAAAGATAAAGTACAGTAGAATGAGGATTTTATAATTAACAGCGTTCTAAGATGGTTAACATTTGAAGATCAGCAGATACTATTTTCCCAAGTAGCATATAGCTGTACAGAAAAGGAATTTTGTCCTGCTCTATTATTGGGGGACATTTTAATTCTCTAGGATATTCTCATGGCTCTATGTTAGGTATGAAAAGATAGAGGCACCTTTTTCAAAAATAAATTTTGTAATAATACAAACTCTATCATTTTAGGAAATACTAAGCTAAGAGCTTCTTGTGTGAAGGAATTTTGTCTTTCATATTAATATTTCCAACCCTAGATTAACATTTTTCAATACTTTTTAATGTAATGATTTGTTGAAATTAACTGAAAACCGTGTTTGGTAATATATAACTTTTATGGACTTTATATTACATACTCAAAATATTAGTAATTTCGAGTTATGTAATATTAAGTATAAAGTAGTTGTCAGAGCTTATGAATTTCCTTTCTGTTTTTGTATGTTTGCAAGTGAGTGATGATGCTAGAGAAATATACATGCTAGAAATAAAACTAGCATGAGAGTTTTCTGTTAAGAGTATTTTGATTCTACTGTACTAATATTTATTTTGGTTTTTTTTTAGAGTGGAAATATGCCTGGAAGTAGGGGCAGGGTCTGGTGTAGTATCTGCATTCCTAGCCTCTATGATAGGTCCTCAGGCTTTGTACATGTAAGTACATCATATTCATCTAGATCTTCCACTGACAGGTTAACTATGATAACTCGAATGAAATAATTTTAAGTAAACACTATGTATCTTATAGTATTTAAGTGTAGTAAGAACCCAGATTACAAATTATGCTTCTCTAAAGATTATTACTTTATGTTATATTATAACTATTATATTATGCAGTATTATCATACTGCATAATTATAGAAGCAGCATAATTTTAGATCATCTCTAAATTTGATTTGTTTCTTAGGTAAATAATTTGATAATCATAAGAAATTTAAAGTTGCTTAAATTTATTTAGAGAAAAATTAGAGAATATAGAAAAGTATAAAGAAGAAAATTAAAATCACCTATAAATTTTACCATACATGGTCCAACTGTGTTTCCTTCTTTTTTTTTTTCATTTCCTATGCTTTTAATTTAATTTTGTCTCATAAGCATTTTCCTATCAAAAATTCCTTTTAAATTTCATTTTTGGTGACTGCATAGTACTCCTTCATTGGATGTATCAGAATTTCATAAATTCCTTCAGATATGTGTGCATGTGTCTGCATTCTTCTACTCTTGGACATTTTATCAGTATAACAGTCTTTATCAATTGAACAAATCCTTGTTCTCTTTTTCTTTGCCATTATTGAAAGCATTCTATTTTTTTTCTAAAGCTATTCTGTGTAGAATTAGTGGAACATTCCTTGAAATTATTCAGTAACAGATTTGCCTTGTGGACATAGGATATAGTTTCCTTCCATTTCTGTTTATAGGTGCACTGATATTAACCCTGAGGCAGCGGCTTGTACCCTAGAGACAGCACGCTGTAACAGAGTCCACATTCAACCAGTTATTACAGATTTGGTAAGCTATTAATCTTTGTCCAATAATAATTTTATTTTCAAATAAGGTTAAGATGTTTTAGGACAAAGAAACTTTGGTAAGTAATTAACTTTTGACCTACGAAAAAGTATACCCCATACAATGTAAATTCTTTATTGATGTAATCCATTTTTTCCACAATTCAAAAGGAATTTATATTAACTTATATGGATCAGGCCTCTTTTATCAGAAGTGACAGTGAACCCAGTTCAAACTGACTTAAATTTTAAAAGTTAGTCCAGGTGTAACGGCTCATGCCTTTAAGCCCAGCACTCTAGGATGCCAAGGCAGGACAATTGCTTGAGCCCAGGAGTTCAAGACCAGCATGCACAATATAGTAAGACCTCATTTCTACAAAAAACAAAAATTAAAAAAGATACCTGGGTGTGGTTGCTCACACCTGTGGTGCCAGCTACTTGGGAGGCTGAGGTGGGAGGATCACTTGAGTGTGGGAAGTCGAGGCTGCCATGAGCCATGATTGTGCCTCTGCACTCCAGCCTGGGGAACAGAACAAGGCCTTGTCTCAAAAAAAAAAAAAAAAAAAAAAAAAAAGGAAAGAAAATGATGGCTTCAGCACAGCTACTTCCAGGAACTCAAATAATGTTGTAGACATCTTTTTCTTATCTCTGAAATTCTCTCTGGTGGTTCTATTCCTAGGCAGTCTTTCCCTTCATGGTAACAAGATGTTTGCCTATCTATATCTTATTTCTCAGCAACTTCCCAAGGAAAGAATCCCTTTCTATTCAGTTACTCTAGAAGAGGCCCCAGATGAGTATTATTTGGATCAACTTGGGTTATGTGCCTATCTCTCAACCTTTTGCTGTGGCCAAAGGAGATTTGAATATGGAGATGATTGACTTCAACTCATAATGCCATCTCAGGAGCTGGGTTGGGATAAACGCTGCTCAGGCCACTTAGATCAAGAATGATGGGAGGTAGAGCTTCCCTAACAAAAGTCAAGGAAATTAAATCAGAAGAAAGGGGCAGTGGGTCCTCAGTAGGTAAAAACAACAAGTTACAACTGCCCAACCATCATTTTAAGAAGTTAACATCACACATTTTCAAGTGGAAGTTGTTAAAATATTTTACGTTATATTGGTAAGATAATTTTTAATTAGTGGGTTTTTAATTTATATGTGTGAAATACCTTTTTAGAGGCAAAAATAATGATAGCATACATCAGGCAGACATATGAAATACAAAATACTTCTGTGTTCCTTAACCTGCACTTTTCTTATGATGAGGGTAGCTAGCTTTCCTGTTTTGTTTTTTTTTTTAATTTACAAATGATTTTGTACCCTAGAAGGAATTACACCGAAGAGATAAGAAATTATTTTCATATTATTAGAAGTTGTTACTGCTAATAAAAACTAGAGAATCAAGGCAGGTACTCCAGTGATTTACATGAGATTAATGGGGTGATTTTTTTTTTTTTATTTCTTTTTTGTTTTTCTGAGACGGAGTCTCACTCTGTCACCCAGGCTGAAGTGCAGTGGCAAAATCTCGGCTCCCTGCAACCTTTGCCTCCTGGGTTTAAGCAGTTCTCCTGCCTCAGCCTCCCAGGATTACAGGTACCCACCACTGCGCCTGGCTAGTTTTTGTATTTTTAGTAGAGACTGGGTTTCATCATGTTGGCCATGGTTGGCCAGGCTGGTCTCAAACTCTTGACCTCAGGTGATCCACCCACCTCAGCCTTCCAGAGTGCTGGGATTACAGGCGTGAGCCACCATGCCTGGCCTAAAAATGTCTTTAATGTGTCCATAATTAGTATTAAGTGTTTTTGATAGAATGGTGAAACACCAGGGATAGAAGAAATTATAGAACAATATCCAGTAAATTATAGGAGGTATCTATAGAGACACAGGAAAATTGTGAAAATGTTAGCAAATATACTTGTAAATTTGTATCCAGGTCTATATGGATTATACAAAATTAGTTTGCTTCCTTATTTCATCTTCTAAAAGTGAACCCAGAGTATAAATATATATGCTGTTGAGGAGTACAGGCTTTTTTATATTCATTCTGATAATTTAATTTTCATATTTTTATTTAATTGCATATATTATTTATCTGAGTGAAAATGTAAAAATACTTAACTTCGTTTCTCTCCATAAGTGCAGCCCCAACACATTATTTTCCCAAAAACATGGGAGATGATTTTTAAAGATTGATTTGTCAATTATTTAATTCAGAGTTTAATGTAAAATTCTCACTGTTGAATACATTTAGGTCAAAGGCTTGCTACCAAGATTGAAGGAAAAAGTTGATCTTCTGGTGTTTAATCCCCCCTATGTAGTGACTCCTTCTGAAGAGGTAAAACATACAACAAAATTTAATTATTAATATTTTCAATTATTTTGTTTGTAAAATCAAAAGAATATCATTCTATGACATCAGTCAGCTGCTGCTATCACAGACTACTCTGATTTTACTCCTAATAGTCAGCAATTGGGTCCTATTAATAGACCTAGGAAAGGAACCTTTGATGGAAATACAAACTATGATATATATCTATCATTAAAAATCACATTCAAATCAGGCCATGGAGTTTATATTCATATATTTGACTGTATATGTACATATATATTATATCCTTTATCATGAATAAAATAATTTGCAAAACAAAATGTTTTAACTGGCTGGGTGTGGTGGTTCACACCTGTAATCCCAACACTTTGGGAGGCCGAGGCGGGCAGATTACCCAAGGTCAAGAGTTCAAGACCATCCTGGCCAACATGGTGAAACCTCGTCTATACTAAAATTACAAAAATTAGCCAGGCGTGGTGGCACACGCCTGTAATCCCAGCTACTTGGGAGGCTGAGGCAGGAGAATTGCTTGAGCCTGGGAGATGGAGGTTGCAGTGAGCCAAGATTGGCCACTGTTCTCCAGCCTGGCTGACAGAGTGAGATTCCGTCTCCAAAAAAAAAAAAAAAAAATGTTTTAACCAACCTTAAATTCACATGGGAATTCCTTCTGAAAGTTTCCGGTTTCCTCTTTTCACAGGTATTTCTAAAAAGTGGAAGAGTGGAACCAATTCTCATTTCAGATAGGGAAAAGAAATAATCTTGAAATATATTAATTTTTTAAATCTCAGTGATGAAGAGGTAAACCACATTAACCTTTTCCCAGGAATGGTCAAAGTTTAATAATGGGCTAAGCCTCGCTTTCCTTTCATTATTATGCTTTTTTTATTCTTTGATAATTATTCTCTGGCAAGGCTAGTAAACATTACATTCACCTCAACACAAAGATGGGAAAGATTCATTTGACTGCTGTTGCTACTGATGGCAGTTAAACAATGAAAAAGCTATTGCTCTGCTGCCGTATGAACTCATATGACAAGGAAGTCATAAGGTGAACAGCAGTTGAAGGAAATGCAGCTTAATAAAGCTCTTTAGAAAACCATTATCAAACTGGTGGGAAGACTAATCAATGAAAAGGAGATTTTGGGAACATGGTGACCTGAATGGGTTTCCTTTCTAACACATTTCTAGCCCTAAGCCACGTGCTTCTGAGCCTTATAGCTGCTGGGACATATAGACGATTGAGTGTAGGCAATGCCTTGGGCTTTTTTGCTGTCCCAATGGAGTGAAAAACTGTCATATTCTCATGAGCTGGGCAATTAGCTAGAAAGCAGGATCAAAATACAACACAGCAAAGATGTCTTGGAGCTTCAAAATATGTTTTATACATTAAAACATTAGACAGTAAATTAAAAAAGAATGTGATCATTGTGAAGACCTGAATCAGTGGTCTCGAAACCCAGTGAAAGAAAGATTTAAGTGCACAGAGCATGAAAATACGGAGAAGACTTCAAAAAGATAAAAGAGACTCAGAGATTAGATCCAGGAAACATAATATACAAATAATAAGAGTTTATGTGTATAACAAGCTGTGGCTATACTTACTAATATATCCAGAAACATGAAATAAGATGCTATTGATTTCTGCCAACAGCACAAATGGGGAGTTTAGCCCAGGAGAAAAGCAGAGAGAATGCCAGGAAAAGGAAGTTTCCAGGTGGAAAGTCTTAAAGAAAAATAGAGGAAGTGATATATTTCCTAATATGATTCATTTTGTGGAAAATTGTATTGAGAAGCTTATGATAGGTGTGGGAATAATTAGAGTCAAAAAAAATTAAGCAAATGGACATAGTGAATGCTCATTAACAGCCAACTAAGATGCAATACTTTTCTCCCAGAAAATATTATATAGCTCTTAAAAGAATGAATTAACAGTAGAGACGGGGTTTCATCACGTTGGCCAGCCTGGTCTTGAACTCCTGACCTCAAGTTATCCACCTGCTTTGGCCTCCCAACGTGCTGGGATTACAGGTGTGAGCCACCACACCCAGCCTCAATTCACTTCTAAATTTTATATAGTCATAAAAACAGTGTTTTGAAACATTGAAGATGATCTGGCCTTGATCTTTAATGTTCAGAATCTTTGTTGATGTCATCAGCGTTGACAAGAAGGGAGAGAATTTCCGTCTGATCTGTGACACCAAGGGTCACTTTGCCGTACATCATATTACATCTGAGAAGGCCAAGTACAAGTTGTGCAAAGTTAGAAAAATCTTTGTGGGCACAAAGGGAATCCCTCATCTGGTGACTCATGATGCTCACACCATCTGCTACCCTGATCACCCCATCAAGGTGAATGATACCATTCAGATTGATTTAGAGACTGGCAAGATTACTCATTTCATCAAGTTTGACATGATAACCTGTGTATGGTGACTGGAGGTGCTAACCTAGGAAGAATTGGTGTGATCACCAACAGAGAGAGACACCCTGGATCTTTTGACATGGTTTACATGAAGCATGTCAATGCCAACAGCTTTGCGACTCGACTTTCCAGTGTTTTTGTTATTGGCAAGAGCAGCAAACCATGGATTTCTCTTACCCAAGGAAAGGGTATCCACCTCGCCATTGCTGAAGAGAGAGATGAGGCTGGCGGCCAAACAGAGCAGTGGGTGAAATGGTCCCTGGGTGACATTAGATCTTTGTATGTAATTAAAAATAATGTGGGAGGAGCTTGATCCAAGATGGCCGTTTAGGAACAGCTCAGGATTGCAGCTCCCAGTGAAAGCACAGAGGGTGAGTGGACACCGCATTTTTATTGCCCACAGACTAGGAAATTCCCAGGCGGAGGAGCTCCACAGGTCACCAGCGTGGCTGTTTCGGCCAGCGCGGCTGTGCCGGCTGGCACCGCTGCTTTGCCCTGTGCAGCTGCTTTGTCGGCGCCCTGGAGCAGCGGTTCTCCGTACAAAATACACCAATCCGGGTGCCCTTTTGGCTGGTGATTGGAGCCACAGGAAGTCGCCCATTTGTGTGTTTAAAAAGGGGACTGAGCAGGGAACCCGGACAGTAGATTCCAGGGCAAAAAAAGTGCCACGAATCTCAGTGCTGCTGTTTAAGCCAGCAGAGTGAGTTGTCGCACGGGAAAAAACACACACCGTGGTGCCTCTTCAACAGGCGACTCGAACACCAACTTAAAAAAAAAAAAAAAAAGGCTCTGAGGCAGGGAGCCAGACAACCAGGCTAGGCTGGTCCCACCCCCACAAAAGAACAGCAATCAGAAACTCTGAATTGAGAGTTTCACAGCAAGCGCAGCTGAACCCGGGACGGTCCTGCTCTGTAGGGGAGGGGTGTCCGCCATTACCGAGGCAGCCCACCCCTATGGAGGTAGGCAGCCAATGCTGAGGCAGCCCACCGTTGCCAAGGCAACCCACCACTACAAAGAGAGTCTGCAATAACAGAGGCGGGCCACCATTGCCGAGGCAGTTCTAACTACATCCATATAAACAGGACTGCAGGGAAGTTCACTCGGCAGCTGGGCGGAGCCCACAGCAGCTCAGCAAAGCCTCTATAGGCAGACAGTGACTAGGTTGCCTCCTTGCTGTGCAGGGCAGCTCTGAAGGGAAAAAAAAAAAAAGGCAGCAGCATAACGGAAACTCATAAAGCCCTAAATCCCTGGGACAGAGCACCTGGGAACAAAAAGCGGTTTATGAGTTCTGCTGCAGCAGACCTAAACGTACCTGCCCAGCAGCTCAGAATGAACAAAGGAGCTCACAGCTCAGCATTTGAGCTCCTATAAAGAACAAACTGTCTCCTCAAGCAGTTCCCTGACCCCTGTATATCCAAAGAGCCACCTCATAAAGGAGAGATCAGACTGACACTTGGTGGGTATCCTTCTGGGACAAAGATAGCAGAAGAAGAAAACTGGTAACAATCCTTACTGTTCAGCAGCTGCCGCAGGTGATCCCCAGGCAAGCAGGGCCTGGAGTGGACCTCAGCAGACCTACAGCAGAGGGGCCAGACTGTTAGAAGGAAAACTAAGAACAGAAATAACCTCATCATCAACAAACAGAACGTCCACTCAGAGACCCAATCTGAAAGCCAGCAACTACAAAGACAACAGGTAGATAAATCCATAAAGATGGGAAGAAACCAGCGCAAAAAGGATGAAAACACCCGAAACCAGAACACCTCTCCTCCTACAAGGGATCACAACTCCTCACCAGCGAGGGAACAAGGTTGGATGAAGAACGAGTGTGATGAAATGACAGAATCAAACTTCAGAAGGTAGGTAGTAAGAAACTTCTGTGAACTAAAAGAACATGTTCTAACCCAATGCAAAGAAACTAAGAACCTTGAAAAAAGATTTGACGAAATGCTAACGAGAATGGACAAAATAGAAAGGAATATAAGTGAATTGATGGAGCTGAAAAACGCAACACGAGAACTTTGTGAAGCATGCACAAGTTTCAACAGCCGAATTGACCAAGCAGAAGAAAGGATATCAGAGGTCGAAGATCAACTTAATGAAATAAAACGGGAAGGCAAGACTGGAGAAAAAAAGGGGTAAAAAGGAATGAACAAAGCCTCCAAGAAATGTGGGACTATGTGAAAAGACCTAACCTACGTTTGATAGGTGTACCTGAATGCGACGAAGAGAATGAATCCAAGCTGGAAAATACTCTTCAGGATATTATCCAGGAAAACTTCCCCAAACTAGCAAGGCAGGCAAACATTCAAGTCCAGGAAATACAGAGAACACCACAAAGATATTCATCAAGAAGAGCAACCCCAAGGTACATAATCGTCAGATTCACCAGGGTCGAAATGAAGGAGTAAATACTAAGGGCAGCCAGAGAGAATGGTCGGGTTACCCACAAAGGGAAGCCCATCAGACTCACAGCAGATCTCTCAGCAGAAACCCTACAAGCCAGAAGAGAGTGGGGGCCAATATTCAGCATCCTTAAAGAAAACAACTTTCAACCCAGAATCTCCTATCCAGCCAAACTAAGCTTCATAAGCGAAGGAAAAATAAAATCCTTTGGGAACATGCAAGTACTCAGAGATTTCGTCACCACCAGGCCAGCTCTACAAGAGCTCCTGAAAGAGGCTCTACACATATAAAGGAACAACCAGTACCAGCCACTCCAACAACATGCCAAAAGGTAAAGAGAATCAACACAATGATGAATCTGCATCAACTAACGGGCAAAACACCCATCTAGCACCAAAATGGCAGTATCAAATTTGCACATAACAAATTATATTAACCCTAAATATAAGACCTAACACCATAAAAACCCTAGAAGAAAATCTAGGCAAAACCATTCAGGACATAGGTGTAGGCAAGGACTTCATGACCAAAACTCCTAAAGCATTGACAACAAAAGCCAAAATAGACAAATGGGACCTAATCAAACGCCACAGCTTCTGCACAGCAAAAGAAACAGTCATTAGAGCAAATCGGCAACCAACAGAATGGGAAAAAATGTTTGCAGTATACCCATCTGACAAAGGGCTGATATCCAGAATTTACAAGGAACTAAAACAGATTTACAAGAAAAAAACTTAACAAGCCCATTCAAAAGTGGGCAAAGGATATGAACACACACTTTACAAAAGAAGACATACATGAGGCCAACAAACATATGAAAAAATGCTCATCATCACTGGTCATCAGAGAAATGCAAATCAAAACTATATTGAGATACCATCTCACGCCAGTTAGAATGGCGATCATTAAAAAAATCTGGAGACAACAGATGCTGGAGAGGATGTGGAGAAATAGGAACACTTTTGCACTGTTGGTGGGAGTGTAAATTAGTTCAACCATTGTGGAAGACAGTGTGGCGATTCCTCAAGGATCTAGAAATAGAAATTCCATTTGACCCAGCAATCCCATTACTGGGTATATATCCAAAGGATTACAAATCGTTTTACTATAAGGACACGTGCACACGAATGTTCATTGCAGCACTGTTTACAATAGCAAAGACCTGGAACCAACCCAAATGCCCATCGATGATAGACTGGATAGGGAAAATGTGGCACATATACACCATGGAATATTATGCAGTCGTCAAAAACGATGAGTTTGTGTCCTTTGTAGGGACATGGATGAACCTGGAAACCATCATTCTCAGCAAAATGACAGAAGAGCAGAAGATCAAACACCGCATGTTCTCACTCATAGGCAGGTGTTGAACAATGAGAACACATGGACACAGGGAGGGGAGCACTACACACTGGGGTCAGTTGGGGGGAAATAGGGGAGGGACGGGGTGGTGGGGAGCTGGGGAGAGATAGCAAGGGGAGAGATGTCAGATATAGGTGATGGGGAGGAAGGCAGCAAATCACACTGCCACGTGTGTACCTATGCAACAATCTTGCATGTTCACATGTACCCCAAAACCTAAAATGCAATAAAATAAATGGGGAAAAAAAATAATAATGTGGCATGATTAATAGCAAAAAAAAAAAGAATGGATTAGAACTATATCAAATGATAGGAGATTTTCATAAGGCACTGTTGAATGAGAAAAGCCAGATACAAGTAAGTGTACATCCTGTCTTTGTAAAACATGGCAAAAAAGAAAAACCTGTGTGTGCAGTAGAAGATAGGGGAAAGGCAGACAGACAAAACAGTAAAATCAAAACATGTGGCTTTTTTTTAATTTATTTTTCTTCAAGCTCTGTTCAACTTACAGGTGTGGCTTTTTAAAAGCAGGTATGTGAACATTTCTCTTCTTCATAAAGGTATATATGTATAAGGTTTAGCTATAAAGGAATTATTTTAAATAAGGAAATATATGCTGCATTAAATGAATAAATAGAAGGCACTATTGTGTAAAAATAATTTAAACTAAAATATGGACATAGGACCCAAAAGAAAATGTTGTTTTAGGGTTAAAGTAACTTCTGAGTGACATCTTCAAAACATTCTTTAATCTTGAAAATAATATACAAGGCCAGGCGCAGTGGCCCACACCTGTAATTTCAGCACTTTGGGAGGCCGAGGCAGGCAGATCACCTGAGGTCAAGAGTTCAAGACCAGCCTGGCCAACATGGTGAAACCTTACCTCTACTAAAAATACAAAAATTAGCTGGGTGTGGTGGCACATGCCTGTAATCTCAGCTAGCTACTCAGGAGGCTGAGGCAGGAGAATCTTTGAACCTGGGAGACAGAGGTTGCAGTGATCTGAGATCATGCTATTGCACTCTAGCCTGGGCCACAGAGCAAGACTCCATCTTAGAAAAAGGAAAAGAAAATAATACACAATAGAGCAGTCATGGTGGCTCATGTCTATAACCCAACACTTTGGGAGGTTGACCTAGGAGGATCACTTGAGGCCAGAAATTCTTGACCAGCCTGGGCAACATAGTGAGAGTCCCCATTTCTACAAAAAAAAAATTAAAAATTAGCCAGGCATGGTGGCTTGCACTTGTAGACCTAGATACTTGGGAAGCTGAAGTGGGAAGATCACTTGAGTCCAGGAGGTGGAAGCTGTAGTGAGCCATGATCATATCACTGCATTCTGCATTCCAGTCTAGGTGACAGAGCGAGACAGACAGACAGAAAAAAGAAAGAAAAAGACAGACAGAGAGAGAAAGCGAGAAAGCGCAAACATACAATGATAAGGATCTAAATACTGTATAAACTCTCATGGATTTTGTTTCTAAAATATAATTAGATGTTAGAGGAAACATGCTTCAGTATGCCTTTATATAATGTATAATAAATGGGTTCCTTAGAAAAGATCTATGTGTTTCACACTTTAATCTACAAGAGGACCAAATGCATTGGGACACTTTGAAACTTTGTTTCTGTACAGTAGGTCTCTTATAATACAAGCTCCTCCTTCTAGCTTCTTTCTATATTAAATATCAAAGCTACCCAAATCTCTCAATTTAAGCATTGTATTAACAGTAATAACTATTATTAAGCCCTTGATAGATACAGGGCCGTGTTCTCAAAACTTTAAATATACTTCTTCATTTATTCCTAACAGTGGATAAAAGTATTTTTTATTATTTTTCTGATTGTACATATGGAACTATTTTATTTTCTAATTTTACAGATAAAGGAGGAAAGTAATTCACAAACAAGATTACTAATTTATCCATGGTTACACACTAGAAAATGATGAAACTTAGATTCAACTTTACTGCTCTTTCATCTGCAGTAAAATGCAAAATATATACTTGTTTGGTGATATTACTTGTCAAAGATAAGATTCAGTTTGTGATCTAAATCAAACTTGAGTTAAAAGAAAACATTCTTTCTAATTGTTCACAGGTAGGAAGTCACGGAATAGAGGCAGCTTGGGCTGGTGGCAGAAATGGTCGGGAAGTCATGGACAGGTTTTTTCCCCTGGTTTCAGATCTCCTTTCACCAAGAGGATTATTCTATTTAGTTACCATTAAAGAAAACAACCCAGGTAATACAGACCAGTTTATTGTTTAAGTATTTATGTTGCTGAAATCAAAAGTTATTAATGTAAAATACTACAATTTATAAGATAACATGGCATGTTAATGAATCACTTAAAACAGTTAATCACTGACAATGGCCAATACAGACATAAATTCATGTTGAAAGAGAAAAAAAGAGGTTTTTAGAAGTAAATTTTTCTGATTTTAAAAGGTATTGTCTTCTCCTTTCCCCATTTATAACCAAATGTTAAAGTACAAAAATCTCTAATTTTTTCTTCAAATACCTCACTCTCAGTATTATGAATTTTCTCTCTAACTTCTAGTCTTAATGCCCTTGACAATGTGCTGTACTCTTTAGTTCGTCTGGAGTTTTATCATGAAAGCTATTTTATTGTATAGATTTTTATATCTTTGTTTTCATATTGCTTTATAACTAAATTTACCATAATTTTTCTTACTTTTCTGTACACCTCAAGTTTGATTTTTAGCTTATACTAGAAATCCTCAGCCTTTCAAATCACGATTGCTGGTTTTCTCTTGCTTGCATTTCTTTCTTTTTCTTTCCTTCCTTCCTTTTCTCCCTCCCTCCCTCCCTTCCTCTTTCTTTCTTTTCTTTCCTTCTTTCTTTTTTTTTTTTTTTTTTTTGAGACGGAGTTTCGCTCTTGTTACCCAGGCTGGAGTGCAATGGCACGATCTCGGCTCACCGCAACCTCCGCCTCCTGGGTTCAGGCAATTCTCCTGCCTCAGCCTCCTGAGTAGCTGGGATTACAGGCACGTGCCACCATGCCCAGCTAATTTTTTTGTATTTTTAGTAGAGACGGGGTTTCACCATGTTGACCAGGATGGTCTCGATCTCTTGACCTCGTGATCCACCCGCCTCGGCCTCCCAAAGTGCTGGGATTACAGGCTTGAGCCACCGCGCCCGGCCTTCTTTCCTTCTTTCTTTCTTCATTTTCTTAGTTCAGTCTTCTTAGTTTTATTTATTTATAAAAGGAAGAAAGAAATAAGCTACTACTTTCGCTCTCATTGTACAATGTCCCTGTTCAGTTCTTCCACACTTTCATTGGCTTTTGTCATCCAAAGAGAAAGATATAGGGCAGAGATTGAAGCCAAGCAACTAAAAAAACTGATCACTTGCTATAACAAAAAGGACAATTAATGTTTCCGCTGGGCCTAAAGTAGGCTATGACTGCAAAGCAAACCATTCATTCTGATCACAATTACCAGCAACACTTTTAAAATACAAAGTGCTCCCATCTAGCTGAAGACCATGTTAGCTTTAATAGGCATTTATTTGATATATGTTGTTTTGTCAGATGAATACAACTTATAAATCATTTGTGTTTATCATCTTATTAAATTGCTTAGTGATCATGCACACTAGCAAATGACTTAATGGATTTTACCTTTTGATTTTTTAGAAGAAATTTTGAAAATAATGAAGACAAAAGGTCTACAAGGAACCACTGCACTTTCCAGACAAGCAGGCCAAGAAATTCTTTCAGTCCTCAAGTTCACCAGGTCCTAGCATACAATGTGTGCCCAGAGCCACTGGAAACTGAATGCATTTAGCATATTTTGAAACTGATGTCATTCATTAGTTAACAAGGAATTTTTCCAGAAACTTCTCATTAAAACAAGGTACAAAGGTGAAACATTCCCTTTCACTCTCTATAGAATTATTTGCACATGTACAATTAAATATGTATTTTTATAATTTGCATTTTAAATATGAGTTATGTATGAAATATTTATTTTATCATTATTTAGTAGGCAATGGAATTGACCTGGCAGGTGTCTTTTTTTTTTTTCATACCAGTTGATAAAGGCAGTTTGCTTTCAGAAGGCAGAGCTAGCAATACACCTTAATTGTCGTATCTCCAGCATATGTCAGTTCTCCAACTCTGCATCATAATTTAGTTCATGGGGATCTCGATTGCCTTTCCCTTCCATAAAATATTACACTGATTTGTTATATTGATGACATTATGCTGATTGGACCTAGTGAGCAAGAAACTACACTAGACATAGGAGAAAGACATTGGCATCAGAGGGTAGGAAATAAATGACTAAAATTCAAGGACCCTCTAGCTTAGTGAAATTGGTAGGGATCCAGTGACACGGAGCATGTTGAGATATTTCCTCTATGGTAAGGATAAATAGTTGCATCTTGCTGCTCCTACAGCTAAAAAAGAGGCACAATACTTCATGGGCCTGTTTTGGTTTTAGAGGCATCATTTTCCAATTTCGTTAGGTTAGTCCAGCCCATTTACCAAATGATTCAAAATGCTGCTAGTTTTGAGTAGGGCCCAGAACAAGAAAATTCTCTGCAACAGGTCCAGGCTGCTGTGCAAGCTCCTCTGCCACTTGGACCATATGATCCAGCAGATCCAGTGGTGTTTAAGTGGCAGTGGCAGATAGGGATGCTGTCTGAAGCTTCTGGTAAGTTTCTATAGGTGAATCATGGTTTAGGATTTTAGAGCAAAGCCATGCTATTAGCCACAATAAGTAGTCTCTTCTTGAGAAACAGCTCTTGGCCCCCTATTAGGCCTTAGTAGAGACTGATACTTTATGAGTCACCAAGTTGCCATGCAACCTGAGCTGCCCATCATTAACTGGATGTTATCCGGCCCACCAACACACAAAGATGGATATGCACAGCATCACTCCATCATTAGATGGAAATGGTATACACACGATTGGGCCTGAGCAGGCCCTGAAGGCACAAGTAAGTTACATGAAGAAGTAGCCCAAATTTCCATAGTCCCCACTTAGGCTCCCTGCGGAACATTCTCTTTCAGCCTGCATCTGTGCTTCATGGGGACTTCCCTATGATCAGCTGACAGAGAAAGAGAAGACTTCGGCCTAGTTTACATAGGGTTCTATATGATATGTAGGCACCACCCAAAAGTGGACAGCTGCAGCACCACAGCTCATCTCTGGGCCATCTTTAAGGACAGTGATGAAGGGAAATCCTCCCAGTGGACAGAACTTTGAGAAGTCCCCCTGGTTGTTGACTTTGCTTACAAGGAAAGATGGCCAGATATTCAGTTATATGCCAGTTCATGGGCCGTGGCCAATAGTTTTGTTGGATGGTCAGGGAGTTGAACATAACTGAAAAACTGGTGACAAATTTGGGGATGAGGTATGTGGATAGACATTGAATGGGCAAAAAGGGTGAAGGTATTTGTGCCCCATGTGAATGCTCACCAAAGGGTTAACAAAGCAGGATTTTAATGAAGTAGACAAGATGACCTATTCTGTGGATACCAGCAGGTCTCTTTCTCCAGGCACCCGTCATCACCCAATTGTCTCATGAAGATAGTAGCCATGGTGACGAGGATAGAGGTTATGCATGGGCTCAGCAACATAGACTTCTGTTCACAAGGCTGACCTGGCCAAGGCTACCTCTGAGTGCCCAGTGTGCCAGCAAAAGACCAACACTGAGCCCTTGATATGACACCATTACCCAGAGTCATCAGTCAGCTGCCTGGTGGGAGGTTAATTACATTGATCCACTTCTATTGTTTAAGGGATAATTTTGTCCTTACTGAAATAGAACTTATCTGGATACAGATTCACTTTCCCTTCATGTGATGCTTCCAAAACTACCAGCCATGGACTTATAGAATGCCTCATCTAAGACCACGGTATTCCACACAGCATTGCAAGGAACTCACTTTGCAGCAAAAGTGTGGCAATGGGCCCATGCTCGTGGAATTAATTGGTCTTACCATGTTCCCTACTATCCTGAATCAACTGGCTACATAGAGCAGTGGAATGGCATTTTGAAGACAGTACTGGCACCAGCTATATAGCAGTGCCTTGTAGGGCTGGGACAAGGTTCTCTAGAAGGCTGTCTATGCTCTGAATCAGCATCCAGTATATGATGCATTTCTCTTATGACCGGGATTCACAGGTCCAGGAATCAAGGGGTCAAAATAGAAGGGAAACCATTCTATTTTCAAGGAACACCATTAGTCTTACTGACCCACTAGCAAAATTTTTGCTTCCTGTTCCTATGACATGCTCTGCTGGCCTAGAGGTCTTACATAGGGTGGAATGTTTTCCACCAGGAGACACAATAATGATTTAATTGAATTGGAAGTTTAAGACTGCTCCTCAGCCACTTTGGGCTTCTTAATATCTCTAACTCAATAGACAAAAGAGTTACAGTACTGGCTGGGTGATTGTTCCTGATTACCAGGTAGAAACTGGACTGCCGCCCCAGTGGTGGCAAGGAAAGGTATGTCAGGAATACACGAGATTCCTTAGGACATCTCTTAGTGTTACCATGCCCTGTGATTAAGGTCAGTGGAAAACTACAGCCTAATCCAGACAGAACTACTAATGACCCAGGCCTTTCAGAAATCAAGGTTTGGGTCACCACCAGGTAAGTACCATGACCAGATGAGGTGCTTGCCGAAGGCAAAGAAAATACAGAATAAGTGGTGGAAGAAATACCAGCTTTGATCATATAACCAGTCACAGAAACAGATTGTGATTGTCAAAAGTATGTCCTCCATATTTTGCTGTGACATTTTGTGTGTGTAGCTTTGTTTTTTTTCTTCTCATTTCCTTATTCTGTAATGTAAGATGCATTGATTTTATATCATAGTGTTTAAATATTGTTAATCTTTTAAATTGGCTCCAATGCCCAACCTTGATTAATTTTATATCATAGTATTTAAGTTATGGGATATCAAAGAGAGAGTAAACATCACACGAAGACTTTACCTCCTCTTCTGGGAAATGGGTTAGTGTGTTTTGGGTAGAATGCTGGATTGTTAATCACGTTAGATGGAATTATGACCTTGTTATTATCTTTATGGGGCAATTAAGTATGGTATAAGGAGATGTGTATGGGTGCCAAATTGACAAGGGCGGACTTGTGATGGTTAATTTTATACGTCAACTTGAATAGGCCACAGGGTGCCAGATATCTGTTTAAACATTATTCTGGAGTGTCTTGAGCGTGTTTACAAAGAAGATTCGCATTTGAATTGGGGGACTCAGTAAAGGAGACTGCCATCCCCAAGGTGGGTGGGCATCATCCAGTTTGTTGAGGGTCTAAATAGAATAAAAAGCAGAGGAAGGAAGAATTCACCCTTTTTTTTCTTCCTGCCTCACTGTTTGAGCTGTGACATCTCACCTCCTGCCCTCAGATGGATTTACATCATTGGCTCCCCTCGTCCTCACGCCTTTGGACTCAGACTGAATTATACCACAGGACTTCCTGGTCTCCAGCTAATAGATGACAGATCATGGGACCACTTAGCCTCCATAATCATGTCAGCCACTTTCTTATAGTACTGGTAAAAGATATATTAGACCAATCTATAAAATGGATAGCTATGAAAGAGACAACCACATTCCTAGTCAAATAGGGAAGAGTCCCCAGAGAACCTCCAACTTGCCCAGGTCATTGTGCACAGGTGGCTTGCCTAAATATGCCCAATGTGGAAAATTCCGTTTCTCAACACATGTGCAATAAGGGAAATAAATCAATGTGGACTGGCTTAGACTAAGCACCTGCACATGCGCTGGAAGAATGGGGTGGAGCCACAAGGAATTTGTGCCTTATGCAAGGAAGAAGCCACGCCTCTTCAGCGCCTGTGGGAGGCCTGGCATTCAATTTGTGAGGTGGAAAACCTGCATGAAGGACCCCTCTTTTTGTGGAGAGCTTACATAGGGTGGAATGTTTTACACCAAGTGGCTCAATAATGATTTAATTGAACTGAAAGTTTAAGACTGCTCCTCAGCCACTTTGGGCTTCTCATGCCTCTAACTCAATAGACAAAGGAGTTACAATGCTGGCTGGGTGACTGTTCCTGACTATCAAGTAGAAACTGAACTACCAAGTAGAAATTTTCACTTAATAAATTCTGCCCTCCTCGTCTTTCAGTGTGTACGCATGCCTAATTTTTCCTCACTGGGCGACAAGAACTCAAATTTAACTGAACTAAGGAGCAAAATATCCTGCATCAGCTACATTAATAGTTGATTGTACTGGATTGAGTAGTATCCCCCCAACAAAATTTATGTCCAGCTGAAACCTGTGAATATAATCTTATTTGGAATTAGGGACTTTTGAGATGTAATCAAGTTAAAACAAGGTCATACTGGATTAGGGTAGGCCCTAAATCCAATATCACTTGTGTCCTTATAAGAACAGGAAAATCTGAACACAATAACAGAGACATAGGGAGGATGCCATATGAAGACAGAGGCAGAGGTTGAAATGATGAGTCAACAAGTGAAGGAAAGCCAAGGGTTTCTAGCAACTACTAGAAGCCAGAAGAGCAAGTGAGGATTCTTTCTTCAAGCCTTCAGAGGGAGCATGGTCCAGCCCACACCTTTATTTCAGATACCTAGCCTCAAGAACTATGAGAGAATGCATTTGTTTTAAGCCACCCAGTTGTTGGCTCTGATACAGTAGCTCTCAGAAATTAATACGCTGAGTACAAAATTAAAAGCATGATTAAGAATACACATGGTTTGGATTTGTGTCCCCACCCAGATCTCATGTTGAATTTTAATCCCCTAGTGTTGGAGAAGGGGCCTGTCGAGAGGTGATTGGATAGGGGTGGACTTCCTCCTTGCCGTTCTTGTGATAGTGCATTCTTACAAGATCTGGTTGTTTAAAGGTGTGTAACTCCTCCCTCTGCACTCTCTTCCTCCTACTCCTGCCTCCTTCCTTGCCTTCTGCCATGATTCTAAGTTACCTGAGGCCTGCCCAGCCATGCTTCCCATACAACCTGTGGAACTGTGAGCCAATTAAACCTCTTTCTTTATAAATTACCCAGTCTCAGGTAATTCTTTATAGCAATGCGACAACAGACTAATACAGTAAAGAATGATAAACGTTTATACTTCAACAAGTAGATACAATTCTAAACTTTAATACAACTTGTAAAATTGCTTCAAAGAGAAATACAAGAATTTGCAAATTGATCATACAGGAAGATTTTAAATAGTCTGTCTCAATTACTACTACATCAAGGAGACCAAAAAGACAACAGAAGATTTGAACAATAGCAGTGAGTTTGATATCATAACTAATATAGAACTCTGAAACTAACAATCAGGGAATATGTATTCTTTTTCAAGCACTCGTGGGATGTTTACAAACATAATTACATACTACACCAAAGTAAGCCCCTATAAAATTCAAAAAATCAGTATGATATAGCTAGTCTTCTCTGACTATAAAGTATTTAGGTTATAAATTGATAAAAATAAAATTAAAACTCCCCATACATTTACAAAATTTAAAACAGGCTTCTAAACAATTCATATGTCAAAGAAGAAATAATGACATTTTAGGCCAGGCGCAATGACTCACGCCTGTAATCCCAGCACTTTAGGAGGCCGAGGCAGGCAGATAGCCTGAGGTCAGGAGCTTGAGACCAGCCTGGCCAACATGATGAAACCCCATCTCTACTGAAAATACAAAAATTAGCAGGGCATAATGGCATGCACCTATAATCCCAGCTACCTGGGAGACTAAGGCAGGAGAATCACTTGAGCAGGAGAGGCAGATTGCAATGAGCTGAGATCAGCGCCATTGCAGTCCAGCCTGGGCAACAAGAGCAAGACTCTGTCTCAAAAAAAATCAAATGACATTTTAAAAATTACCGAACAGAGAGTGAACCCAATATAAACTGTGAACTTTAGTAATAATTATCATGATACATTATTTGCATCTTGCATTAGTGTGGTACATCTGTTACAGCTGATAAACCAGTATCAATTATTTGCATCTTGCATTAGTGTGGTACATCTGTTACAATTGATACTGATTTATCAATTGTAACAGATGTACCACACTAATGCAAGATGCAAACAATTGAGGGAAACTGTGCAATGTGTTTATAGTTTGTGCAAACTCTGTTTTTTAACATGAGTCTACAATAAAACTCTGTACTTTCTTACCAGTTTTCCTGTAAAACTAAAACTGTTATAAAAAATACTTAAAAGTAAGAGAAAAAACAAAGCAAACAAACAAAAAGGCAACATAATGATAAACAAAAACTTCAGGCTAGTGCTAACCAGTGGGATTAGAGGAGGTAAAGATGGCTGGGAGAAAGGCTAGAGGAGAACCAGGCACCCAGCTAAATACCACAAAGGGACTGCAATGTCCCAGTTCTGAAGTTGGGGCAGAGGGCTTCTTGGGTGTGCATCTTATTATTTTAAATTTATGTGAACTGGGCCATGATCTTACAGTCTATGTTATTCTCATGCACAGAGGTTCAACTGGTGTACCAAGTTCCCTATTAGTGACACAAAAAAAGTTTATTGCTTATGCATTTTATAATCTTAATGTGCTTTGTCCAGGGGATAGAAAGTGTTCTATTCCGTTTAGTTATTCAGACACTCAGGATCCTTCTGTTTTGTGCCACCATCACATTCAGCCTGTAATCTCTAAGTTAAGATGTTGCATGAGAGATTTTTGAGGCAGTCCTAGAAGTAGCATAAGTTACTTCAAATTCCAGTGGCCAGGACTCAGTCAGATGATTCCAATATAGTTAAACTGCATCCCCAAGAAGAAGTAATTCTTGTAATTCTTTCCCCTAAATAATTGTATTAGACAAGTAAAACCTTAACAACAAAACCAGATAAGGGTTATATAAGAAAGGAAACTGAGGGGCCAATCACATTCACATAGAGGAAAAAAAGAATAAAACTTCAACAAACTAAATCTAGCAGTATATATAAAACAGATGACACACTATGAGCAAGTTAAGTTTATCCCAGGAATGTAACCATGGTTTAATAGAAAAATCTATAAATTCCATTTATCATTCTAATAGGTTAAAGGGAGTAAAATAACACATTATCACCTCAACAGATGTGGACACACATTTGTTGAAATTCAATATACCTGGCAAACTGGAAGAGAAGGAACTTTCTTAACCCAATATGGTCTGTATACAAAAAACTGGCAAATCTGAAAGTAGAAATACTGGAAGCATTCCCTGTGAAAATCAAAAACAAGAGAAAATTGCCACCTATCACCACTCCTATTCAACATTTTCACTGGAAGTCCTAGCCAGCAAAATAAGAAAAGAAGAATGAACGGGAAAAGAATAGGAAAATATGAACAAAATTGTCAATACAGATGATAGTATTTACCAAGAAAACATTTTAAAACTACTGACTTATAATAAGAGCATTTAGGAAAGTGGTTGCCTATCAAAAAAATATTCAAAAATCATTTGTATTTCTATACATTAGTCCCCCAAAGTAGGAAAAAATAATAATACCACTAAAAATGATAAACAATAAGGCATCATGGAATAAACATAACATCTACAGGACTAACATGCAATTAGATTAAAAGACTTTTTTTTTTAGACAAGGTCTTGCTCTGTCACCCAGGCTGGAGTACAGTGGCGAGAACTTGGCTCACTGCAACCTCCAACCCCCAAGCTTAGGCAGTGCTCCCACCTCAGCCTCTTGGGTTGCTGGGACCACAGGTGTGCACCACCACAACCATATAATTTTTTGTATTTTTAGTAGAGACGGGGGTCTCTCCATGTTGCCCAGGCTGGTCTTGAACTCCTGAGCTCAAACGATCCACCTGCCTCGGCCTCCCAAAGTGCTGAGGTTACAGGCATGAGCCACCACGCCCAGCCTAAAAGACATTTTAAATACCTAAGTAAATGGAAAATTAATTCATGTTTATGACTAGGAAGACTCATTATAAAGATACCAATTATTCCTATACTTAACAGTAAAATTCCAGTCAAAGTCCCAAAAGTGTTTTTCATAAAACCTGAACAAATGACCAAGAACAGCCTAGACACTCCTAGATAATAGGAGCATGAAGTACTCAGATGCCAAATACTTATTATTAAACAACAGTAATTAAGACGGTTTTATACTGACTCAAAGATAAACTGAAACAGAATGAAAAGTCCATCTAGAAACATGTACATATATAGAAATGTATGATGAAATGGAACTGCAGAACAAATAGAATAGTGCTGTATAAGTGATTATATTCAAAGGGAAACAATAAAATTAGATTATTACCTCACACCATATATAAAAGTTCACTAAAATGGATTAAGTTATAAATAAAAAGCTTGAATTTTAAATCTGGAAAAAATATAGGAGAATATTTTTATGACAATGGAATGGGAAAGTGTATCTATAAAATCCAAAAGAATCACAGATCCTAAAAGACTGATAAATCCAGTTACAGTAAAGAGTTTTGTTCATCAAAAGCATCATAAAGAAAATTGAGGCTGGGTGTGGTGTAATCCCTATACTGTGGGAGGCCAAGGAGGTTGGATCCAGCCCAGCCCATCCATGTTGCCCCCATAAGACTTGAGGCAAGGGGAAACTGATGAAACATGCTGTTGCTCATGCTAACTATTGTTTTAATACTGTGAGTAATAAAGCTCCTGTCTCTGACACAAACGCTTTGTTTTTTTCTGCCAACAGTGAAACTGTGGCAGACTTAATTGGTCAGGTTGTGAGTAAAATCTCAGGTCCTTTACGTTTCTCGACAGTGCAGTGTCCTGCAATTTTCCCTTGCAGAACTTCCTTTAGTTCTGCCTTACTGGAGTCAATGATTTTTCACTTGCCCTTGGTGATGGCACATTTGGAATTTTAATAGATTATTAAAATATTTTTATAAATGTCCCAAATTGAGTTTTCTGCTTAATACTTTTGTGCAGTTTCTCCATGTTCATGAGTTATTCACTCATTTTCACTGTTATATTCCACTGTTCATTTATTCATTCTTTGGTCAATGAATTTTAGCTTGTTTCCAGTTTTCCCTATTATGAATAATGTTTCCATAAACATCTCTGTACATGTCTTTTGGTACTCTAGTATCAGTACCTAGAAGTGGAATTTCTAAATCATACAGTACAGTTACGTTTCATTTTACCTGATAATGCCAAATTGTTCTCCAGAAAGGTGCCAGTTTACTTGCCAGCAGTGTATATGAGTTTCTGTAGCACCATATCTTCATCAATATTTGGGACTGTTAGACTTCTTAGATTTTTCCAATCTAGTAGATATAATATTGATTTATATTTTCCTAATGAATAATATGGTTGAAATTTTCATGTTTATTAGCCATTTAGATATTTCTGCTCTATTGTCATTGAAGCATTTTTGTATCAGATTTCTGTTGTCTTTTTACTTGCTGATTTGTAAGAACTAATTCTTCATATATTCTGGCTACTAATCTCTATATTTTACACACATTTTCTACTCAAATCATCTCAATTTTCTTTATTTTCATTTGGTTTTTTGAGACAGCATCTTGTTCTGTCACCCAGGCTGGAGTGCAGTGACTCAGTCTTGGCTCACTGCAAATTCTGCCGCCAGGTTTCAAGCAATTCTCATGCCTAAGCCTCCCAAGTAGCTATGATTATAGGAATGTGCTACCACACAAGCCTCTGGAATAGCTTGGACCACAGGTATGCATCACTACAACCAGCTAATTTTTGTGTTTTTAGTAGAGATGGGATTTTCACCATGTGAAACTAATGCTTATTAGATTGTAGAGAAGAATGCATGCTCTTTAGCTATTTATTTTTTTGAGATGGAGTCTCACTCTGTTGCCCAGGCTGGAGTGCAGTGACATGATCTTGGCTCACTGCAGCCTTCACCTCCTGGGTTTAAGCAATTCTCCTGACTCAGTCTCCCGAGTAGCTAGGATTACAGGCATGTACCACCATGCCTGAGTAATTTTTGTATATTTAGTAGAGACATGGTTTTGCCAAGTTGGCCAGGCTGTCTCAAACTCCTGACCTCAAGTAATCTGCCCACCTTGGCCTCCCAAAGTGCTGGGATTACAGGCATGAGCCACCATGACAGCCTGTTTTTTTATTTAAATGTGCCTTCTCTTTGCTTTGAAATATGTTCACTATGCAGACATTTTTAACATATAGTCTAGAACAAAAGGAAGTTAGTGCCTCACTTTCAAGACACGGAGAAACACAAAGAGATTTATGGAGAATTGCCTTCCAATGGACTGAGCTCAGAGACAAAGGACTGAGCACAGGGATCACATGTGAACAGGGCCTTTAGGTGACCATCACAACTGTGTGGCAAGAGTCCCAGAGACCAGGTCTTCAAGCTCAAAGGTCACTTTCCCCGTTATGAACCTGCCACAGTAGGATAATGGTGGGAATTCTGGCAGAAGGGTAGGGCCTATTAGTTCAGTCTATTCTTAAAGATAAATGTCACCACACCTAGGCCTATGCCAAGCAGCTAGTTTCAAACAGGTGAAGATTAGGAAAACCGAACCATTTATCATTTCCAGAACTCAGGACACATTAGTGAGACTCCTGCAGCTTGGTGGCCCTGCCCTAACCTATTGTAGCTTCAAGATGTTATTCATGTTGTGTTGATCTACTTTGCAGGCAGGCAAACTGCATCTGATAGGCCAAATCTAGACCACAACCTGTCTTTGTAAATAAAATTGTATTGGACCACAATCACACTCATTCATTCACTTTTGTCATACAATGGCAGAGTTGAATATCAGTCCATAATGTCTAAAATGTTTACTATCTGGCCCTTTACAGAATAAGTTTGCTAGCCCATTTTCTAGTTAATCAGGAAGAGAATAGAACAATGGTTCTCCTAAACATTGGCTACACATTATAATTGCCTGACTATATTTCAAAATATGTTGATGCCAGGAACTCCACCATATATCACTGAATCAGAATCTCAGAGTGAGGGCTGGGAACTGGTATCCTTTCCATCCCCCATGACTCTAAAATGCAGCCAGGGTTGATAACCATGGGAATAGAGGCTTTATGACAAGAGGCCTGAACCCTTTACAAGCGTAGTGATGGCTGTAGAAATTTGAATCTTACTCCCTCATCTCAGAGTAAGGGAGAAGGAGAGGCTTACATTGGCAGTGCCTGGGTTAGCCCTGACCTAGCCCCACAGATACAAACATTGGCCTGAGAAAGAAGAGTGCCTGAGCCAAAGGCCATTTGATCCCTTGCTTTGGCACTAGCTGAGAATATCGCCACAATAGTTCATACAAAAGTCAGAGAATTAACAGGTGGTGTCAATTTCTATTCTCAGAAGGGAGGCATAACCTGTATTGATGGATCAAGTCAGTCCTTGAGCACTTAGTGGGCCTATTCCATTGAAGGTGCAGGTAATCATTAGTGAAGTATGCTCAAATAGAAGGTTCAAGATGCAGTGGCTGGCATATGTGACATGGTACCAGTGCAGAGTGGGAGTTATCATACTACAGTTATGAGTAACAGAGAATCCCAAATGATGATTCAGACTTTGAGAATAGGTCATAAAAGGCATTACAAGCTGGGCATGGGGGTGCACCTGTAGTCCTAACTACTCCAGAAGCTAGGGTGAGAGGATTACTTGAGACCAGGAGTTTGAAACTGCAATGGTTGCATCTGTGACTAGCCACTGCACTCCAGCCCATGCAACATAGCAAGACCCCATATCTTTAAGAAGAAAAAAAAGGCTTTACTGCATGCTGCATGTGTCTTCACTGTCTTAAGACCACTCATTGTGGCAGAAACCAGATGCCACGTCTTGGAGGACACTCAAGCAGCCCTGTGGTGAGGGACCATAGTCTCCCACTTACAGCCATGTGCATAAGCCATTTTAGAAGTGGATCCTCCATCCCCAGTCAAGCCTTCAGATGACTCATGATATCAGATACAGCTGATATCTTGACCTTACATTTGTGGCAAATCCAAATAGAAAACCACCCAGATAAGCCATCCTCAAATTCCCAAATTTCTGTCCCACTGTGTCAGATAATAAAGGTTTATTGTTATTTTAATCTGCTAAATTAGTAATAGATAATACAACCATAAGAAATAGCTATTTAATATTGGGCTTTTTAACTTAACTTTTAACATGGGGCATAATATTGTCAGATGTTTCACCTTCAAAATAAAATTTCCAAAGGGAAATTTTACACTTGAATGTGAGCTGGACTTAGTGGTCCATTTCCAAGGAATAGAGTATGGAAGGGAGAAAACAATTGATTTCTTTTGACATATCTGACATTGATATAAAACTGGGATCAAGTACCTGCAAAATTCTGCTAATTAAATGCATCAACAGTAATTGCTTTTCATGTGATATAAAATTGTTAGAAAGTAATTTTAGAATAATTATCTTAGTGAAAAATCATTCTTCACCATATGTAAGTGTACCTTTTGCAGTAGCATGTGATAAATCACTCTTTGAGCACAGTTATCTTTGAGTAATTATGAATTTTTGAAGTAGATGAGACTGCTTATTTTGTAAAATTTGCTAAGTACTAGTATCTCCCTGACTCCTTCCCCTGATACATGGTGAGTGTTTTCTTTCTTTCACAATTTTCCATTGAGTTTAGACAAAATAAAACGAAAGCTTAGGAGTCGTTAGAAAAGGTTTGATGTTGTGACAGGACACTTACAGTCAATTACAACATAGGCTCAAGAAGGCTCAAGTATATTTAAAACCTAATTTATGACAAGCAGCAAAGATAAAAATAATGTGTTACTTTGCTGAAGTATATTTTTTGTTTTAATATCAGCCTGTTTTAATTGCTCTGTAGTTCCATTAGTATGAAATGTGTGTGTGAGTTGATTACTACAAAGCCATTTTGATTGATTATCAGAGTTTGGGTAAAATCATAAATTATATGGGCATCAAAATCAATTTCAAATTCATTTTGGCATCATAGCTTTCTTAAGTTAGAAAGAACACTCTATTTAGCATATAATCTGTACATGCATTACCTGCATTGTGGGGGTTTTAAGCATGTCCACAAATTCTTTGACATTTCTCTGTCCAAAAAGTGAAGTCTACTTCTCTAGCACTTGCGTGTGAGCTGGACTTAGTGGTTCATTTCCAAGGAATAGAGGAGGAAAGGCAGAAAACAATAACGACATGAAGTACATGTATATTTCTTTCAAAAAATGACAAAAAACAAAAGAAAATTATAAAATTGAAAATTAATCTCACTTATGAATATACAGAACAAGATTATCATAGTTTGTGAATGAAGATTCAAAATTTGAAAATAAAATATTCTAAATCCACAAGTATATTATTAGTAATACTACTGATCATGACCATTTGGTTTTATGCCAGGATGCAAGGATGGTTCAAAATTATGTGATCCACCATAATAGAGAAGCAGGAGTGGTGAACCACTTGCTATCTTAATATATGTAGGAAAAGCATTTTATAAAACTCATCAGCCACTCAGGACTTAAAAATATTAGCAAATAGAAACTTCCTAACCTAATATAGTGGAAGTAGCTAAAAGCTGGGGATATCACATTTAATGATTTAAAATATTCCATTTTAAAGTCAATCAAAAGACAAAGGTAACTGCTAAGAAGTCTTGCCAGCTAAGAAAACAAAATAAGATGTGAAATTCATAGGCACTGTTTTCAAAACTTACTGTCAGGCTAACTATGACAACGTTCATTTTTTGCAGGCATGAGAGGGAGTATGTATTGGGATAAAGGGATGTTAAATGAAGGGAAGTAATTTCCAATAAATGTAACTACTTAATTATAAACTTGTGACAAACAACTACAAAACCATTTTTAATAATATATTCTTTCCATGACAGAAAATGTAACCTTTTCACTTTATAAAAGCGTCAGTTCTATTACTAGGGAAGAATTAGGCTTTGATTACATAGAATTTCTATTTCATTTCTCCCTTTCTTCCAGCAATGGCTAGATTCCTAGCAACAGAGTCTCTGGAAGATCTTACCTAAGGAGTAAGGCAGTTTTTCCCAACATTTCTACCATTATGACTTGGTTGGCTCACCTGCAAGACAGTGTGACATGCTGTTCAGATTTCCTAACACCGAATCTAAAGTTGAGAGAGAGTTTTGTTGTTTTTTGTTGAGACAGAGTCTCGCCCTGTCACCAGGTGCCATGCTGTAGTGCAATGGTGCGATCTTGTCTCACTGCAAACTCTGCCTCCCGGGCTAGAGGAGCAAGATCAAAAAAATTCAAAAGCTAGCAGTAAGATCAGAGCAGAACTGAAGGAGATAGAGACATAAAAAACCCTTCAAATAGCCGGGCGTGGTGGCTCACACCTGTAATCCCAGCACTTTGGGAGGTTGAGGCGGGTGGATCACGAGGTCAAGAGATCGAGACCATCCTGGTCAACATGGTGAAACCCTGTCTCTACTAAAAATACAAAAAATTAGCTGGGCATGGTGGCGTGTGCCTGTAGTCCCGGCTGAGGCAGGAGAATTGCCTGAACCCAGGAGGTGGAGGCTGCGGTGAGCCGAGATCGTGCCATTGCACTCCAGCCTGGGTAACAAGAGCGAAACTCCGTCTCAAAAAAAAAAAAAAAAAAAACCCTTCAAAAAATCAATTAAATCCAGGAGCTTGTTTTTTGAAAAGATCAACAATATAGATCGTTAGCCAGATTAATAAAAAAGAAAAGAGAGAAAAATCAAATAGATGCAATAAAAAACAATAAAGGGGATATCACCACCATTTCCACAGAAATACAAACGACAATCAGAGATTACTACAAACAACTCAATGCACGCAAACCAGTAAACCTGGAAGAAATGGATAAATCCCTGGACACTTGCACCCTCCCAAGCCTAAACCGGGAAGAAGTTGAAACCCTCAATCGACCAATAACAAGGGCTGAAGTTGAGGCAGCAATTAATAGCCTACAACCAAAAAAAGCCTAGGTCCAGATGGGTTCACAGCCAAATTCTACCAGACATACAAAGAGGAGCTGGTTCCATTCCTTCTGAAACTATTCCAAACAATACAAAAAGAGGGAATTCTTCCCAGATCATTTTATGAGACCAACATCATCTTGATACCAAAACCCAGCAGAGACAACAAAAAAATAAAACTTCAGGCCAATATCCATGAAGAACATAGATGCAAAAATCTTCAATAAAATACTGGCAAACAAACTGCAACAGGACATCAAAAAGCTTATCCATCACAATCAAGTAGGCTTCATCCCAGAGATGCAAGGCTGGTTCAACATATGCAAGTCTATAAATGTAATTCACCACATAAACAGAACCAAAGACAAAAACCATATGATTATCTCAATAGATGCAGAGAAGGCCTTTGACAAAATTCAACAACAGCTCTTTATGATAAAAACTCTCAATAAACGAGGTATTGATGGAACATATCTCAAAATAATAAATTTATGACAAACCCACAGCCAATATATTGAATGGGCAAAAACTGAAAATACTCCCTTTGAAATCTGGCACTAGACAAGGATGCCCTCTCTCACCACTCCTATTCAACACAGTATTGGAAGTTCTAGCCAGAGCAATCAAGCATGAAAAAGAAACAAAGTGTATTCAATTAGGAAAGGAGGAAGTCAAATTGTCTCTATTTGCAGAGGACATGATTGTATATTTAGAAGACCCCATCGTCTCAGCCCAAAATCTCCTGAAACTGATAAGCAACTTCAGCAAAGTCTCAGGATACAAAATCAATGTACATAAATCACAAGTATTCCTATACACCAATAACAGACTTAAAGAGAGCCAAATCAAGAACGAACTGCCATTCACAACTGCTACAATGAGAATAAAATATGAGAATAAAATACCTAGGAATACAACTAACAAAGGATGTAAAAGACCTCTTCAAGGAGAACTACAAACCACTGCTCAAGGAAATAAGAGAGGACAGAAACAGATGGAAAAACATTCCATGCTCATGGTTAGGAAGAATTAATATTGTGAAAATGGCCATACTGACCAAAGTAATTTACAGATTCAACGCTATCCCCATCAAGTTACCTATGACCCTCTTCACAGAACTGGAAAAAACCACCTTAAACTTCATATGGAACCAAAACAGAGCTCACATAGCCAAGTCAATTCTAAGCAAAAAGAATAAAGCTGGAGGCATCATGCTACCTGACTTCAAACTATACTACAAGGCTACAAAATAGATGAGAAAATTAGAAAATTAATTATAAACTATCTTAGTAATTACATTATATAAATGAACTAAATGTTACAATTAAGAAGAAAAATTGTCACACTGGATAGAAAAGATTGTACGTTTTAAAGGCATGCGTTAGAAAATTGTGGTCCTCAATGGAACAGAACAGAAACCTCATAAATAACACCAACATCTATAATCATCTGATCTTCGACAAACAGGACAAAAGCAATTGAAGAAGGATTCCCTATTTAATAAATGGTGCTGGGAGAACTGGCTAGCCCTGTGCAGAAAACTGAAACTGGACCCCTTCCTTACACCTTATACCAAGATTAACTCAAGATAGATTAAAGATTTAAATGTAAAACCCAAAGGCATAAAAACCCTAGAAGAAAACCTAGGCAATACCATTCAGGACATAAGCATGGGCAAAGACTTCATGATGAAAACGCCAAAAGCAATGGCACAAAAGTTAAAATTGACAAATGGGATCTAGTTTAACCAAAGAGCTTCTGCACAGCAAAAGAAACTGTCATCAGAGTGAACAGGTAACCTACGAATGAGAGAACCGTTTTGCAAGCTACCCATCTGACAAAGGTCTAATATCTAGAATCTACAAGAAACTTAAATTTACAAGAAAAAACAATCCCATCAAAAAGTGGGCAAAGAATATAAACAGACACTTCTCAAAAGAAGAAATTTATGTGGCCGACAAACATATAAAAAAAAGCTCAACATCACTGATCATTAGAGAAATGCAAATCAAAACCACAATAAGATACCATCTCATGCCAGTCAGAATGGTGATTAAAAAGTCAAGAAACAATAGATACTAGCAAAGCTGTGGAGAAATAGGAAAGCTTTTACACTGTTGGTAAGAATGTAAATTAGCTCAACCACTGTGGAAGACAATGTGGCGATTCCTCAAGGATCTAGAACCAGAAATCCCATTACTAGGTATATACCCAAAGGATTATAAACCGTTCCACTATAAATACACATGCTATGTTTATTGCAGTAATATTTATAATAGCAAAGACTTGGAACCAACCCAAATGCCCATCAATGATAGACTGGATAAGGAAAATGTGGCACGTATACACCATGGAATATGACATATAAAAAAGAATGAGTTCATGTTCTTTGCAGGGACATGGATGAAACTGGAAGCCATCATTCTTAGCATACTAACACAGGAACAGAAAACCAGACATCACATTTTCTCACTCATAAGTGGGAACTGAACAATGAGAACACATGGACACAGGGAGGGGAACATCACACACTGGGACCTTTTCGGGGGTTGGGGACAAGGGGAGGGAGCGCATTAGGACAAATACCTAATGCATGTGGGGCTTGAAACCTAGATGACGGGTTGATAGGTGTAGCAAACCACCATGGCACATGTATACCTGCATGTTCTGCACATGTATCTCAGAACTTAAAGTAAAATTTAAAAAAATTAATTTCAGGAACATTAGGCACATTTTGAAATTTAAAAGTTTTAACAAAATATAATGAAAAATTTAAAACCTCAGTTAAATAACAAATTTTTAAAACCTAACATAAAAAAGGCTCAATCATAAAAGAAAAAATTATCTGATTAAATGTAACTGAAAAATTCTGTGAGATTAAAGATAGTCACAGAAAATGTTAAGCCACATATTAGAAGTCCTATGAGATAAGGCATTATGATCAGTAAGAACACAAGTAATCCAGCAGAAAAATAGGCATAGATTATGAACAAAAACCTGTCAAACAATGACCAATAAATATATGAAATGTAAGTAGGCTTCTTAATGAAATATAAGTTAAAACAAAGAGCTACCATCTCATAGCTTTCAGACTGCAGAATTAAAAAATTCGATAAGATGAAGTTCGATAAGATAGGAAAACCAGAATTTTCTTAAACTGAGGTTGGGAGAGCAAACTTGCATAACACTTCAGAGGGCAATTTGATAACATCTAAAGTGACAGCGTATACACATCCTACTACCCGAAATTCCATTTTTTTATGTGTATATATACATATATATGTATATATTTTCAGACAGAGTCTTGCTCTGTCGCGCAAGCTACAGTGCAGTGACATGGTCTGGGCTCATCGCAGCCTCTGCCTCCCGGGTTCAAGTAATTCTCCTGCCTCAGCCTCCCTAATATCTGGGATTGCAGGTGTGTACCACCAAGCCTGGCTAATTTTTTTGTATTTTTAGCAGAGGCGGGATTTCATCATGTTGGCCAGGCTGGTCTCGAATTCCTGACTTCAGGTGATCCTACTGCCTCGACCTCCCAAAGTGCTGGGATTACAGCCATGAGCCACCATGCCAGGCTGAAATTCCATTTGTAAATGAGTATCTAGCACATCTGCATGAGGTGACATTATCAAGAATGTAGACATGCAGCACTGTTCAAAATGGCAAAAAATAACAATTCAGACAATCATTAATTTTTCACTTAATATGTTCTTTAGTGTCATATCATTTATTGTAAGTAAACTGATATGACACTAAACAACATATTAAGTGAAAAATGAGGTTACAAAAGATTACATACGGTAAAACACCATTAATATAACTTTTGTCAACTATTATATATTGCTTCCAAATAAAAACACATGGTAAAGTATAAAATCTTAAATAGGAAGGAGTCGCATCAACTTCAGAATAGTAGGTTTGCTCTACAGAGAAGAGGAGGATGGCGCCAGGGAGAAGTACAAAAGAGTAACATTTTATTTCTTTAAAAATCAGAAGCAAATATGGCAAAATAGTATGCGAAGAGTACAAGGGCATTTAAATTATTATTTTTCTGTATATTTGAAATTTTTTTAATTAAAAAGAATTTTAATGGGCACATATGGTATAACAATCAATAACATTAATTACTTGCACCACAAAAATGTATCAAATAATAACATATTATTTAAGCCACAGAAACTTAGGTACATACATTACAGCATGTGATAAGAGTAAAAAATAAATTTTAAAATTTGCAGTTTACTTTGGGTTTTAAATTAATAATTTTGCTAATGTTGCTAATCTCATGCAATTTTAAAATGTCCTTATGCTAAAAGTTTAAGGGCTGCTATCCTTTTTGTTAGAATTGTCAAAGCTATACAGATAAAACTTTAATGTGGTACCCTGAATTTCAGTCTCATTTTGGAAAGCTTTTCCTTTAGCATATAAACAGTTAACAAGCTTTACAATTATACTTACAAGTCTTAAAGAAATGTATTAAGAGTCCTAAGTATGAAGAGCAGTTATTTAATTATAACTACTTATAGTATTTCACCAAGAATCTGATGCTCTAATACTAACGTGGAAAAACAATGCTCCATTATTCCATTTTCTTTTCTGCTTGGGGTTTGGGTCAAAAACCACGACGTACCAATACTGGAAAGGTTTTAAACAGCCTTATTATAAAGCCATTTTAAAGGAAAAGTATATAACTTTCACAGGGAAGTAACACAATCCTTTGGGATTGCTATGTCAGAGAGAGACCTAGAAAGAGAATATTTTAAGAAAGGGGTTAACGAGGTAGTAAAATTTTGCTATCTGTACTTCATTTACTGACTCTCAGAGCCCCAGGGCTAGAAGTAATAAATATTTTACAGAAAAATGTAGAAGGCAAACAAAACTGGGCAGGACACTGCATCTATAAATATAACTCAAGAGATCTATAACTCACACATAGTACTTCACTCTCAACTATAATCCTCTGATCACATTCATACTATTTCAATAGTCATTTTACCCAGTAGATGGAAAGCAGTAATTTTATTTTTCATGAATTGCTTTTTGCCAATTAAACATATGCAACAGAGAAGATTAGCTGATCTCTCAAGTAACCTAAATATGCAATATGCTGTTTCCATGTAATGGAAGACTGCAATAAAATTATTCCAAGTTCTAAACTTCCACATTTTTATATTTTGGGCACCATTTTTAAGAATGTCAAAAGACAGGTTTTCACTTATTCCACATCAGCCTATTATACTGAATTTTACTTAGTGCTAAAATCCATAACTTTCATTTTTGAAGGCTGAAAACATTTGCTCCCCCAAATCTCTTATTTAGTGTAACTTTGCCTGGTAAGAAAAGTTAAGTTTGCTTACAAAATTGAAAGCCTCTTACAACATTTTTAAATGTTTTGTTTTTTCCACTGATTTTTTTTCTTTAATTCACTATCCAGTAATAGCTATAAGCAATTTTCCACTGATTTTTAAGTTTCAGCAATATTCATTTATTTCTCCCCCTCAATAGAAGCATAACTACCATGCTGCTTCATGAATGAATAAACTGCCATTTCTCTCAAATTCTCACCCTCTAGAGACTCACTCAAACTGAGTAATAAACTGACAAGTTTACAATTCAAATTTCACTACTACATAGAAATAATTCTTCCACAAGCAAAAGGTCAGCATCAAGAATTTAATTTTCTGAATTTCACAACCCTTGATAAATGGAGGCACCTTAAAGTTCAGTTTACACTCTTTTATACAGGATTTCAGAGCATGCTTCCAAATAGATTAAGACAAGCTATATTAATAGCTTAGTGTCATTTTTATCATTAAAATAATCTACAAATATCAGAATACTACTAATTTACTGTCATAACTAATAAATAACTCTTAAAATACCTATAGATGTAAATCAGCTCTCTCAGTTCATTTTGCTTCACTTGGACTATCTGAAAACACAGATCAACAAACAGAATGGGATTATCAATAATATAGCTGTACAATCTTTTCACAAATTCCAATTCTGTAATTTAGGGGGGTTTCTTATTTATTTTTAAATATACAAAGAGATTAAACCATTAATATAAATATTTTCTCTCAAATATGTAATATTCTTTTGTAAAAGAAAGTTCCCAAACATTTACAAAGCAATCTAAAGTTAAGTAAACCTGATTTTAAGACTTTTACGCTAACCAAAATACTTTTCCAGAGAAGGTCCTATTTAAAAGTAATGCTCACTGGCTTCCCCACATCCATACTTTAAGATGGATCCAAATCCAATGCCTTTGCTTGACATACTTCAGGGATCACCTCCAATGAAAAAAAAATCTCAGAAAAACGTCTCACGACAGAGTGGACAAGTGGATTTGTTGCTAGATGTAAACCATTTGTACTGAAAAAGAAAAGGTTTTAAATATTAAAAGAACTTTTTAAAGTTATCCTCTTATATATATCAAAAAGTACATATACATCTAAAGTAACCTTCAGATGATAAAGTAAAAAGGGAAGAATACTAACATTTTTGCTCTTTCTGTTAATCTCCAAAATCAACACAAATGAGTATTACTTCCGAAGTCTACACTAAGCTCTTTCTACTTAGGCTCATGTACACAACCACTAAGATATAAGATCTCCTGTGAAACAAATGAACAAATGGCAACTTCTTTTTCAGTAAGTTTAAAAAAAGCACAGGGCTCTGATGCCAGATGGCTTCCAGTACCAATTCCTGTAGTCTCCTTCATGGTCTAGATCTCATAAGACCTTCTACTCCTTGAGTGGTAAGAGGTCACTAGAAACACCCATTTATTAGAGGGCCTTGATTCTACCAGTCTCAATAAATTGTGAATTATCTTTTGTAGGTTTTTAAAAATCACTTTTTAATATATCTCTTATTAGCTACAATTAAGTTTAACATATATTTTCTCTACCAAAGTTAGACATTGTGTGTGTGTGTGCGTGTGCATATGTGTGTGTATAAAATACATCAAATATAAGTGCATTAATTTCTCTTTAGACTTACCAAGCAGGCTGAATGGAATTTTTTCTTGCATGTTCTACAGGCTTTTTTGGGAAGGGAGTAGTTGAAACCGTGAATGACTGAGAAACAGATCATGCAATCTTCAACACCCTCAAAACGTTTGTCTACATTATTTTTCCATAAAGCTAAGCCTTCCATAATACTTCCATTCTGTTAACAAGAAGAAAAATAAGTCACTATACATTGATGACCACCAATTTTATTTTTATTCAATTTCACAAATTTTAAAGTTGAATTACAATTCTGAAAGAAGAGAATCTGCTTGGCTATGTTCATATCTCCTTTCATGAGTGTTGGATTTTAAAATAACCTCCCAAGTTTTAGGAAGCAGATGTAATTTTTCTCCATTAAAGACATACTTTAAAGGCTTCCGGACCAATACTTAAAGTGTTATAGTCTCAGCTCATTGCTTGATAAAACTCTCTCAATAATTAAATCATTTAGGTTAGTTCATCTAATGTTTAACGGAAAATGATGAAATTATCTGATTTCAAATGATTTGTTCCAGTTCTATAATATTGATGAGCATTTTTGTTTTAAAATAGTTTTTCCTGGCTGGGTATGGTAACTGACACCTGTAATCCCAGCACTTTGGGAAGCCAAGGCAGGTGGATCACCTGAGGTCAGGAGTTGGTTGACTATCATGGCCAACATGGTGAAACCCCATCTCGACTAAAAACACAAAAAATTAGCCAGGTGTGGTGGTGGGTGCCTGTAATCCCAGCTAATCGGGAAGCTGAGGCAGGAGAATCGCTTGAACCAGGAGGCAGAGGTTGCATTGAGCCGAGATTGTGCCACTGCACTTCAGGTTGGGCAACCAAAGCGAAACTCCATCTCAAAAAAAAAAAGTTTTTATTTACTGTAGAATGCCTGAGACACAGTATGCAAACAGAACTGAAGATTTAAAATGTATTTAGAGGTCAAAAGTTTTTCAGAGTACTGGGGCTTCTCTAACCAAAGAGGAGTTGAAATGTAAGAATAAAAGTTAAAGTAGCTCAGAAGGCATTCATCTCCAGTATTTTTCAGAAGATCCTCTCTCAATTTCCTTAATACCACATATTGTTCTACATCTTCTACAATGTTAATGAAATACAGTCAATCCCTCTCAAACACCAGAAAATAAATTACAGAACCGTAAAAATTAAAACAGAAGGGCAGGTTTAATCCATTTAGGGATATGTCTGTGTTTATCTAAGGAAATATAGTATCCGTTTTTATCTTAAGCAGAAAAGATATATTTTATGTTTAAATGCCCTTTTAAGTTGATCCTCTTTTTCGAGTTTGTAAAGCCAAATGTGTAAACAGAAACTTACCTGATGGGTGAGGTAAGTGCTTAACTGCAGCATCCAGTTCCGCCACTGCTGAACAGCCACTCCTACTCTTTTCCCACTTTCTACGGTTATTGAACCCAGTGGATAATTTGAGGGCAGTTGTATTATAAGTTCAATAACTATGTCCTCAATAGTGTAAGTAGCCATTACCTCTCGAGTAGTAGCTCGAGCTTTAACCTACAACACAACAAAGGATATTTTGTTTGCTAAATTCCTTTCTGTTTTTTTTTTTTTTTTGAGACGGAGTTTCGCTCTTGTTACCCAGGCTGGAGTGCAATGGCGCGATCTCAGCTCACCGCAACCTCCGCCTCCTGGGTTCAGGCAATTCTCCTGCCTCAGCCTCCTGAGTAGCTGGGACTACAGCACGCGCCACCATGCCCAGCTAATTTTTTGTAGTTTTAGTAGAGACGGGGTTTCACCATGTTGACCAGGATGGTCTCAATCTCTTGACCTCGTGATCCACCCGCCTCGGCCTCCCAAAGTTCTGGGATTACAGGCTTGAGCCACCACGCCCGGCCAATTCCTTTCTTTCATCCAGAAAACATTTTGATAGGTTGACTATTAAAAGCTAAAGGCTTCATTCAAGGACAATGAAGGTAAACACATTCACTTATCTGACATAAGATAATTAAGAAATAGGTTTAAATATTTGCCTGGTATGTTTTTACAGCAATTTCATGATATTCAAAGTTTGTTTTAAAAAGCAATTAACTGCTCATTAAAAAAAGGTTTTATTATATTTGTCACACATTAGCTCAATAATCCTTGAATAGATAAATGACAGAATGGGTTATTATCCCTTCTCTTCCACGCTCAGAGTATCAAATGTCACTTCTATGTCTAACAAGTCTTCCTCTACCATATTATCCTCCTGAGCTTTGGAGCCAACCATCAAATGCCAGAGCATTTATAGTTATTTGTTTGGTTTTCAAACATTGCAAACTCAACATAAAACACACACATTATCATCCTTTACAAACTTCGTCTTCTGAATTTCCTACTCCCAGGCTAAAAATCATAATAGCATCATTTTAAATTTCTGCTTCTGCCTTATCCTAGATATAACTAATGGTAAGTTTGGCTAAATCACTAGCACAAAATCTCTCACATCCCTCCTCTTTTATATTCCCACTGATACTGCCTCACTCTGGTCCTAAGTCCTTGGCTCCTAATGTCTACCCCAAGTCTCCTCTAACCATTCATTTGAATCCAAACCATCTGCCAAAAGCTCATGCTATAGACGGTGGTCAGAGCAACTGCACAGATTATAACTCTGACCATGCTATTGCCTGAATGAAAAATGTTCAGTGGCTGCATTGTCCCACTTTTGACTGTTATTTGAGGCCCTTCCCAACATACCTCTAATTCACTGTTGAGTGGTCTATTCACCTTTGGGACTCGCACTCATTATCTGGGTTGGAACACTGCGTTATTTATCATTTCTTGGACAATCACTGAAATGACATTCTCATTTCTGTGCTCTTTGCTTTTGCAATAGCATTTCCTCTATAGTGCCCTTCCCTTCATTTTCCCTATAACAAAATCCTGCCTACCTCAATGTGATTTTCTTCCATAAAATCTCACCTAATCCCCTCAGCCAGATGAATCTGTCCCACTCAGATCATGAAGCATTCTTTCTCTTAATATGCTACTTCTCAATGCAAAAATCATTATCAGTATTGCTCTTTTCCCTTTATTAAACTGTGAGTCATTACAGGACAAGAATCTGGTGCTACTAAACTTCATTTCCCTGGAAATGCACTTACAGTGCTTGGCATCTGTAAGTATTCCAATACAGATTTTGAATGAACTAATGAATGCTCAAAAACTATTTGGTGGCTGAAATGGTTTGGAGCTGCATCCCCGCCTGAATCTCATGTTGAATTGTAATCCCAAATGTTGGAGGTGGGACCTAGTAGGAAGTGATTGGATCATGGGGGTGGATTTCCCGTGGGTGCTAGTCTGGTAATAGTGAGTGAGTTGTCATGAAATATGGTTGTTTAAAAATGTGTGACACCTCCCACCTCTCTCTCTCCTGCTCTGGCCATGTGATGTGCTGACTCCTGTTTGCCTTCTGCCATGATTATAAATTTCTGAGTAACTGGGATTACAGGCACCCGCCACCATACCTGGCTAACTTTTGTATTTTTTTTAGTAGAGGCAAGGTTTCACCATGTTGCCCAGGCTGGTTTCAAACTCCTGACCTCAAGTGATCCACCCACCTCAGCCTCCCAAAGTGCTGGGATTACAAGCATGAGTCATTGCACCTGGCCTAAACCTCTTTTCTTTATACATTACCCAATCTCAGGCATTCCTTTATAGCAATGTGAGAATAGGCTAATACAGTATGTAATAAAATTATATCACAGTTTCAATCCATGTATGAAGTAATGTTGAGATTTGATACACAAATTAGAAAATAAAATAGGCTGGTCTTGAACTCCTGGGCTCAAGTGATTTCCCACCTTGGCCTCCCAAAGTGTTGGGATTACAGGCATGAGCCACCACTACTGGTCACCAATTTCTATAAATTGAGTCAAGAACTACAGTCTGTTATGATATTCACGATAGACATACCCAATATTAAAACAACTTTTCTAGAGAAAGTCAAGACAATACTAACCGTCATGCCATTAAATAGTTGTGTACTTGTTTGTACAGAAGATATTTCTTGAAAAGAAAGCACATTGCTGACATACTTGCTTGTAAATCTATCCACAATATTGAAAACACGCTTCTCACTGCTATTCCACCACAACCTAACCATAGCAGGCAAGTCTTTTAATGTCATATGATAGACTGAACAAGCCAAGTGTGGAATGTGGTATGGAAGAGTTGCAGTTTCTGAGGAAGAAAGCAAATTCTTGATTAGTAACATATATTTCTTATAAACAAACTAATATTAGTATTTTCCTTAGAAAGCGATCCATAATTCCTCAACAATAGTGTTATAGCTCATAAAACAAAACCAGAGAAACCAGAACTCTGGGGTATGAGCATCTTTTCACACATTCGAAATTAACCATAAGAATGGCAAAATAATTTTTTTAGAAAGTGAAAATCCCAATTAACACTGAAAAATCTACCTAGAAACAGAATTCTATATTTACCATGAAAGATCACAAATAAAATAGAATACACATGTTTTAAAAAGAAGGAAAAATTAAAGATGCCTGGTGTTATAAATTATGAAAAGGAGTTTGGTCTCCTTTACTTTCCCCAGAGTTCACTGAGCTGCTGTACAGAAGTCTTGGAATACCCAACTTAATACTCACAAGATGCAGTCCATCCTAGGATCTCCAAGGCATTTAAAAAATTCATATTCTTAGTAAATTGTTTTCAATACTGTAGTACAACCAGATACATGCATATCTATCCTCTCAGCTAAAATGTGAGCTTCCAGAATGAAATAAATTTTATTCATCTTATTTTCCCCTTATTTATATGCCTATAAAATGTCATTACATAACAAATATTTGTTTACAGAGTAAAAAGTTAATAGTCTCACCACACTAAGCTTCAAAAATGTATTAATGTCCTCATAGTCTTACAGGTAAAATCTAATTATTTGTCCTATTTAGAACAATATGGAAAATAATGAATTTCAATACTCTCATAGCCAGGACCCACTTTTGGGGTTATTCTCCACATTCCCAGGGAAAAGTTTAATTCAACCTAGTCTGAAACTAGTGTCTAACAAAAAACATAAACACGTATCTTACTAACCTCTAATACTCAGCTGCAGCTCCTCAGTAAAGAATGTTTTAGGGTCCTTATTTGGGACCTCAATTGCTGTCTCTCCATAGGTTGGATTTTCGGGCATAAGCCTGAACAGGTGATAGAGCAATTTATTCAAACTCTTTGTTTTCCGAAGATACATTGAATACAGAGCCCGAAGCTAGTGGAGAGCAATGAATCTGTTAGTAAACCAAATACACCAAGACAATTGGTATAAAGAACAAATCAAAGTATAACGAATTTCCTTTCCTTATAAACTAGCAGATATTCTCTCTATTCCCTCATTATTATAACATATGTTTCTAATACCTTTCTCAAACTGTCTCCCTGTATTACAATACACTCATCTTGGTTTAAAGTATCTTAGACAAGAAAATCTATTCACCATTCCCACAGATGGCTCGCTCACTCTCCTCCCAAGTCTTCCACACATTCCTTCCACACCATTGTCCTTAACCTTTCAAATTTCTTATTTAAAACTAATCCCATTTTTGTGGCTGACCTCACCCTGTATCAAAAACTCCGATGACCCTTTAAGACAGAGAGCACAAACTAATAGTCCAAAAGGTCTTGGGGGTCTTCTCAGAGTTGTTTTTTCAATCAGGAAATTTCACATAAAAATATGGATTTCTGGTTTCTCTTTTAAAAACAGGAAAACGAGCCGCCACTGGAAGCATGACAGGTACCTAACCTACGTGAGACCCGTGCTTTACAACTCCTGCTTTCCCTAATAACACAGCTTGCATTTTTCACATTCACTTTGCAGTTCTTTGGTATCTGTATTGGTTTTAAAATGATTTCTTCCACTATATCACTTATCTCCTCATGGTACAAAGACACTATTTTCTTTTTTAAAATTTTGTATTTTTAATTTTTGTGGGTACACAGTAGATATTTATGGGGCATGTGAGGTATTTTATAGGCATATAATATGTAATAGGGTAAGTGGGGTATTCATCACCTCAAGCATTTATCCTTTCTTGTGTAAAACACACCATTTTCTGAACACTATGAATACTTAAATACAAGGATCAAACCATAGGATTTGGGATTGATTTTTAAAATATGTTGACCAAAGTACCCTTACCATCAAACTTAACATCGCCAATGAAGGATGAACATCCCAAATCTGAAAATCCAAAATCCAAAATGCTCCATAATCTAAAACTTGTTGAGCACCAACATGATGTATAAAGGAAATGCTCCTGGAGCATTTCACATTTTCGGATCTGGGATGTTCTACCAGTATGTGTAACAAAAATATTCCAAAATCTGAAAAAATCTGAAATCAGAAACACTACTGTCCCAAGTATTTTGGATAAGGGATACTCAACCTGTAAAATAATACAATAACATTATATGGCTCCTGAGATAAGACACTGAGAACACATAACAACTTGTGCAGTAAGTACTCTTGCTGAAAATTAACCAGAATCTAATGAGGAAACAATCAGACAACGTCAAATTGTATGACAGGCTAAAAGCAGCTGGCCAAAACAATGACAAGAAAGAAAAGAAAAGTATAGGAATTATAGGCTAAAGAAACTAAAGAAATATAGCAAACAAATACAAACATGATTCTTGATTGGATCTTCAATAGAGAAGAAAATAAAACTATAAAGATATTACTGGGACAACTGAAAGTATCTAAATAAAAATTAGGTATTATTGCATCAAAATTAAATTTCTTGAGTATAAAAATTGTATTATGCTTATGTAGAAACATATCCTTGATCTTAGGATATATATGCTTAAATACTTTTGGTAAAGCATCATAATGTCTGCAACTTACTTTCAAGTAGGTCAGCAGAAAAAAAGTAAATACAGAGAAAGTATGTGCAAATGTAGCAATACGTTAAAAATATGTTGATCTAAAAGAGTATGTAACTTTTCCTTGAATTATTCTTCCAATTTCATTGTAGTTTAATTTTTTTCAAAATAAATGGGATTTTTAAAAAAATAATCAGCAATATCAATGGGCTTTAAGAAACACACATATATGACCCAACAATTCTACTCCAAGATATACAACCCAAGTGAAATGAAAACATATTTCAACACAAAAGCTTATACATGAATGTTCACAGCAGCTTTATTCACAATAGCAAAGAAATGGAAACAAGCCTAAATGTCCATTAATAAACAGATAAACAAAATATGGTTTATCTATAAAACAGAGTATTATTCAGCCACAAAAGGAAATGCAATACTTATGATACATGCTACAATTTGACAAAAATTGAAAACAATATACTAAGTGAAATAAAAGCTAGACACTAAAGACCAGATATGTGAAATGTCCAGAACAGGCAGATGCATAGAGACAGAACACAATTTAATGGTTTTCAGGAGCTGTGGGGTTTGAAAGGAAATGGGAAGTGACTGCTATCAAGTACAATGAGATGTTGAAAATGCTTTTAAATAAGGTAGTAGTAATAACTGCACAACTCTGTAAATATAGTCAGCCCTCCATATTCATGGGTTTCATATCTGAAAATTCAACCAATCGCAGATTGAAAATATTTGAGGGGCAAAAAGGTGATGTTTAAAAACCTAGTACAACAATAAAAACACTACAAATTTTAAAAATACAGTATAACAACTATTTCAATAGCATTTACATTGTATTAGTGATAACTAATCTAGAGATGATTTTAAGTAGTATACAGGAGGATGTGCATAGGTTAGATGCAAATACTATGCCATTTTATATAAGCAACTTGGGTATTCACTGCAGTGGGGGACATGGGAGGGAGCCTGGAAATAATCCCCTGCAGATATCAAGGGATGACTGTATACTAAAAACACCAAATTCTATGTGCTAAGTGGGTAAATTTTATGGTATGTGCAGTATCTCAGTAAAGCTTTATAAAACAGACACAAAAACACACATGTATATGTACAACTTTTTTTCAGCTCAATCTGATTTGCTAGGAGCTTTTTTTTTTTTTTTTTTTTTTTAAAGAAAAAAGTTAACCCATGATTTAGGAACATTTAAAGTTTTCTGAAGAAAAATTCTGTTTATTTCAGGATTCATCTAATTAGTATTATTTAGTGGGTTATTCTGGTTTATGTGCCCACAGCTCAGTTCAAGTTTCTGACTCAATAATCATAAATGCTGCTGTATAATTCTGTACCCTAACCCAATCCCAGCTTAACAGAATAGGGGAAGCAAGGCCATTTTCCTAACTTCTGAATATAAAATAAGAACAAAACTCTTATATACAAAAGCCTCAATCTGCTGCAATTTTTTAGAGATTAACAATATTTTAAGAAATTGATGTAAAAGCCCAATAAGGAGCTCTTGAAATATATCATCAGCAAATAAAACTAGCGTAAGTCATAAAAATAAGTGACAGTCCTGAAGAGAAAACTAATCAATTTAACAACTAGATTAATGCTGCTTCTGTGATTTGATTTTTCCCCTTAGATATACAAATACAAAGATGCAAAAATTGATATCTTTGTACTGAGGTACAGGTGACAAACAACAACATAAATTATAATTTAAAAATTCTGAAAAAGTTCCATTGAAAATGAATGCCATAAATACTTCATCACACTAAGTGATAAACCACATCTCTTTGTAGTGACCTATCAAAGAAGGCACATATTTTTCTAGGTTGATTCAATGAAAGATTGATGGAGATTTGGATATTTCTTGTTCTTTTTGAGACAGGGTCTGGCTCTGTCACCCAGGTTTGAGTGCAGTGGCATAACCTCAGCTCACTGCAACCTCTGCTTCCCAGACTCAAGCTATCCTCAAGTGGGGATCTTTCTAAAAGAAATAAAAACTAGAGAGAGATCTTTCCAGTTTCTTCTTGGACAAGGTCTTACTTCCTAAACTTGAGACAACAGAGACATCTAGTGGCTACTAGAATAATTTGGGCAAAATATTTTAGATATTTTCCCCATTTAGATAACAGTTTGAATTACTACATGGGTCATGTTTCACAGATCTTTCTCCAAATAGTGATTTTCAAGTAAGGCAAATTTCCAATGATGTAGTAAGTGAAATCTCTACAACCGAGTGAAAAATTGACACCCCCCAAAAAAAGCAGAAAAAACACAAGATCCAATTCTTTTTAAATCATTACTATGATAGTACAGAATTAAATTATATAAATCTTATTTCCTGGCCAGGCACAGTGGCTCACGCCTGTAATCCCAGCACTTTGGGAGGCCGAGGCGGGCGGATCATGAGGTCAAGAGATCAAGACCATCCTGGCCAACGTGGTGAAACCTTCTACTAAAAATACAAAAAATTAGCTGGGCATGGTGGCGCACGCCTGTAGGCCCAGCTACTCAGGAGACTGCCGCAGGAGAATTGCTTGAACCCGGGAGATAGAGGTTGCAGTGAGCCCATATCGTGCCACTGCATTCCAGCCTGGCTCCTGGCAACAAAGTAAGACTGTCTCAAAAACAAAACAAAACAAAAAAAAAAACCAACCTTATTTCCTGAAATAAAAGAACCTAGTGACTATTCAGTTAGAAAAAACCTGATCTGGCCACATATCAGACAGAGTAAATACTTTTGCTGGGAGGGGTGAGGCATAAGGGACAGGAGCAAACTTATTATGCAGATTGTCTGAAGGTAGTTGGATAAAATGAGATTAGGTTGGGCACAGTGGCTCCTGCCTGTAGGTCAGGGCAGTTAGATCACTTGAACTCAGGAGTTTGAGACCAGTCTGGGCAACATGGCCCCATCTCTATAAAAAATATAAAAATTAGCCAGGCATGGTGGGTCACACTTGTAGTCTCAGCTACTTAGTGAGAAGATCGCTTGAGCCCAGGAGGCAGAGGTTGCAGTGAGCCAAGATCGTGCCACTGCACTCAGCATGGACAACAGAGTGAGACCCTGCCTCAATTGAAAAAAAAAAAAGATTAAAACATAAGGCATTTCCCTTTTATTAAGTTGAAGGGAAAGAAGGTATTAAGAACAGTGTCAGAGAAGCATATTAGGACAGAACTATTGAAAGTTGTCACATATTTATTTACCTGTGATGAAGCAGCTTTGAAGAAAGTTAGTATTAATTTCCAAGTGAGAAGGTATCCCAGAACATAACAGAAATCTTCACTCAGTGGTTTAATAGTAACTATCTGTCCAACGGGAATACATCCCAAAACATTTTCTAATAAATCCTCTTGAGTGCTAAGAAGAGACATCAGTGCTGCTGGTGGTGACCTAAGAATCAATGATTAAACACCACAAGTTTTCTTTATAACTCATTCCTTAACAAATTGACAGTATTTGTAGACTTCAAGCATTTTAGAAAAATTTCTCTATTTTCCAAAAACCTTCTACAAATTTCCCTCTATTGATCCAATTTTAACTTCTAATCTCATCTAACAGTAAAATCAAAAAGACATACTATAGCACTCGAAGGAAAGGCATTTTTAGAAAACATCCATTTCAATTTTCTGTTTTATAAGTAAAACACACACACACACACACACACACACACACACACACACACACACACA
>NW_022436948.1:16719821-16747221 GCF_009761245.1 Sapajus apella | reverse complement strand
CACACACACACACACACACACACACACACACACACACACACACACACCCACCCAGGGAAGCCAAATGATTAGTCCAAAGTCCCTTCATTAGTTGGGGAAACTGTTAGGGATCCTAAATCCTACCAAGCCTTTTATCATCCTTTATAAAAGATAAAGTGAAGATTAAGACTTCAAACTTTGTCACTTCAAACTAGTTTCTATTTTATTGCATATTATCTACTTATTTAGCACTATTAAGAGATGTCACAATCGGCCAGGCGCGGTGGCTCAAGCCTGTAATCCCAGCACTTTGGGAGGCCGAGGGGGGTGGATCACGAGGTCAAGAGATCGAGACCATCCAGGTCAACATGGTAAAACCCCGTCTCTACTAAAAATACAAAAAATTAGCTGGGCATGATGGTGCGTGCCTGTAATCCCAGCTACTCAGGAGGCTGAGGCAGGAGAATTGCCTGAACCCAGGAGGCGGAGGTTGCGGTGAGCCAAGATCGCGCCATCGCACTCTAGCCTGGGTAACATGAGTGAAACTCCGTCTAAAAAAAAAAATTAAAAAAAAAAAAAACAAAAAACATATCACAATCATATTAATCAGAATGATAAATACAGAAAATAATTATGTGCCTATTTAAAAATTCATGATTGCATCTCTTTTTAGGAAAATAAATTTATCATTCAGATTAATTCACAACAATGTAAGTTAATTTTCTTCTTTACTGAATTACTCTACTCATTTATACTTTCCAGTGAACTTATGAGATTTTCAAAAAGTAAAATACTTAACTCCCTTCTCTATGAAACTCTAGCCTGGTTCTCTCCTTTTACTTCCATGATCGTTCTTCCCTTGCGGCTTCCTTCTCCCAGCCCATAAGTACAGGCCTTCTCCAAGCTTCTGCCCTTAGGTCTTTTCCTTCAACACCTCCATCTCACATATGGAGCCTCTATATTCCATACTGATAGCCACTAGATCTTATAAAATACCAGCTCCGAAATCTCTCCACTTTTCACATTGCCCTCCATGCATTGTTATCTAACTTCTGGAATCATCTCCACCTCTGCTTGCTTCTTTTTACAATTAATGTTGCACACTCGTGTCAGAATCAGCTGGTGGTGTCCTATTTCCTAACAAATCTTCCCAGAAAAGTCATTTTTAAGGTCATTCATTATCAGGCCTCTTTACCCTTCCAGCTTTATCTTCCGTTATACCCTGCCTACTCTGTACTCACTGGTTCATTTATTCTTTCATTCAACATACTACTCATGATATCTGCTATGGGCCAGGAAGCATTCCGTCCTATAGCATTCTGGCCGATTTCTCTCTCAGAAATAAGAGACAGAAATTCTTGCCCTCACAGAATTTACATTCCAGTAAAGAAAGATAGTGTCAATAAAAGTATACATTAAGCGGTAGCTACTCAATATTCCCCAAGTACATCCTCACACGCATGATTCAGTGACTTTGTACATAATGTTCTCTTAACTTATTTTGTCTTTCCTGTCCTGCAGAAATGCTACCTAACCTTAAAGGTCCAGTTTAAATGCCTCTTCCTCAAAAGAAAGTCTTCCTTTCCTGATCTACATTAATTGTGCCCTCATAACATGCTATCTTATATAGGCCTAACTGACATGAAAAAAAAAAGTTAACTATCCTTTTTTTTTTTTTTTTTTTCACTTATCATATACTATATTTTCTATAAAATGGTATCATCTGTATAGGATTAATCCCCTAAGAAAAAGAAAGTGCTCACTAAACACTGTATTAATACTATCCACAAAGTGGATGCTCAATAGATATTTGAACTGATACACTCTTTCCACAGCCATTACATGGCCAAAGAAAGTTTTACTAAACAGTAGCAAATGGAACATGTGATTTAATAATTAAAAGAGAGAAACAATCTTTTGAGTCAAATCTAGATTTCATTTATATCTTACAAATAACTAAAAAGATCTATCTGTAGAATTAATATAACTCTAATTTACAGCTTTTGTGCTGCTTCAGTCCTCTAAAGACATTATAAGTGAGAAGGGTTATAAGAATAAAACAAATTATTAAAAAAAAAAAAAAAAAAAAAAAAATTTTTGGGAAATATACCAACCAAAAAAAAAAATCTAGGAGGGTGGTTCTTCTTCTTCATCTCCATATGACTTTAGATTATCCTGATCATACTGTGGTAACTCAGGCATCAATCTGGAAATAAGGACATTATTTTTAAATATGTCATATTAAACTGTTTACTAAGTCATGTTCAAGAACAGAAAAGTCAATACTTATTTTATAATGAGTAAATGTTTAAATGAGTCTTCTCTAAAATAACTACTATAGCCAGGACTATTTAAATATAAATTGTGTATAGAGAATGATAACCTAAAAGATCAAGCAACTTGGGTGTCCCTACAAGTGAAACAGTCAGATCTCCTTCTTTTAAAAATTTTACTTTTTAATTAAAAGTAAAACCTAAGCATATATTCTATTTTTTTTTTTTAGACCACTGTAACATTGATTCAATTGGATGAATTCTTACTTGTATAGCATATGATAAACAGCAATTTGCACAGGCCTAGCTCTGAAGAGGAGTAATGGGGCCAATGTATTTAACAAAGTCTGGAGATACTCTGGTAAGTTTGTTTTTTGGTCCGCAACTAATCTTGCAGAAAGTTTGTGACTCAGTAGCTGCTCCTTTGAGATATATGTTAATGTTTCACACATGGGTTTCAGCATTGCATTCTGAAAGGATGTTTCAGACATATCTTTGTTTTCTCCTAATGACAAAAAGGAAAGACATGCATGTCCCAGAAAAAAGTTAGTATAGCATAACTGATTCACAATCAAATGTCATTTTAGAAAATGAAATAAAAACTAGACATAAACAACAAAGCAGTCTTAACTAGAAACATGAACTGAATATGTATTTCAGTTAATCTCAACTATTTTAATGACTTTTATCTGATCCTTTTCTAAAAAGAAAGCAAATGGTCAATAGTGAGGTTCTATTCACATAATCTATTCATGGTATCCAAATTATTATTATTTTAATTTGTAACAGACATTGGATACCTTGCCATTTTTTTCAACTCTTGTCTGTAAAGTAGAAGCATATATGATGCTTCTGAGAAGCCAAGCTTTCTCCTGTGGCTTTTTCTTTTACTACTTAGTATTATTTGATTTTTGCTTTTGAATTTTTCAGTAAGTCATTTCCAATCAATCAATCTCATTATTATTCCCCTTTTCACTTGCCTGTAACAGTCACCAAAATAGGTAAAAGCAAACTGTGGATGCCTTGGGAAAAAAATTCTTTCCATTCACTGATCAGATTTACAGGAAGGCTGCCAATGGTATCCAGAGTTGTGGAATCAAAAAAAGCACTGAGGTCACAGGCCAAATCACAGCTGACACAGGCAAACAGTTGCACAAGTGGAACAGAATACAATGCCTGATTCTCACTGGTTGTCTGAAAAGCAATCAAAATGAAATAGGTAAACAGACTTCTACCAGAACACTACAAATAAAGCCAATAAAGAAAAGCTCCTCTTTCATTTCTTTGAATTTTAAAATGAAAAGCAGTTGAAGTGTGTAGTCTCAGGAGAAATATAAATATTTTACATCAAAATAATTTTTTTCTTCAAAATTAAATACCATGAATTTGAATCATTAATAAACAATTTATTCTGAAATGCCCTTTTTAATTTCTAAACTATGGAAGAAAACACTAAGTCAGATACATTAAATACACATTTCTAATCTTCTCAGTAACCCTACAAGTTGTGAGTTATTATTTTAAAATAAGAAAATTGGCCACAATTAGTGGCTTATGCCTGTAATCCCAGCACTTTGGGAGGCTGAGGTGGGTGGATCACATGAGGCCAGGAGCTTGAGACCAGCCTGGCGAACATGGTGAAACCCCATCTCTACTAAAAAAATAAAAATTAGTCAGGCATGCTGGTGGGCACGTTTAATCCTACTACTTGGGAAGCTGAGGCACAAGAATTGCTTGAACCCAGGAGGTGGAGGTTGCAGTGAGCCAAATCACGCCACTGCACTTCAGCCTAAGTGACAGAGTAAGACTCTGTCTCAAATTAAAAAGAAATGAAAGAAAGAAAACTGAGGCTCAGTAGTTCAAGTTTAAAACTCTAAGTCACGTAGCTAATAGCAGGCAAAGCAGAGATTCAGACCAATTCAACCCTGACTGACTTGCTACCTTGGAGCCCACAAGTAGTATACCTCTGGCTGCTCTGGGTCATAAAATTACACTAATTACCTCTGAATTTGCTAATATTTAATGCATTACTCTCGAAACACTCACATAGTACATTTTAGAAATAATCTAACTATAACCAAAAAAGACCAAAACAATTGTCATTAAAAGATAAAACCTGAAAGGGCTGTGCTGCAAATATTACAATAAGCTAAAGGAGAAGGCATTTTAATAACAGGAGATTTGGTCACTGAATGATGCTAGTAGTCATTAAAAATCTATCATTTTACTAGTCTGTAAAATAGTAGCTGGTGAGGAGAACATCTATAAAGTGTTTTAAATTATGCAAAGGAGCTAATTACAATCATCACTTAAAGAATGAGATCAGTAAATAGTTCTGATGCAAAAGTATGTACAAAGACCCACAAGAGGTGATGACACATCAGGTTAATTTACCTCCAACCAAGCCAACATGGAGCACATAATGAAGTCCCACTCACTCTCTGCCAAAGGGGATGAGCAGTATTTCAGAAATAGGGAAAGAAACCGGATTATTTCTATATTTACACCCAGTACCTCTGGACTTGCTTCTGATAGATTACTGTGTTAAAGATAAAAACAAATGACAACAAAATAATAATTATAATGGCATTCAATTAGAAAATATTCTACTTTAAATCTTATATACTTATAAATAACCGACTCAAATGTCTACCATAATTGCTCTACCAAATTGTGACACAGATATATAATCTTTGTCTGACTTGTATACTGAAGGAAAAACATAAAGTATTACCTACCAACTGAAAAGAAAAATATCTTCGTGCTCTTTCTTCCAGGATATTATGATTTTTAATATTCCATGTAATAGCTCTCCATCATCTATACTTCTGGTCTGTAGACAAGAATTTAAAATGGCAAGATGTCCAAAACCTCCTAAAATAAAATTCAAAAATGAAAATTAAAAATTTTTAAAAACGATATCGCTACTAATAAAGTCCACTTTGAGAAGTAAAAAACTTTCTTGAGAAGTACTCAGGTTAAGAACTCTAAAAATGGCTCTTCTGTAAGAGTCAAAAAATGAGCTTATAAGCTCCAAAGGCCAGAGACCCTGTCTCCATACCTAGCACCTAGCACACAATAGAGAATTTGGGGGAGGGGAAATTAAGTGAATGATGCTGTAATTTAAACTGACTTATGCCATTTTTTGTTTTGGTTTCTTAAGTGCAGGACATATTCAGTAAACTCATTGTTCAATGAGCTGTAGAGTAGCTGGAAATATAAAATGGAAAACAGAACTTACTGTTTCATAATTTATACATTCATTCCTCAATAAGCAGCTAGTATATGTAGTAAACTCTGATGAGGACCCACTCTTTATAATCTCTACCATTCCTCAAACTCCATCCACTTGTGTATCTTAACACCCTCTACCCCAAACCTTCCATCTTAAATACCAGCCAAAATGAACAATCGGTACCCTTGCATGTTTTTGTGTACCTGGAATGCCCTTCCCCAACTGTGTCCATATAGAAAACTACTTATCCTTCAACATCCAGTAAAAATATTTCTCTTTGTGAAAACACCACTGACACCCTCAAAGCATAGTGGAAACTCCTTCCTTTCTGCCACTTCTATACATAGTACATCTTCTTGCTACATCAGTTATCACATGATACAACTTTATTTATGTTTGTCTTCTCTACAACAGTTAACTGTCATGTAGCTGGTGCTCATAAATGTTATTAATTAACAAATGACAGTGCAGTGTTTTAAATACAACAGAAGCTATTTCTGCCTTTATATGTTCAATCTTTGGTTGACTAAGGAGAAATGAGGCACAGCTTTAAAAAGCTATTGACAGATAAAAAATGGTTAGGCAGTATTTCTGGGTGTAAATCTTCCCCTAAGGCCAGAGCATTTTTGTACTGCAAAATGGTAACAGCCACTGTCTAACGACACTCATCCATATAATCTCAGAACAAATCAACTATAATTCAATTTACTTCTGTTAGATATGGTCTTATATATTAGAAACAGTTCTTACTCTCAAGCAATAATTAAGTTAATGAAATATTTATTATCGAACAACTAACCATTAGTACTGCAAAGATCTTTCTTAGTCCAGGCAAAAAGAGCAGGTATACATTGAGCACTAAATTCTTTCTTTTCTTCTTTTGACAAAAATGGACAAAGACTTTGAATGGTATGCAAATTGCCTTCAGTTAGTGGAAAAAAACTGTTTAAAGAAAAAAAAAACAATTAGATTTCTTCCAAATATACGGTTATTTCATGATATTCCTATTATTTAGACTATTCAAAAAAATGAATAATTCTATCATATAAAATAATTACATGGAAAAAAGAAACCTATGATAGATTTAACAAGTGCTGACTGGACGAAATTTTTTTTTGCCCTTTTCGCTTTTCTGCATATTTCTAATTTTTAAAATGAACATATATAACTTTTCCCCATATATGATTTTTTAAAATTACACTAGCCACATGACATTATGTTCTCTTTTTTAAAAAAAGAGTCAATTTATTCAACTTAAATAGTTGTGTGTCCGTTTTGTTGTTGTTGTTGAGACAGAGTTTCACTCTGTTGCCCAGGCTGGAGTGAAATGGCACAATCTCAGCTCACTGCAACCTCCACCTCCTAGATACAAGTGATTCTCCTGCCTCAGCCTCCCAAGTAGCTCAGATTACAGGCATGTACCACCACATCCAGCTAATTTTTTTTGTATTTAGTAGGGACGGGGTTTCACTATGTTAGCCAGACTGGTCACAAACTCCTGACCTCAGGTGATCCCACCTCAGCTTCCCAAAGTGCTGGGATTACAGGTATGAGTCACCTCGCCCGGCTTGTCTTGTCCTTTCTTTGAACTGATATTCGTATTTGTGCATATATATAGTCAGGTTTTAGTCACATAAAAGGGATGACACTAAACATATTGTTGTATCATTTACCACTTATATATATTTTCTGTCAAGAACGTACAGTCTGTTTTAAGGCTACGTAACAAAAATGAACAAAGTCTACCTAACACTCCATACTATGGATGTATCATTATTTAACTATTTCCCTGTCAGTGAACATTTAGGTTCCCCCCACCAATTTTTGCTCTAATACATAATGCTGAAATAAATATCCTAAAGAAGATATTATTCTGCATATATATAAATACTTTAGACTAAATTCCTAGAAGTGAAATTGTAAGCTCAAAGAATGTGAATGTATTATATGTTGATAATTTCAAATTGCTTTCTGAAAACATGTAATCAACTTATACTTTCACCAAAAATGTACAGATGTGACCCTTTAGCTACACACAGTGAATCTTTTTTATTCTTGGCCATACAGTGGATAAAACTACTGCTTTTAATTTGTACTTCTGTCATTATTAGTAAGGCAAATCCTTTCATATTTCACATTTCAGTATTGAGCTACCTTTGACCATTTTATGTATGAATTGACCCTTCAAGTCTTTGTTAAATTTTTCAATTTGGAGGGTTTTACTGATTTATAGAAACTATCCACATTTTACAGATCTTTATTGTTGATTTGCAAATGTCTTCTCCCATTTTGTCATTTGTCCCTGTAATCTTTATATTTCATATTTTTGTCACAAAGAAGTCATCTTTCAAAAATACTACATAAAAAAATCTGTCATAAAATACACATAAAATTTATGTATTAATCATTTTTAAGTGTAGAGTTCTGCAGTGTTAAGTACCTTCACACTGTTGCACAACTAATCTCCAGAGCTCTTCATTCTGCAAAACTGAAACTCTACCTACTAAACATGAATGCTCCATTCCTTTCTCACCCTCAGCCCCAGATAACCACCTTCTTTCTATTTTCTATCCCTATGAACCAAACTACTCTATTAAAGGAATCATAGAGTATCTGTCTTTTTGTAGCTGGCTTATTTTACTCAGCATAATGTCCTCAAGGTTCATACAGACTGTAGCATGTCAGAATTTCTTTCCTTTTTAAGGCTGAATAATATTTCATTATATGGATATACCACACTTTTATTTATCCATGCATCCACGGATGGGTGCTTAGGTTGCAAGAAGTTTTCATTTTTACAAAATCAAATATATATATATGTCTACATATAATGTAAAGGAGAAGGTCTCAGTACTTTTTTTCCAAACACATGTCCACTTTTCTATCATTATTATTTACTCACCAGACTGATTTGAAATGCCAAATCTTAAAAACCAAATTCACATATATGCGTGGATAGGTTTCTGGACTCTATCCACTTATTTGTCTACTCTTCAATTTCATACTGCTTAAGTACTATAATTCAATAATATAGTTTATATTTGGTATGCAGTCTTTCACTTTTTTCAAATTTTCTTATTTTTGAGCACTTTTGCCTTCAAATGTATACTATGTACAGAACAGTTTACATTTTTCAAAAACTGCTGAAATTTTGATTGAGATTGCACTGAAATTATAGACTGACACAACCATTTTTACAATTTATCTTCCCACCTTCTTTTGTGATCTTTATTCAAGTTTTATAAATGTAATTTTTTTGTTGGTATTTAGTTTTTGTTGTCATTATGAATAGAATCTCCTTTTTTTCCCATACTATTTTTTAAATTACTATGGGTGAATAAGAAAGCTATTGATTTTTGTGTGTCAAGTATACATCCATCTCTTAGTAATTAGTTCCAATAATTACATATTCCTTTTATAATCAGAAAAAAATTTTAATTATGCAAACTAAAAAAGCTAATGTCAAAAAGTTACATACTGTATGATTCCATTTATATAATACTGTTTTTTTGTGTTTCTTGTTGTTTTTTGAAACCCAGGCTGGAGTGCAGTGGTACAATCTCTGCTTACTGCCACCTCTGCTTCCTAGGCTCAAGCAATCTCCTGACCCCAGCCTCCTAAGTAGCTGGAACTACAGGTACACACCACCACACCAGGCTAATTTTTGTATTTTTTGTAGAGATATTATATATTCTTAATGACATAATTAAATATTCTTAAATGACATAATTACAAAGATAGAGAACAGATTAGTGGTTGCTAGGGATTAGGACAACGGGAAGGGAGGTAGCTGAAGCTACAGATGAATAACCCAAGTGATCCTGAAAATGAAACTGTTCTGTACTTGACTGTGGCGGTGGTCACAGATGTGAGCTACACAGAACACACACACACTCTGTCTCTCATACACACAAACATGTGCATGTAAACTAAGTCAATGGACTGTATCAATGCCTTTTCCTTGGTTGTAATATTATGCTAAAGTTATGCAAAACAGTACCGCTGGGTAGATGTATGACTTTTATTCTTTATATTACTTCTTACACATTCAGGTGAATCTACATTTACCTCAAAATAAATAGTTTTTTAAAACTTTCAAGTAAGATAAAAAAAAGGGCAAAATTTAATTTAGAATTCTACTATGCCTGAACACATATCTATCATTTCAGAATTCTTGGTAAATCAGTGAATTCAAAATGCCTCTTAGTAAATCTCAGCTAAGTATGAATTTGAATACTGAACTTCACCAGCATGCCCAAACCCGTAATCTACTTCTTTGTCTTAAGAACAGAACACGTTACATTTCTAGAACATTCTTCAATAGAATGATGTTATTTAAGAGAATTTCCCTTTCACTTCCATATAGCAAATAAAGTGATGGAAAAGGAGGAAACAGCAAAAGAAAAGATTTCTATCAGATTTCTGGGGAAAAGAAAACAAGTTTATGAAATGTTATTAGCTTAAAAAAAAAAAGTACAGTATAAAATTCTACAACAAAAGGTTATAGAGTTAAAACTACTTACTTAAAAAAAAAAGGTGTGAGCCAGGCATGATGGCTGACACCTGTAATTCCAGGCGTTTGGGAGGCTGAGACAGCAGGACCGCTTGAGCCCAAGAGTTCAAGACCAGCCTGGGCATCATGGCAATAACCCATTCCTACAAAATTTAAAAATTAGCCAGGTGTGGCAGTGCACACCTGTGGTCCCAGTTACTCAGGATGGTGAGGTAGGAGGATCACTTGACCACAGGAGGTCGAAGCTACAGTGAGCCATGTTTGTACCACTGCACTCCAGCCTGGGCAACAGAGTGAGAACCTGTCTCAAAAAAATAAAAAAGTATGTCCCTCACCTAAAACAATTTAATTTGCCTTAAAGTCTTTATCTTCCTCATTTTCTAAACCTGTTTTCATGATTTGTTAGAGATTATTCATTAATTAGGGATTGCCAAAATGACCAATTACAGTAAATTACAACGTAGAAGCATTTTAATTAAGAATACCCTTCTTTTCTCTTATAATGTGGTTTTACTTCATCAGATGAAATGCTTCGGGAAAGGATCAACTTAGCAATAATAAGAGACCACAATGTGCCATGTTCTCTGGACCTAAAAAAAGAAAAAAAAAATTATATTCCATTTTGAAACTGTACTTAATAAAATTTTTAAACACAGTCTAGCTGAATCCCTTTTACAGAATTAAATAAAGCACCTTGTGATGGCATCAATTCACCTAAGACTTTGCACCCAAGCAACTGCCAGTAATTATCCAAAGAATTGGGAGTTTAGGCTTTCAACACTCCTTCACAGCTGGTACTAAGCTCTCATCCCTAGGCAACTCCAAAGTCTCTTCAGTCCCAATAGGGGAGATGATCTTAGAGATTAGGCTTGAAGACCAGAGGCTGCAGCTGGGAAAAAGACATCTCCCAGAGGACACTAGGCTGGCTTAAGTTGAACAATCAAAGAGGTTTTTTGGTTCTGAGGAAAGTTGTGAGTATCAACTAACTAGAATGGGATTGGAAAGGAAGCCTGGGTCCTCTGATACAGCAATGCTCAAAGTACTATCAACAAGGGATAAACTCTTAAAGAGAAGGCAGTTCAACACAGCAATTTTACAAAGCTAAACATCTTACTCCTATAACCTCTACAGGGACTCTGTTTTCATAACTACCTTCCTCATCTAGGGGAGAGAGCTTTGTGGTCATAACATTAAGACACACCTATAACATGTAAGATAAAGGATGAATCTGAGAGTACTGGGAGGTTGGGTAACAGAAAAAACAACTTCTACAAGCTTCTACTACTTTTTTGTCATCTGACCCCTGAATGTATTTATGGATTTAATAAGACAGGCAGAGTACAAATATCTTCCCCTGAGAAGGTTAAATCAAGTATTTAGAATTCATAAACTGTTTATCATTAAGAATAGGAATTATTAGATCAATCCTCTGACTGAAACATTAGCATGAAGTAGGGTTACATCTTATAGAAGGCAAAGCCATAAAGAAATAGCATAGTCATGGCCAGGCGCGGTGGCTCACGCCTGTAATCCCAGCACTTTGGGAGGCCGAGGTGGATGGATCACAAGGTCAAGAGATCTCTCCCATCCTGGCCAATATGGTGAAACCCCGTCTCTACTAAAAATACAAAAATTAGCTGGGTGTGATGGTGCGTGCCTATAGTCGCAGCTACTCAGGAGGCTGAGGCAGGAGAATTGCTTGAACCCAGGAGGCAGAGGTTGCAGTGAGCCGAAATTGTGCCACTGCACTCCAGCCTGGCACCTGGCGACTGAGCAAGACTCTGTCTCAAAAAAAAAAAAAAAAAAAAAAGAAAGGAATAGCATAGTCATTTAAAAAACAGAAATTGGAAGAGATTCTTACCTGTTAAATAACAGCTGCAAAAGGCCAGAAGTATTACCAAGTACACGTAAATTATCATATGTGATATTCATTTTTTGAAGCATTTCACAAAATCCAGTTAGAAAAACAGGGTTATCTAGTTCTTCACACCACTGCAGTGAATAAAGCAGTTCTGCAACTAAAAGAAGAGACCAAATTATCAAAAGTACTTTGTGAACAAACCCTTCAATTATTTTCACTTCTCTGCCTTGTTTTCTAACACTGTTGTACCCACTCATCTCAAAACACCTATGAACTGATTTTCAAATCTGCTTTGAAATGTTCAAAGATAATGAAAACTGAGAACATTTGTCTGATACAAAATACCACCCTTTTCCCAAATTTTACTTAGTCCGTTTTCTAATTAGTTAAGAATGTGACAAGAACCTAAGTTACTAGAGATACTGAAAGAATCTTCCTACCAATTTGGCACAATTGATAAAAAGTTGTATACAGGAAAAATAACTAAGGGACCCAAGACCTGAGGTGAGAAGTTCATGCCAAATAGGAGAAATGGGAGACAGTATGATATAGTAAAAGGGCATGGGCCTCAGTTACAGATTGGGGTAGATTCAAATCTGCATCTCTCTCAAACTATATAAATAGTTATCAATTAGGATACTACAAACTACCTCACAGGACTGTTATATGAATTAAATGACCAAGTATCTATTATGAAGTCTGGCATATCTTAGGTTTCTAATACACAGTCACAACTCCCTTTTATAAAGGGTATCACAAGTATCCCATAAACATGTACAATTATCAGGTATCAATTTTTTTTTTAATCAACAGAAAATTCTGAATCCTTGATAAAACACCAAAGCCTCACCCATTTTCTTTAGGGTATGTGCCACAGGATCTGCTTATATTGATGTCATAACAGCCTGAGTAGCCTGAGTAGCTAACATCAACTTATGATCCACGGTTAACATGATTATAGCAAGATGCCAAATGCTTCCATCTAATTTGCAATTTAACATTCACCACTTCAAGGTTTTCAACATTAAAATAGGAAAAAGAAGGCTGAAGATTCTTGAATTAAAGATCTAAATTGCAGTGTAGTCAAAATTATTTCAAAATTGTATTTATTCATGCATCATGTTATATGTAAATGCTCATATATACTTACTTATTTTCTCAAGCTCATTATTTTCTAAGACTATTTTCTTTCTCAGTGCAATTAAGACCATTTTGCTCAATAATGCTGAAGTACACAAATGGCTGGGAAGTGTCTTTATGTCCTGCTCCTTAAAATCTGTTTTGAAACATTCATAATTCAAACTCAATCTTCCCTCTAAAAGAGGTCTATGTAACCACTGTGAAAAAAAAAAAACACATTATATACAAAGTTATTTATTACCTAAGCAATTCAGACTGAACAAAAAATAAAGCTGTGAGAAGATTTAAATTTATTAGCAAAACCATAGGACCCTAGAAGTTTGGTTTCTATTACAGGAAATTAACATGTGCATTTCTTCAAGACTCTTTAAGTACAGAACCAGATCTTAAGTCTTTGTACCATGGCCACTGCCACAGTCAAAATGTGTCTTGCAAAAAGCAAACATCCGGTATACGAGCATACAAAAACATAAAAGCAAAGCAAAATATTCATTTTATTTATTTTTTTCTCCCCCAAAATAAAATAAAAATATTCAAGCTTGCACGAAATCCAAACTTCAAAATGAAATATGCACTGTCCAATTTCAAAAATACCTGCATAGGAAGAGACTGCCTCATCTTTTCCCATTCACTGTTGTTTGGCATTACACTTCCAATGTACACACCCATAAGATAAGAATCTTCACTCTCTAGAAGCGTATTTAGCAAATCATCAACAGCAGACAAGAGGACTTGGAGACTAAAAATAATGCAAAGAATTTAACTGTTGCAGTTATGCCATGACTAGTTTGAATACCCGAGTACATGTTAAGTACCCTATAATAGCATACCTGAACAAAAAGAAATGATGAAAATAAAAAGAGGTAAGTAGGCCGGGCGCAGTGGCTCAAGCCTGTAATCCCAGCACTTTGGGAGGCCGAGGCGGGTGGATCACAAGGTCAAGAGATCGAGACCATCCTGGTCAACATGGTGAAACCCCGTCTCTACTAAAACTACAAAAAATTAGCTGGGCATGGTGGCGCGTGCCTGTAATCCCAGCTACTCAGGAGGCTGAGGCAGGAGAATTGCCTGAACCCAGGAGACGGAGGTTGCGGTGAGCCAAGATCGCGCCATTGCACTCCAGCCTGGGTAACAAGAGCGAAACTCCATCCCAAAAAAAAAAAAGAGGTAAGTGATGCTCCCCGACCAACAACACATCAACATAACACAGTCAAACTGGGGAGGTAATACAATATTTATCATTTGAAATCTAGTGTTGCTTCCTATCTATCTCAGAATGAAGGAGACCTGACCTATTTCACACCAGGTATTTTGGAAATATAGCTACCTTATGAAATTCAACATCATTTTACCTAACCCCAATATCCTCTAAATGCATTCTCTCCTTTATTCTATGGATTTAACTATGAGATGTAAAATATACTTGTAATTCAATACCTTAAAACAGTGCCTACCTGCTCCCCAAAAATAAACCAGAACTATCAGTACATGTGGTGACCATGACAGGCTACAATGCACACCAGCCTATGACAAAGGATAATATCACTATCACTTTACTGTCTATAAATTATGAGTCTTAGCAGGTATGGTATAGCAAATTATCCTTCAATTAATTGGCAGTTTAAATGGATGGTCATTGAAACAAAATGGTTTTGGAAAAACTTGTTTGGATCTTTTCTTAAGAGTCCTATAGATTTGTTACCTAGCAAGTCATTTTTCATTTTTCCTTTTTTAAAGAGACAGCATCTCACTATGTTGCTCAGCCTAGTCTTGAACTCCTGGAGGCCTCAACTGATCCTCCGACCTCCGCCTACTGAGTAGCTGGGATTATAGGCATGAGCCCTACAAGTCATTTTTCATAGGCACTCACATTGATGATGGAATCTTATTTAAGGACACTGATCAAGTATAAAAGAGACAATGAAACCAAGCTCAAATGAGGTCACCTGTTGATATCCAAAGATGAAGCCTGAACTTGGTTCTTCAGCCACAGAGCAGACAAATGTAGGAAGGTACTCTCTTTATATGTACTGTCAGTTTGATGAACCAATAAATTTACACCAGAGAGCCAAGTATTTTTCAGTTTAAAAATAAGAAAATCTGAAATCAAGATGTCAACAGGAATTTATCATCTCACTGAATTAACTCTAACCAGCATGAAATGTTTGAAACAATTCTGCAGAGCTGAGATTTTTTAAAACACCATTTAAAAAAGAAAAATTTTTAATTCAATTGCCATTCAAAATTCAACTGCCAAACAAAGCAACTGTGTCATAAACATGCAATAATACAAGCTAGCTTGTATCATAAAAATGTAAAATGATAAAGATTTTAAAAGTACATTTTTTCTGCTTGAACTTATTTACAAGACTTTTCCTTTTGGATATGTTAAAAAAAATGTTACACCTTTTTCAAATACAGAAGTTAGTATTAAAGAAAGGGTTGGTAGCCAATGATTGGCAGAAAAAAAGAGGGAGAGAGGAGGAAGAAGGAAAAAGAGAGAACATAGAGTTAGAGAATAGCTCTCTATAGGTAGTATTTTTTTATATTCCTTTCACAAATAAGTCTGAATTAGCATATAAGACAAGAATATAGTCCTTAAAAAGATAATATCATAAAGCAGGAATTTAGTCCTTAAAATGATCATCTCAATTCCATCTTGATATACACTAAAGATTGAATGCTGTTACTATAACAAAGGGATATTATCCCCCTGTTACAAATGAGGAAACTGAAGCACCAAGAAATTAAGCAGCATGCCAGAACTGCTGAGAAAGATTCTAACTAATCAATTATGGCTCATTCCAAATTTCTTTTAATATCAAGTTAGAACTTTAGAAAAAACATCTTTAACTTAGTTTCTAAAGCTGAAAGTGTATATGACTGTAGTCCTTTACTCAAAATGCTTTAAACTTTCAAACACATTATGATTCAATTAATAAAGCCTGGGCACTTACACTCACTATGAAGGTCAGAGCCGGAGATTCCCAACAAAACATTTGAGCAGTAGGCTATTACCTGGCATATGTGTTTTTTCTTTGCTCTGAGCACATAACTGAAAGAGAGTTAATAATAAATCTTCAGATGATGGCATTAGCAAGCATCCTTTTGCTGAGCTGAAATAGTTATAGGCCACATCACAGATAAAAGACACTGATGAGTCACTATTTTCAGCTTCTGATAATTTCTTTGTTTTGAATAAAGTTTCATGAAGTTTAACAATAATTCTTTCAACATATACGTCTCCAATCAAGTAATCTAGAGAAAAAAGGTTCAAACAGACAAAAAAATAAAAATATTAACGTGCACTTTTAAATATCTTACTTTGGGTTAATTATCTAATGGGTGTTTCCATGGATTTTAAAATGGTGTTTATGTATCAGACAAAATTTTAACAAATCAACACAGTCTCTCACATATAAAGGCCCTCAGGTAAAAAGGCAGTTTTAAATTAAGTAGAAAACAAAAACGGCCTACACAATTAGGGTGAGCAACTTTGCTACACTCAAACCCTTTATAAGTCATGAGTCAACTTTATATGAGTTAAAAAAAAAAACAACCTTTAGGATATAAAACTAAAAATATTAAATATCTTCCAAGTCATGGTATGAAGATTAATAAACATTTAGGTACTTATAAGATATGTAAATGGACCAGGTGCAGCAGCTCATGCCTATAATCACAGCACTCTGGGAGGCTGAGGCGGGCAGATCACCTGAGGTCAGGACCAGTCTGGCCAACACAGTGAAACCCCGACTCTGCTAAAAACACAAAAATTAGCCAGGCATGCTGGCATGCAACTGTAGTCCCAACTACTTGAAAAGCTGAGGCACAAGAATCACTTGAACCCAGATGCAACGAGCCAAGATCACACCACTGCACTCCAGCCTGGATAAGGAGCGAGACTTGGTCTCAAAAAATAGAAAAGATATTTGAATGAATAAGTCTTGTTATTTTCAACCAATAAATGTAAGCTGAGTCCCATGTAATTCCCCACAAAGTGAAATGAATTATTCCCTAATAGAAAAAAAAAAGCCATATTTTTCCTACCATTTTCAACATGTTGGGATAATACCAAACTTAGAAGAGTCCATCTTTCGGGGAAGTCAGATTCTGAAGATACTCGAGATTTCAAGTCGTTATTACAAAGACGATCTGCTAAGTCGACCAATTTCTCACCAAGGATATCGCCTTTTAGCCAAGGAGTTACTAAAGCATGTTTATCTGAACTAGAACAAGCCTAAAACCATAAAATTAAAGCAAAGGTTAACAGCAAGATCAAATACTCTATCTATCCAAAATATTACTTGTACCATATTACTATCCCTTCATTATCATGGCTCCAATTCTATTCCCCACTCCTCCTCCTCCTCCTGAAGTTCTAGGAAGACTGGTATCCTCCCTGTTTCCCACTAAACCTAAATGATGTTCAATTCCATGCTTTGCTCATGCTACCTTCCCAGCCATAAATATTCCCCCATTGTTTTTTGTTTTACTTAAAATCCCATCCATTCTTTGAAAATCAATACAAATCCCACCTACTTTATGGAGTCTCCCCATCCACTCCAGCCCACAATGATCACTGCTTTTCTCTGGATTTCTAAAGCACTTATTGGGTTGTATAATTATATAAATGTTTCATCTGTGTATATCTTGTCTTTCCAATGAGATTGTAAGTTCCTTGAGAGTAGAGAGTGTCTTAAACTTCTTTGATACCTGCTATCAACACTGTAGATATGTTCAATGAATTATGGATAAACTTTGAAAATAGATTTATAAATGTTCTATAAATAGTAAACTTTTGTTCATTAATTTTGCTAAAATTAAAGAACAATTAATGTATAATAATGGTAAATTAATTCAATTATGAACAATGGGATTTATTTCCCCAAATTCTCTGATATAGAGTTACTAAGGCCAGGTATCTGACAGCAACTTGTTTATTTTCATGAGGTGGGGAAGCAAGAAAAAAAAAACTGTAAATACACCCCCAAAGCATGCTGATCCATGTTCCCAGAGCTTCTTTTGCTTTAAGGGCTGAGAAGAAAGGAATTTGCAACTTGGTTCATTTCAAAGCAATCTGGAAGAAAAAAAAAATCCAAGTGCACATTGGGTAGTGCTTGGAAAACTTTATCCTTTTATTTAAAAATTGTAGGTAACCAGAGCTTATGTTTTAGTCCAAGCTTTAGTATTAAACTAGCCTATGACCTTGGACAAATCTTTTAATCAACATGGGCCTATCTCCTAATTTGAAAATTGGGAAGATTAACTTAAAAAATTTCTAAGGTCCTTTTCTGGTTCCAAAACTCAGAACCGTTTTTTAATTGATTGTTTTTTTAAAAGATTGTTTTAAGACCAGCCTGACTAAGCAACATGATGAAACCCTATATCTACTAAAAATACAAAAGTTAGCCAGGCATGATGGCAGGTGCCTGTAATCCCAGATATGCAGGAGGCTGAGGCGGGAGAATCACTTGAATCCAGGAGGCGGAGTTTGCAGTGAGCCGAGATTGTGCAATTGCACTTCATCCTGGACGACAGAGCGAGACTCCCTCTCAAAAAAAACAGATGATTTTAAGACTCTGCTCAAAAAGTATTAAGGTTCCGTAAAACAAGAAAAACTACTTTAGAGTTTAGATGGCAATGATGCCTGCTTTCCCAGTGTAGTTTGACAAGTAAAACCAATCTATTCTGCAGAATCCTGGTAAACAAACTTCTGAATAAAATACCTCTCCAAATAGCAAGGTTAGAAGTTTAACTTAATGTACAGGCATACCTCATTTTATTGGGCTTCCTTTTATTGTGCTTTGCAAATGTTGCAATTTTAAAAATCGATATTTGTGGCAGCCCTGCATTGAGCAAGTTTATTGGCACCATTTTACAACAATATATGCTCATTTTGTGTCTCTGTGTCACATTTTGGTAATTCTCACAATATTTCAAACTTTTTCATTTAGTATATCTGGTATGGTGATCTGCAATCAGTGATCTTTGATGTTACGATTGTAATGTCTGAGGGTGCCACAAACCATTGCCATATAAGAGGGCAAACTTAACAAATATTGTGTGTTCTGACTGCCCCACTGACCAACCATTCCCTAATATTTCTTCTCTGGCTTTGGGCTTCCTTATTCCTTTAGACACAACAATGCTAAAATTGGGCCAATTAATAACATTACAATGTCCTCTAAATGTTCAAGTGGAAGAAGAGTCACACATCTCTCACTTTAAATCAAAAGCTAGAAATGATGAAGCTTAGCAAAGAAGGCATGTTGTAAGCTAAGAGAGGTAGAACGCTAAGGCCTCTTGAGCCAAACAGCCAAGCTGTGAACACAAAGGAAAAGTTCGTGAAGGAAATTAAATGTGCTACTCCTGTGAGCCCAGGAGTAACAAAAAGTGGCACAGACTTACTGCTGATATGGACAAAGTTTTAGTGGTCTAGACAGAAGATCAAACCAGCCACAACATTCCCTTAAGCCAAAACTTAATTCAGAGCAAGATTCTAATTCTCTTCAATTCTATGAAGGCTGAGAGTTGAGGAAGCTACACAAGAAAAGTCTGATGCTAGCAAAGAGTGGTGTATGAGGTTTAAGATACTAACTCCACAATGCAAAAGTACAAGGTGAAGCAGCAAGTGCTGATGCAGAAGCTGCAGCATGTTATACAGAAGATCTAGCTAAGATCAATAATGAAGGTGGCTACACTAAACAGATTTTCACGGGAGATAAAACAGTCATATATTAAAAGATGCCATCTAAGACTCTCATAGCTAGCAAGGAGTCAATGTCTGGCTTCCAAGTTTCAAAGGACAAGCTGACTCTCGTAGGGGCTAATCACTTTAAGTTGAAGCCAATGCTCATTTCTCATTTTAAAAAATCCTAGGGTTCTTAAGCCTAGCTAAATCTATTTTGCCCGTGCTCTAAGTAGAACAACAAAGACTAAATTATGGCACGTTTATAGCATGGTTTATTGAATATCTTAAGCCCACTGTTGGAAAAATGAAGGAAAAAACATTCCTTTCGAAATAGTACTGCTCATTGACAATGCACCTGGGTAACCCAAGATCTCCGACGGAGATCTAGATGGACATGTATAAGGAAATTAATGTTGTTTTCATGCCTGCTAACACAACATCCATTCTGCAGTCCATGAATCAAAGAGTAATTTCTACTTTAAAGTCTTATTATTTAAGAAATATATTTCATTCAGCTATAGCAGCCATAGATAGTGATTCCTCTGACAGATCTGGGCAAAGTCCATTGAAAACCTTCTGGGAAGGCCAGGCTTGGTAGCTCACGTCTATAATCCCAGCACTTTGGGAGGACAAGGTGGGTGGTTCACGAGGTCAGGAGATCGAGACCACCCTGGCCAACACGGTGAAACCCCATCTCTACAAAAAAAAAAAAAAGAAAACCTCCTGGAAAAAACTCACCGCCATTAAGACATTCAAGAACCATGGGAAAAGGCTAAAATAGTAACATTAATAGGAGTTGGGAAGAAGTTGATTCCAATCCTCATGGGTGACGTTGAGAGGTTCAAGACTTTAGTGTAGGAAGTAACTGCAGATATGGAGGAAAGAGGCAAAGAACTAGAATGATGCAAGAAGCCTGAAAATGTGACTGAAATGCTGTAATCCCACAATAAAATGTGGATGGATGAGGAGTTACTTCTTAAAAAAGTGGTTTCTTGAGATGGAATCTACTCCTGGTGAAGTGCTGTGAACGCTGTTGACATGATCACAAAGGATTGAGAGAATATCACATAAACTTAGATGAAACAGCAGTGGCAGAGTTTGAAAGGATTGACTCCAATTCTGAAAGAGGTTCTTCTGTGGGTAAAATGCTATCAAACAGCATTGCATGCTACAGAGAAATCTATCATGAAAGGAAGAGTCAATCAATGCAGCAAACTGCACTGTTGTCTTATTTTAAGAATCTGCCACAGCCACTCCAGTCTTCAGTAACCACCCTGATCAGTCAGCAGCCATGATCGAGGCAAGATTCTCCATCAGCAAAATGATTACAACTCGCTGAAGGCTCAGATGATCATTAGCACTATTTAGCAATAAAATAATTTTAAAATATGTACATTGGTTTTTAGATGTAATGTTATTACACACTTAATATAGTGTAAACAGAACTTTTATATGCACTGGCAATCCAAAAAAATTATGTGACTTGCTTTACTGCCATGGTCTGGAACTGAAATTACGATATCTCTGAGGTATGCCTGTATGAACATATCTAATGAAAGAAGCTGCCTAGCTGTAAGGAGATGAGGAGGCTACAAACACTGCCTAGGAAGTTCCAATCACAGCTCAGGAAGAGGATATGCTTCCACACAGGTGTGAGTATTTGCACTTTATGACAGGTACATTCCTAAGCTGGAAATGGATATGTTAGTCCACTCTTATCAAATGATTTACAACCCCTGCTCTGATTCAAGACTTATAAAGGAGCTTTCTGATAATTCTGTAACTTGGCTACAGGGAAAGAAGGCACTGGATAAACTAATGTAAACAGTGTGCCTGTGTCATATTCCTCACTGAAAAATAAATATTCTGTATTTATTTTCTAAAAATAAAACTATGGGGAAAATGAGGGGTTACTATTTAATGGATACAGGGTTTAAGTTTGGCAAGATGAATTAAGTTATGGAAACTGCACTACAGTGTAAATATACTTGACACTACTGAACTGTACATTTAGATAGAAATGGTTAAGATGGTAAATTTCATGCTATTTGTTTGTTTACTACAATTTTCTTACTAAATAATAGAAAAAACTTGCAAATTCAAGAGTTAGCTATGAAAACAAAAAATAATTTGAAAATGCTTTAAAAAGGAGCAAGAATTTTAGGTAGCTAGTCATAACAATATTTCTATAGTTGAAAAAGTGTTAGTTACAACATTTACATCCTCATTAGGAAAGAACACAAGTCGTTTTGTGAAAACTTGTAAATTGCTTTCATTATTTTATTTCTTTTCATTATTCTTCCCAATAATATTCTTAGTCAGTGACAATCACGAACAGACTGGAAGATTTTTATTTACATACATTGTGTTCCCAAGGAGAGAAAACTTAATTTCCTGCTGTGTTCTAGCCAAAGCTAGAACCACCAATCCATTTCTACAGCAGAAAAAGTAACTAAGAGCAGAAAGGTGTAGCCTTAATTAAAAGATAATAAAATGTTTTAATCTGCCCTTTTTTAGCCTCTAGGAAAGAAAGAAATGATTTTCCAGAGCCTGTTCATTTTTCCCTAATATTACTAATCAGAAAAATACTACTACAGGAAAGGAAAAGAACAAATATCTTCCCATATTATAGGAAGAAAGTCACAAAAACAAGGAAGTTCTCTAACACAGAACCTGACTACCTGACCATATTTATTGTATAAGACTATGATTTTAATATTTGTATTCCCATAAATATATAAAAAAAGAAAAAAATCCCTAAGATACCTTTTCAATAATCTTAAGAAGAGAATTCCACTTCAGGTCCACCTGAAAAAAGAAAAAGAGTTAGAAACAATCTGCTAGAAAAACTTTTTGTTTGAGACAAGGTTTTGCTATGTTGCCCAGGCTAGTCTAGGACTCCTGGGCTCAAGCCATCCTCTCACCTCAACTTCCTGAGTAGTTAGGACGACTACATGCATGCACCAACATGTCCAGCTAAAACTTTTAAAAAGTAAATGAAGGCCGGGCGCAATGGCTCACGCTTATAATGCCAGCACTTTGGGAAGTCAAGGCGGGAGAATCATGAGGTCAGGAGATAGAGATCATCTGCCAACATGGTGAAACCCCATCTCTACTAAAATACAGAAAATCAGCAGGCACAGTATTCCACGTCTATAGTCACAGCTACTTGGGAGGCTAAAACAGGGGAATTGCTTGAACCCGGGAGGTGGAGGTTGCAATGAGCTGAGATCATGCCACTGCACTCTAGCCTGGGTGACAGAGTGAGACTCCATATTAAAAATAAAATAAAAGTAAATGAAGTACCCATGTAACCAATACAAAACTAAAACATTCTTTTTTTTTTTTAATTGCATTTTAGGTTTTGGGGTACATGTGAAGAACATGCAAGATTGTTGCATAGGTACACACATGGCAGTGTGATTTGCTGCCTTCCTCCCCTTCACCTATATCTGGCATTTCTCCCCATGCTATCCACCCCCAACTCCCCACCACCTGCTGTCCCTCCCCTCTTTCCCCCCAACAGACCCCAATGTGTAGTGCTCCCCTCCCTGTGTCCATGTGTTCTCATTGTTCAACACTCACCTATGAGTGAGAACATGCGGTGTTTGATTTTCTGCTCTTGTGTAAAACTAAAACATTCTTATTCAACTTTTTAAATGTATGGATTAAAAGAATTCACCTTTTAATTACCAAGTATCTATCACCCTGGTACTGCTGAACATCTACCCAGCAGCCTTAGATACTTCCCAAATCATGATCAAGAATATATTGCTTATCACCAAATTGGCACTCACAGTGAAGAAACAACCAGAAAACAATACGCAGGCTCATTCTACTCATCTATTATTGAAATAGCTTAAAAAGATATACAAGAGGAATACCTTGGTTAGATCATCCAAGACTTTTTTTCTTTCCATATCATTGTCACAGCACCCAAGAGCACTGTACAAAATGTCCACCAGGAAACCAGAATCCTTCCTTTGATCTTCATTTAGCCAACCTATCAGTTTCTGGTATAAAAACTGCACCGCGGGATTTTTTTGTGCAAGCTTGGCTATTTCAGGAGGTTTGGCTTGGCCAATACTCTGTTTTTCATCACCAAGTAGCATTTTAAATACTTGGCTTGAAGAAAAGGAGTCAAGCAGAGTAGAAAGAAACCTCAGATGTTGCTCTGACTTTTGTTCATTGACATAATTAAGGCTCATCTCTGCCAGTTTACAGACTAAGACTTCCAAAGGTTTTTTCCTTAGAGGAGATAAAAAGTCTGAAGAATTATGAGTGAGAGAAGGTTCAGTTGATAATTCCCAGCCTTCAATGTTCTCTCCTTCTGAAGATACACATTTTTCACTCTCTTTATTACTTTCAGGTGTCTCATCAGCAAATCTAACCTTACCATTTTTTTTCTTATTTGACTTCAATGAGCTCTTTGGCTTCTGAAGCACCTGTAATAGGTTAGATACACCCAAAACGGACTCAGCATTAGCTTCTGGCTCATTGATTTTCGAGATACAGATCTCTGACAGTCTTTCCCAGAAACGTATCAGTACATTCTCCAAGTTGTGAGCTGTTTTTTCATCTTTTTCCGTGTCTGCTTTGGCTTCCCAGGAACTTAAAGTTTCGGCTAAATGGTTAAATAGCTGCCCATGTTGCAACCCTGGGTCTTTGAGAACTGCATCAATAAAAGGGATCAACTGAAAGAAAAGGTATAGTATCATAAAATATACATTTGGTCTTCAACCTCCATCTCCTGGCACACAACTCTAAAATCCCTGGAATCTCCAAAGTGACACCATTTTGTAAACTAATAGGTTGATTGGTGGCTGGCAGCACCTATATAGCAGGATGGGGGCCTGTCTTCAGAAAGATCAAGGCAGGATTAAAGGGCTAGAACTTTCCATACCACCCCAACCTCCAGGGACACAGAGGCAGCCGAAGGTTAAGCTGATCACCAGTGACAATTACTTAATCATTTATGCCTAGTAATGAAGCCTCCATAAAAATGCAAAAAGACAGCATTCAGGGAGCTTCCAGATAACTGAACATGTGGAGGTTCCTGGAGGGTAGCACACCCAGGGAGGGCATGGAAGTTCTTCAACCCTTCCCATATCTCACCCTATGCATTTCTTCATCTGTATCCTTTGTAATATCATTTATAATAAACTGGTAAATTGTTTTTCTGAGTTCTGTGAGCCACTATAGCAAATTAAGCAAACCCCAGGAGGGGGCCATGGGATCCCTGATTGATAGCTGGTTGGTCAGAAGCCCAGGTAAAACAGCCTGGGGCTTAAGATTGGCATCAGAAGTGAGGACCAGTCTTGTGGGACTGAGTCCTAAATCAGTGAGATCTGCCACCATCTCCAGGTAGATAGTCAGAACTGAATTAAAGAACACATAGCTGGTGTCTGCTACAGAACTGACTGCTTGCTTGGTGGGGAAAAATCCCCACATAGTCACAGAAGTCTTCTGTGTTGATTACTATAATGTCAAAGTAAAGGAAAAACTGTTTTTTCCATTCACAGAAGGTAAAAAATGTAAAAGTTCAATTTTCTTTCAAGAGAAATAAAATTTAAACAAAGTATTTGTAAAGCACTATAAAATTTCATATTTAACAACTGAAAAACATAAATTTTCCCCTAGAACTATGAAAAAAGCTACCTTGAAGATCCCTTTCGTATCATACAAGAGCTTAATGATTTCACCTGAATTATTTCTTTTTCATGATATAACTGGCTGGGATTCTTGGTCATTAACAATCTAGTTTTCTTTGCATCTTCTGGACTCGAGTGTTTTGTTTTTCTGCCTTAATTATAGGCAAATCTAAGATTTGAGACTACAAGCCGATATGAAAGATACCTAGGACCCACAAGAGTGCAGAATCCTATTTCCTAAATTATAAAAATAAGGGAAGTTAACTGAGACATCCTAGGATGTGGGCTTCTATAATCTCACTAAGTTCCTATAGTAAAGAACCATATTCCACAACCTACTCTTATCTCTGGTTCTAAAAGCCAAACCAAACTTTCACAAAGCATAATTTGAGTATTTTAGAATAGACAGATGATTATTTCATGATTTAAACTTGCTATAAAAGATCACAAATAGCATCTTCAAAATTCTGTTTTGCATTACATCTTTCTCAAACAGGGTTTTTACAGGCCGGGTGCAGTGGCTCACGCCTGTAATCCCAGCACTCTGGGAGGTCGAAGCAGGTGGATCACCTGAGGTCAGGAGTTCACAACTAGCCTGATCGACATGGTGAAACCCTGTCTCTACTAAAAATACAAAAATTAGCTGGGCATGGTGGTGGGCACCTGTAATCCCAGCTACTTGGGAGCCTGAGGCAGAAGAATCATTTGAACCCAGGAGGCAGAGGTTGCAGTGAGCCAAGATTGCACCATTGCACTCCAGCCTGGGCAACAAGGAGTGAAACTATGTCTCAAAAAACAAACAAACAAACAAAAAAACAGGGTTTATGCATCCAGACACTGGATCATACCATTTCTTAGGTATCATACCATGCTACCAACTGACAGCAGAAATACACATTATTCAATTGGCAAATTATAAAAATAAAATTTTTACAAGGAAGGCTTATTACTGAAAATGGCAACAAGTCACAATGAGCTTGATCCTATATAATAAGTATGCAAAGACACTGACGACTTTTACATTATAGATACCTGATCATTGACGAGCATCTGTTCAATCTCTTCCTCACCTAAGTTTTGCTGCATTATAAAACGTAAGCATTCAAAAAAAGCAGATATTACTGCCGAGGACTCTGAAGAGCTGGTTTTAGTTTTCTCTGTTGATAGCCTAAGAAATAATTAATAACTGGATTACTCTTTCATGAAGAAGAAAATAAGAACTCAGAATTATCAAAATAAAGACCTTAAATAGGTATCAATCAGAAGAAAAAATTTTAAAGCAGTTTCTTAAACTACAAGTTAAATACCAACAAAAATACATATAGCCCAATGAGAATATGAACTTTAAAAACTTTGAAAAAATATTTCAAAAAACATATCAGCAAAAAGTAAAAGCATATTTCCTTTAGCTTCTTCTTTTTTAGAGATAGGGTCTGCTATCTTGACCAAGCTGGTCTTGAATTCCTGACCTCAAACAATCCTCCCACCTCAGCCTTGGCCTGTGCTAGGATTACAGCTGTAAGCCACCATGCCCAGCTGAGATATTAATTTTCTATTCATGGACCAATCCACCTGCAGTTTCAAGATAACATTAACCAAATAAAGATAATGGTATAGTAAAAAAAAAATCTGTAATCATTAATAAAACACTGTATATTCTAAGTTCATCAAATGTACTGAAATAGTTTTTTAAAGAGTGAATTTAAACACCTATAGTAGTTAAATTTGTGGACATTTAAAAAATTTCACTGGCTAAGTTACTGCATTTAGGCATTTGTATTGATCAACATGAAAAATAAAACGGTTACGTGTCTCTGTGGCACAACTGGTTAGCACATTCTGCTGTTAATAAATGGCTAATTTGAAAAATAGCCTAGGTGACCTATTTCCAACTAGCAGCTTTACCTTATTTATCTAACTTTCTGCTGTGTTCTACCACTGAAGCCTTGAATACACTCAAGAAAAAAATACCAATTGTAATTCTCTTTTGAAAAAAATACCAAATGTAATTCATTAAGTAAAAATACTTAATGAATAGTAAAAAATGCTGGAGA
>NW_022436948.1:16715485-16719721 GCF_009761245.1 Sapajus apella | reverse complement strand
AAAAAAAAAAAAAAAAAAAAAGAAATAGTGAGTATAAAAGTAAGAAAACCTGTTTTGCTTTAAAAATCAAAAATTTAAATTTCTTACCCAGCAACTAGAGATGTGAGGAAATTTTTGAAGAAATCCAACTTTGGATCTGTGATGGACTGAGGGAGCTTGCTGATGAATGGCAGAAGGTAAGGATATATGACAGTAGCTAGACCCCGACCACCTTCACGAATAACAGCTGACAGCTTGGGAAACACACTCTTTTTTGCATTTACATGAAGCCAACAGTCCTAACCAAAGAAAAGATTGTAGTAGTAATTAGAGATCATAAACACACTTTTCCCAATTAAAAGAGAAAACATATAGACTCCCAAAAAGAAAAACAGTATTTTACCTTAAAAAAAGCTAAAATCTTAAGGTGAAGATTTAAAAAAAAAAAAAAAAAAGCTAAAATCTCTCACCACCATTAAAAATTATAAATGTGGTTACATATAATGATCATATATTCGACATACTTACAGGACATTATTGATTAGAAATAATTATTTAACTTCTATTTCTATAAAAGCTGCTTTCTAAAAGGGACAATTATATTTCAATCTTAATTATATTTCATCTTAAATATAAAATTCAGATATGGTGACTGCACTAGGCCACATAAGGTTTACAGAATACTGGCTAAACAAAATAAAATAAAAACTCTATGCCATTTTAGTCAGTTGAAGACTTATGCCAAGTTTATTTTATTTCCAAGAAAGCATTTTTCCAATAAGTTTTAGATATTCTTATCTCATAGGCTGTCACATGATACCTAAGGGTTCTAAAATACAATTAAAAGACAAGTATTCCTCAGTGTACTAAATGTGCCTCTCTTACCTACCTCAATAGTTGTAAGTGTATAGAGTACAGCTTCCCAGAGAGCTGGGCAGACAATTGGGTCACTGTCATCAATGCTAAGTAGAACTGATGGGCTCACTTTGGATGCTTCTTCTTTCATCAACTGTGGAATGCGCTGGCACAATGCAGAAACTAACTCAAAATAAGCTGAGCGAATCTAAAAGAATGCAAAGCTGAATTAAATTAAAACCTAGTAAAACTTGATAATATTTTTAATTTATGGTAATAGATTATTCACACTAACCCTCCCACTAAGAAAACTAAAATAGCTAGAAAAAATACTTTTTAAAATCTTAAAAGAGTATGAAATGGCTGAAAAGGCATAAGGAATTACCAAGGCAAAAGTGAAGGCTGAAAGAATTAATTCAACTTTCTTTTTCTTTAACTGAAGCAAACACAAATCCTCTTTAGTAGCAGAAGCCTTCATTTGGGGCCTCCATTATAGCCAAACAAACAGAAAATAAGACACCATGAGCCACAATCAGTAGAAATAAAAGATCTGAGACTTTAAATCTTAGAATGATCAGTCACTAATTCTATAATACAAAACTTTATATTTAAAGGAACAAAAGTTTTTTAAAACTTGTAGGAAAAAGGATCCTGGAAAAAACAGAGTAGATCTGAAAAGATCAAGCACACTAAACTAAGAATAATTAAAATTTAAAGCTCAACTCATAATTTAAGAACAGTGCAATGTTCTGAATGTCTCCCTTCAAAATTAATTTGTTGAAACTTAATCACCAGTGTGATAGTATTAGAAAGTAGGAACTTTAGGAGATGATTAGGTCTTGAGGGTACTACCCTCAAGAATAGGATTAGAGTACCCTTTTAAAAGGGTGTGAGAGACCACATTTACTCCTTCTGCCACATGGGGACACAGCAAAAAGGAGACACCTTTGAGACAGAGAATGCAACCCTCACCAGACAATCTGCTGGCAACTTGATCTTGGAATTTCCAGCCTATAGAACCATGAGAAATAAGTTTTTATTGTTTACAAATTACTCAGTCTAAGGTACAGTTCAATACTTGGTATCTGCAGGGAATTGGTTCCAGGACACCCCACCCTCTTATCTCCACACATGTACTAAGTGCCCATGAATTACATAAAATGTTCATTATATAAAATGGCATAATAGAGTCAGCCCTCCATAGCCACAGGTTCCTCATCTACAGTTGATTGAATCCACATATGTAGAACCTGCAGATATGGAGAGCTGACTGTATTTTGTTAAAGTAGCCTGAATGGACTAAGACAGCAGATTAGATAGAAATAAAAGAATCAGTGAACTAGAAGACTGAGCAAAAGAAATTATCCACAAAGCAGCATGGAGAGACAAAAAGACAAAAACAACAAAGGAAAACATAACTGACATAGAGGATACAGTAAGGAGATTCATATCTATTTCATCAAAATCCCAAAACAAGAGAAGAATGAGGCAAAGGAAACACCTAGAAATAATAGCTGAGAATTTTGCAGAGCCAATGAAATATATCAAGTCAAAGATTCAAAAGCCCAACAAATCCCAAGCAGGATACATAAAGGAAATCCACACCAAGACACACTATGGTGCAACTAGAAAAACACACGGAGAAAATCTTAAAAGTAGCCCAAGGAGAAAGATAAACTACCTTCAAAAGAAGGATAATCAGACTGATAGTTGACTTTGACAGCAATAATTTAAATCAGAAGACATGGAACAGTATCTCCAACACAAAAATAAATACCAACATACAATCCTGTACTCAGCAAATATGTCTTTCGAAAATGAGAGTGGAAAAAAAAATTATGAGAATGAGATAAAAACACCTGTGACACAAAGCAACAAATACATAGGCAAATCTAAACAAAGATTGAGAGTATAAGATAATATTTTGTGAGGTTTAAAAATACACACATATTTAACACCAGAAAATATGTATATTTTATATAAGTGAGTATTTTAAAAGACATGACATTTAAAAAGACAGCAAATTCTAGCTATGCTGAAAAACTCTGATCATATATACATCAGAAAAATCAAGAAAATTTTGATTTGCTTTGATATCAAGCATTCATTCATGATGGAAACAAAAACCATAAAGACTGAAGAGATTATAAAACATTATTTTAGGATGCAAAAGACCTAAGACAACCAAAAGAATTTTGAAAAAGAACAAAGTTGGGAGTTTTCAACACAGTATAAAACATTAATAATCAAGAGTATGGTATTGGGTGTAAGGATAGACATACAGATCAATGGAGCTGAACAGAGTCTAAAATTAAAGTTGTACACATACAGTCAAGTGACTTCTGACAAAGTTGTCAGAATAAGGACGGGATAGTCTTTCAGAAACTAAATACAACATAACCAAAAAATCAATTTTGACTCTCACCTTCAATTTATATGCAAAAATAAACTCTAAATGCACTACATGGAGCTAAAGTATAAACGTCTAAAATAAAATATAAAAAATCTTTGCAAATGTAGGTAAAGATTTCTTAGATAAGACATCAATCTAGTAACTGGCCATTGAAATAATAAAAATTAAAAATAGCGTATCAAAAGCACAACCATAAAAGAAAATGATCCATTAGACTTTATTAAAATTAAAATATCTACTCTTCAAAAACACTAATGAAATGAAAAGGCATGTCACATACTGGAAGAAAGCATTCACATACTTTTATCTGACAAAATACTTCTACTCAGGATAAATACAGCATACTTGCAACTCAAAATAACCAAACTGCAATTTTTAAAACCAAAAAACATGGATTAGTGACAGCCCAATATAACAATCCTCCTAAAAGATCAGGTATAGGCTCTGTGGATAAAACACAAGAAAACAACTACCTGAGGCCTCTGGAGACTGAAATACATATGCATTTTAGAGGAGACTCAAACTGGGAGTAATTGATCCATGTAGATTGAGATCTCAATTTTTGCAGCTCTGCCCAAACATGGCTGTGGTCACCATCACAAAGGCATAGGACCAGCTACAACTTCAGTAGGAAGACTAACTTCTTTCTGGCCAGAGGAACTAGAAGAACCAGGAAAGAAGGCCAGGATCACGTGGGATGATGCAGGAGAGTGAGAGGGGACTCTAGGAAGGAGAGGGCCACAGAAGGAAACCCCTATATTCCGTATTTGAACAGCCTAAATCTACAATCCATCTCTGAATCATGCATGTGCACTCCACCATGCCCAGCTAATTTTTAAAATTTTTTTAGAGATGCTGGGCCTGATGGCTCACGCCTGTAATTCCCAGCACTTTGGGAGGCTGAGGCAAATGGATCACCTGAGGTCAGGAGTTCGAGACCAGCCTGACCAATACGATGAAACCCCGACTTTTTTTTTTTTTTTGAGATG
>NW_022436948.1:16711064-16715085 GCF_009761245.1 Sapajus apella | reverse complement strand
GCCTCCCAAAGTGCTAAGATTACAGGCTTGAGCCACCGCGCCCGGCCGAAACCCCGACTTTTTAAAAAATTAAAATTTCTTAGAGATATGAGTCTAACTATGTTGTGCAGGCTGGTCTTGAACTCCTGGCCTCAAGTAAAGTAGAAGCAGCTTAAAGCTAAAACAAGAAATGAACTGAGAATTAAGGCATTTCCCACCACACGCATAATGGTTTGGTATGGGTCTAATCAAGTTAACTGCCAGCTAACAAAAATAATATCTTTTGGATAAACATAAAATAATCCAGTCTCCAAAACATAACAGTCACAATGTCAATTATATAATCTTAAATTACTCAATATACCAATAGCCAGAAAAATGTGGTCTCATCTCAAGGGATAAGACAGTTAACCGATGTCAACTCCAACATGACCCAGATGTTATCAGACATGGATTTTAAAAAGCTATTAAAACTATACGCAGTAAAGGAAAATATGATGAGGATGAAAAAAACAGACAATTTCATCAAAATATAAAAAACCAAGCAGAAGTTCTAGGAATAAAAAATATATGAATTCAACAATAAGCAAAAGATTAGAAAAGACACCACCAAAAAGAAGATATACAAATGGCCCACAAACATATTAAAAGATGTTCAACGTCATTAATCAGGAAAATGTAAATTAACATCTCAATGAGAAACCTCTATTCCAGAGGTCTGTAAACATCTTCTGTAAAGGGACAGAGAGTAAATATATTAACGTTTGCAGGACAAGTAGTCTTTGTTACAACCACTTAGCTCTGATTTGCAGCAGTAAAAGCAGTAAAGTAGCTACAGATAATACATAAAACTATTTACAAAAATAGATGTTGTCCTCGTGTCCATGGGGATGGGAAAAAAAAAAAAATAAACAGATGTGTCAGATTTGACACGTGAGCTATTGCAATCCCTGATCTCATACCCAGGAGAATGACCTAAATTAAAACTGCTGACAATATGAAACATGAGGATATGGGGCAACTAAAAATCTCACACATTGCTGGTAAGAGTACTACAACTTTAGAAAACATCTTGGTAGCTTCCTATAAAGATATACTTACCACATCAATTCTTCTCCTTAAGAAAGACAAAAACATATGTTCACACAAAAACTATATGAAACAATAAAATGAACTACGGTCACATGCAACAACACGAATAAATCTTAAAACATACAAAGTAATGTCTAGCTCCATTTATATGAAAGCACAGAAAAGACAAATCAATGACTGCCTGGGGTAAAGGTGGACAATGACTTGGAAGGACAAAAGGAAAATATTTTGGGTTAAAAAAAATGTTCTATTTATTTATTGTAGTGGTTACATGGGTATATACATCTGTCAAAACTTAAACTGTAAAAATGGCTGCATTTTACAGGACTGTGTGCAAATTATACTTCAATAAGTTGATTTTTTAGAATTATTGTAGGATATTTTAAAGTACCCAAATAATTTGAGAGAGGGCAGGCATGGTGGCTCACACCTGTATTCCTAGCACTTTGAGAGGCCAAGGCAGGTGGATCATTTAAGGTCAGGAGTTTGAGACCAGCTTGGCCAACATGGTGAGAAATTGTCTCTACTAAAAACATAAAAATTAGCTGGGCATGGTAGCATATGTAATTCCAGCTACTCAGGAGGATGAAGCAGGAGAATCACTTGAACCCAGGAGGCAGAGGTTGCAGTGAGCCGAGATTACACCACAACACTCCACCATGGGTGACAGAGTGAGATTCCATCTCAAAAAAAAAAAAAATTGAGAGATGGGAACTCCATGGATAGAAGACTCAATAACATAAAGAAAGCAAGTCTCTCCATATTGGCCTATAAATTGAGTACGACCCTAATTAAAATTCTGCTTAGAGTTTGAGAAATTCAATAAATGTACTGGAATTTGTTTTTTTGAGACAGGGTCTCACTCTATTGCCTAGGCTGGAGTACAGTGGCAGTGCAATCACAGCTCACTGCAGCCTCAATCTCCCAGGCTCAAATGATCCTCCGAGCACAACTTCCCAAGTACCTACGACTACTAGCACTCCCCACTGTGTCCAGCTAATTTTTTAATATTTTTCAGATGGGGTCTAACTATGTTGTGCAGGCTGGTCTCAAACTCCTGGCCTCAAATAATCCTCCCGCCTTGGCCTCCCAAAGGTCTGGAATTACAGGCGTGAGTCACCACACCCAGCCCAAGTTTACTGAAATTTTTATGAAATAAAGTTCTGGCCAGGGAACAGTGGCTTATGCCTGTAATCCCAGCACTTTGAGAGGCCAAGGCAGGTGGATCACCTACAGTCAGGAGTTCGAGACCAGCCTGGCCAACATGGTTAAGCTCTGTTTCTACTAAAAATACATAAATTATCTGGGCATGGAGGCAGGTACCTGTAATCCCAGCTATTCGGGAGGCTGAAGCAGGAGAATGGCTTGAACCTAGGACACAGAGGTTGCAGTGAGTCGAGACTGTGCCACTACACTCCAGCCTGAGTGACAGAGCGAATCTCCGTCTCAAAAAAAACAGCCTGGCCAACATGATGAAACCCCATCTCTACTAAAAATATAAAAATTAGCCAGGTGTGGTGGAGGGCACCTGCAATCCCAGCTACTCAGGAGGCTGAGGCAGGGGAATCACTTGAATGCAGGAAGGAGGCAGAGGTTGCAGTGAGCTGAGATCATGCCACGGCACTCTAGCCTGGACAACAGAGAGAGACTGCCTCAAAAAAATAAAAATAAAAAAACAAATCATAATGTCATACTGACAATGGCACTGGTATAAGAAGAAACAGAGACCAATGCATCAGAACATAGTTTAGAGGCAAATTTATGATTGTATGATTTTTTTTTTTTTTTTTTTTTTTTTTTGCGATAGGGTCCCACCCCCAGGCTGGAGTGCAGTGGCACAATCATGGCTTGCTGCAGCCTCAACTTCCTGGGATCAAGCAATCCTCCTGCCTCAGCCTCCAAGTAGCTGGAACAATAGGGGTGTGCCACTACACCCGGCTAATTTTTTATTTTTATTTTTTGTAGAGTCAGGGTCTTGCCACGTTATCCAGGCTGACTTGAAATTCCTGGGCTCAAGTGACCCACCTGCCTTGGCCTCCCAAAGTTCTGGAATTACTGGCATGAGACACTGTGCCCCACAATATACAAGAATTTAATGTCTTGTAATGACAAAACCACAGATCAGTTTACTAGGTAATGTTAGGAAAAATGACTCACCATATATGTAGAAAAATGTAACAAGATCCATACTTAACACCAAATGAAAAGGTAGGTTATTGATGAATTAAAGATTTTATATGAAAGTTAAAACTGCATATAAAACCTACAACTACAAAGCTAAAAAATTTAAAAATACAAGAATATCTTTACGATTCAAAGGTAAGAATGGCCTTCATAAGGCAGAAATCAGTGACTCTGATCACATCAAAATTAAGATTTCTTTCTGACATAAGACACACGGGAGACATGACAGAATGGGAGCTTTTTTGCATTGCCTAAAGTGACAAAAGATACTCTGTCATGAGACTAGAATTTTTTAAAAAGACAAAAAGGCTAATATTTAGATTACAGAAGAAACTCTTACATAAAAAGAGAACTCCAATAGAAAAAACAAGGAAAAATTAACAAGAAGAAACACAAAAACGAATAGATGCTAAAAATGCTTGAAGAGATGCTATGAAGAGTTGCTAAAAAATCACCAATAAGAAAGGTAATTCAGGCCGGGTGCAGTGGCTCAAGCCTGTAATCCCAGTACTTTGGGAGGCCGAGACGGGTGGATCACGAGGTCAAGAGATCGAGACCATCCTGGTTAACATGGTGAAACCCCGTCTCTACTAAAAGTACAAAAAATTAGCTGGGCATGGTGGCACGTGCCTGTAATCCCAGCTACTCAGGAGGCTGAGGCAGGAGAATTGCCTGAACCCAGGAGGCGGAGGTTGCGGTGAGCCGAGATCGCGCCATTGCACTCCAGCCTGGGTAACAAGAGTGAAACTCCGTCTCAAAAAAAAAA